>NW_012155840.1:8027138-8090257 GCF_000956105.1 Propithecus coquereli | reverse complement strand
GTAAAATTGTGCATGAATTTTGGAAAATAGTATGGCAGTTCCTCAAAAAATGAAAAATGGAATTATCGTATATCTAGCAATTCCACTATTGGGTATATATACAAAAGAATTGAAATCAGGGTATCAAAGAGATATTTGTATACCTATGTTCATAGCAACAATATTCATAATAGCCGAAAGGTAAAAGCAATCCAAGTGTCTGTATATGGATGAATGAATAAACAAAATGTGGTCAATACATATCATGGAATATTATTCATCCTAAAAAAAGGAAATTCTGACACATGCTACAATATGGATGAGCCCATAGTACATTATGCTAAATGAAATAAGCCACTCACAAAAAGATGAATATGATTTCACTTATATCAGATATATATTGTCATCAAATTCATAAATACAAAAAGTGTAGGGACTCAGAAGAGGGAGGGCAAAAAAGAGAGAGTTGCTGTTTGATGGGCACAGAATTTCAATTTTTCAGGATGGAAAGAGTTCTGGTGATTGGTTTCACAACAGTGTGAATGTACATAGCACTACTGAACTGTACACTTAAAACATGGTTAGGAGGGTAATTTTCTGTTATGAGAATTTTACCGCAATTAAAAATTTAAAATACATGTTTTAAAGTCTTATACCACATCTGATTGTCATTATAACATTATGGGTAAGGTCATGGGATTTGTTCAGAATCTGAATCAATGTCTAAATTCTGGTTTTCCAGTGATTAATTATGTGATCTTGGGAAATACACTTAACCTTTTGAGCAGCTTCAGTTTTCTCCCTATAAAATGAGAATGATAACATCTCTGTAGGATTGAAGAATTGATTACATGAGATCATGTATACAGTACAGAATAATACTTGGCCCCTAAACTGTATTATTACTAACATTGCTATTAAAACTGAGAAAAGTCTACTGACTTTGTCAATCAGGTCCTCGGTGATCATAAAGAGGGTAGTAATAAGCTGGTCATAGACTGAGTCCTATCTCTGTGGGTGTCTTTGAGGTAAAAGATGGAAAATCACAATGAAGCTTCCCATAGGAGCAAAAAGTCTTGCTTTACTATTCAGAGTGAAGCAAAAGAACAAAGAAGCCTGGAATTTGCAGAGAGACAGGTAAGCAGATGCAAAGATGAGTAGCCAACATGATGAATGTGACTTCAAAGAGCTAAAGAGAAGTTCTTGAACAATTATATTTATAAAATACACATGAATATATTGTCATGTTTAAAAATTTGAACAATTCATACAGGTGAAAAGCCCACCATTGACTTGTTGTTAGAGAATCTACTTCTAATACCGTAATCTACAGCTAGTACTTTAGTGTTTATCCTTCTAGTCACTTACCCAGGTATTTAAAAAATCTATACATTTAGAAATATTTAGTGTATTTGAATAAATGTTACTCCGGTGATATCATTTTTAAGTTTATTTTCATATAATAATAGATCTTAGAGATTTTTTCTCTATTAGTACATAAAAATCTACTGCATTCTTTTAAATTGCTGCTTTGTGTATTCACGTACAAATTCAATGCATTTCCTAACAATACTTCAACAAGATTTTTAGGTGGAACTTGACAAGCTGACTGCAAAATGTGTCAAGAAAAAATAATGTACAAGAAAATCTAAGAAAGGAAGAAATATACAAATTTACTTGCCTCGTCAAATACCAAATGATGCTGTAAGGCTACAGAAATTGAAACCAAGTGGTATTATTGCAAGAATAGAGAAATCAGTCAAGAAAACAGAATAAAGGTTGAGAAAAAGAATATTGGATTTATTGATCCTTTGCATAGAATAAAAGTGGCATTTCAAACCAGTGGGCAGGAGTTTGAGACCAGCCTGAGCAACATAGCAAGACCACCATCTCTACAAAAAAATACAAAAACTAGCTAAGCATGGTGAAATGCATCTGTAGTCCCAACTACTTGAGAGGCTGGAGCAGGAGGATCGCTTGAGCTCGGGACTTTGAGAATGCTGTGGGCTGTGACGATGCCACCACACTCCAGCCCAGGCAACAGAACGAGACCCTGTCTAAAAAAAGAAAGACAGACAAGGAAGGAAGGAAGGAAGGAAGGAAGGAAGGGAGGGAGGGAGGGAGGAAAAGGAAAGGAAAGGAAAGGAAAAGGAAAGGAAAAACAGTGGGAAAAGTGGATGTTGGGATAATCAGCTAGCATTTGGAAAAAAGCCTAATCCTGTGCCACATTCTTGCAGGTTCTCCTTGATGCATTAGGTCTAGGTCTACAATAAAAACTGGGGAGACATCACACACTATTAAAAATGCCCAAATCCAGAACATTGACAATAACACCAACGCTGGTGAGATATGGAGCAATTGGAACTCTCAATCATTGCTCCTGGAATATGGCCCAATTATATGGAATGAGCAAACATCTTCATTATTTCAGCCTCAATTAGCTGAGTTGTCTGTTACTTACAGTAGAAACCATTCCTAATAGATGTAATAACATTTATCAGAGTTAAGCTACTTATTCAAGTCCTAGTAGGCTAAGGTATTGCTTTTTAATGAATGTGGGAGTTCTTTGGTACCTATTGAGATTAATGTATGTTTTTTTCCCCTTGTCACATACTAATGTGGTGAATTACATGAACAGATTATTTGATCTTATATTACTATTGAGGTCTTAATAAAATTCTAGTTGTTTATTTATAATCTTTAGTTTGAATTGTTAATATTTAACATAGTATTTTTAGCTTATGTTCACAAGAATACCTTATGATTTTCTTTCCTGATTTTGTTATCTGGGTTGTATCATTTTATTCTCATGAAATAAATTGGTTAGTTTTCTATTTTGTTCTATGCTCTGTTAAAACAAAAACAAAATATGTTTTATTGAATAGTCCCATGACATAATTTTCTCCTTTGTTGTCTCCTAAAAAGCCTTTAATGATGACCAATATTGCACCTTAAAGACTTTTGATGATGGATTTATATTTCCTTTGATGCCACATGATGCCAAAAGAGTCTAAGAAGTAAGAACACCCACATGTATTGAGGCTTCACTCATCTAAAACAATAGTTTAAGTTCTTTTCAATACAAATTGTATTCGAGTTTGAATTTTATATTTTGTTTGTTCACGTTGTGGATCATTGTGCTCATGGATATAGCAGGTGCTCAAATTCTTGTCAAGAGAACTCATTTCATTAAATGAACACTCAACAAATATTGCTGAGACAATTCCATGATATTTCTATTGTCAGAAACTCATCAAAACATGTATTGCTAGCATTGATTTATTCAACAAATAATACTTGAGTTCCTACCATGGGCTACTGTGCTAATAATGTGAATAGAAAGTTCAGACTGAAAAAGTCTAATCATCTGGAAGAGACAGGAAAAAACAAACCAACAATAAGTGTTCTGTTGCAAGTGCTATATTGCAAAGAGTCATGGGCTCCAAACGGGGGGTAAGATGGAGAGATATCCACAAGTAACCAGCATGTTAGAACTGATAGAAGGATTCAACGGACATTAAAAAAATTGGAAAATGAGAAAAAGGACAGAGGTATACGGGACATTTGGAATCAAGAGCCAAATGAAAGAGCACAATTGTGCATTTTATTAAAAAAAGAGAAATGAGTGAAAAATAAGAGCTAGGAATAAGTCCAAGTTTCCCTCCCTCTGAGGGGTCCAAAAGTGAGAGATGGGAGAGGACACCAGACCCTAAATGTTCCTCCTAGAACTTGAGGACCAGAATGCAATTTTTGAATTTCTTAACACAGGAAAGGCAAATAGACTTCTCTTGTGCTCAGCTTCCTTATATGTAAAATTAAGATGGTCATAGTACTACCTCCTAACAATGTAGTGAGAATGAGTTGCTTTAATTTATATAACATGCCCAAAATGGTGCCTGGCACTTACTAAGTTTCCTTACATATTAGCTCTTCTATTTAAATCTGGTTGGAAGATTATTCTCTAATGTTCTAGGTCTGTGGGCAGGAAGATGAGGTAATTCCAACAAAACTAGCAGGCAACCTTTTAGTGCCTGCTCAACCACTCACAGGGAGAGGCCAAAACAGCCATTCACTGGTGACTAAGCCAAGCATGTTCCAGAAAATATCCCAGGTTGTAGGCAGAAGCACAGCTACTTGGCGCGCACACACACCAGCTATCTACAAGTCCACAGTTTCCCTCCTTGGTTTCTTGGTTATCTCTACCATTCAAGGAGCTGAAAGTTTTCCCCGGAGTAACAAAGGCATCTTCCAGGCAGCCAAAAGAATCCTGTGTTCTGTGACAATAAGGTGCACGCTCCTCAGCCAAGTGCCAGGCGAGAGGGGAAGCCCTGACCCATTTTTCAAATGGAACTTGGCAGCTTACAGTTAGTTTCCTTTTCAGTTGTTGCATCATCCTCATTGTTATTGTTAAAGAACCACGTGGTTCTTCATATAATCCCCGATGATGAAATAAAACTAAAATTAGTTGTAGATTTTAACTACGTAGAGGGTTTCCGTTTGAGCTGTTTCACTTCGAACAAGTGCCAGAAACTGCTGCAGAGACAGGAAGCTCACAGAGAAAACCAGCACTAAGACCTACCCAAGTGTCAGTAGAGAGACTGGAGCTGATGCTTATGTAGCAGCTGCTATCAATGTATAGTCTGTGTATTCTCTTCTCAACCTCGTGCCTGGCTTAATCCACCCATAATCTCAGCATTTATTAGAATTTAGCATTTCCAGCTCAGAGAAATGCCTGGTTTCCAAAGGGAAAAGTAAAACCAGGCTCAAGGCAGACTGGAATCTGTATCAGATAGGGCCAATCTGGAATTTTTGGCAGAGGGAGTCCAGGTAGCGCATGGTAGATGTTGGGTGGACAACTATAGGGGCCAAATGAAAACTTCCCTTTTACCCTCTGAAGGTTCACTGAAAATCAGCTGACAAAAGGCAGATTAATAGGAGAAAAGGCATACAAATTTATTCGATCATAGTTTTATGTGACATGGGAGCCTTCAGAATGAAGACCCAAAGATACCATCTGATGCTTAGGTTAATGAAAAATGAACAGCCATGTGGAAATATGATCAGACAAAAAGGGTAAGAGCTAAAGCTAATAGACTGAGTGCAGAAACCTAGGAAAGCCTGTCTGTGAGGAATGTCGTGGCCTCTTTGTGCAGCATTCCTTCTTTCTGGATATGGGGCAGGACCCTCTCTTGAATGGGGTCTTATGATCTACTGTCAAATAATGTAGGTCAGATAATTTCTTTATGGCCAGTTTTTACACAGAAAAGCAGGGGGAAATTGCAGTAATGTTAGGTTTTATGGCTGGCTTTGTGGAAAGAGATTCTGGTTTCTATAACCCACATTGGTTGAGGAAGAAGGATTCTAGTTTCCATGGCTAGCCTCTGGGGAGAATGAGGTGCCAGAGACAGGAGGGCAGGAAAAAGAGAGAAACTTTTGCTTCTGATGCTTTCATTTGGGGGTATTGTTTTCTGAGCCTCAACACAGCCCTGTGTGTCCCTGGGCCATCAATTCATTGAGGGGAACATTGCTACTGTGGCTAGGGCTACAGACTGTAGGACCCGCTGGGGGTATTTATATGGGAGAAGAGGAGTCATTAGTGTAGGGGAGAAAAGTAATATCTCTATCTCACCCATTGCAAGACTCATGGCTAACACCCCTGTAGTAAAAAGAGATTAACAAGAGAAAACCATAGCAATTGTTTTAACAGAATTTTATATGACAAGAGAGCCTTTAGAAATGAAGATTCAAAGGCCCAGGGAAAATTATATATTTTTATGCTTAGGTTCAATAAAAAGTAGACAGTCATGTAAAAGTACTCCCAGCACCAGAGCTTGGTGAGGCAGTCATAAAACTTGCACAGGTCAGACAAGCCACACAGGCATCTGCCACTATAAATAAGTTTCCTGTGTGAGGGACCCCCATTCACAAGTTGGACAACTAGGCATTAGGCCATCTGCCAGGTAAAAGAACTGTCCCACGAAAAGCACACTGTAAACACCCATGTCCAGCTCCCCTTCACTTCCTATTAGGGCAGGGTTGCTAGCCACTCTGGTACTGGAATCCCAACTTAGCTGGGGTTCTCACTGAAATGAAAAATGCCTTTGATGGGCTTGTCAGCAGACCAGACAAGGCTGAGGAAAAAAAATCTCTGAGGTTGATAATTTAACAATAGAAAGCTCCAAAACTGAAGAGCAAAGAGAATAAGGACTGAGGGGGAAAAAAGAACAAAATATCCAAGGACCATGCAATAACTACAAAAGCTGTAACATACATGTAATGGAAATATCAGAAGGAGAAAAAGATAAAACAGAATGGAAGAAATATTTGAAAAATAATGACTGAGAATTTCCTCAGATTAATGTCAGACATCCATCCACAGATGCAGGAAGCTCAGTGAACACCAACCGGGATAAATGCCAGAAAAACTACACCGAGGCATATCATTTCAAAGATAAAGAAAAAATCCTGAAAGAAGCCAGAGGGAAAAAATACCCTACCTATAGATAACAAAGATAATAAGTACATCCAACTTCTCCTTAGAAACCATGCAAACAAAAAGAAAGAGGAATGAAATAAATCAAGAATTGAGAGAAAAACCCACTGACCTAGAATTCTATATCTTGCAAATTATCCTTTGTAAATGAATGAGATATAGAGACTTTCTCAGACAAACAAAAATTGAGGGAATGTATTACCAGTAGACCTGCCTTGCAAGAAATGTTAAAAGAGTTTTTTTTTTAAGAGAGAGGAAATTGATATAGATCAGATCAGAAACTCAGATCTAAAGAAAGGAAAAGCATCAGAGAAGGAATAAGTGAAGGTTAAGTAAAAACTGTTTTTTAATCTTAATTGATCTAACATGTAACAGTTTGTTCAAAATAACAAGAGCAGCCATGTATTTGATTATGTATGTTTATATATTATGCATACACACACATATATATACTTATGTATGCTTATATATAAGTGAAATGAATAACAGCAATTATATATGAGACAAGAGGGAAAATTCAGAATATTTTATTTTTATAAGTTACACAATCTATGAAGCAGTACAGTGTTATTTCAAAGTGGACTTGGATTAGTTGAAAATGTACATTGCAAACTCTAAGGCAACCACTAAAAAAAGTAAAGAAGTATAACTTATATGTCAAGAAAGGGGAGAGAATAGAATTATATAAAATGCTCAATTAAAACCACAAATGGCAGGAAAAGAGTGGAGAAAAATCAGGAACAAAAAACAAGGGCAATGAGTAGAAAACAGTTACTTCTACAATATATATATATTTCCGTTTTAATCTTCATTCTGCCTTGCGTAGCATGGGCAAACATTTCAGGAAGATCTTGTTTGGAGGCTGTTGTTTTGGTGTATAGTTGACCCCTGAACAATGTGAAGGTTAGGGGCAGTGAGCCCCCTCACAGTCGAAAATCTATGTATAACTTTTGATTCTCCCAAAACTTAACTATTAATAGTCTCCTGTTGTCCAGAAGCCTTATTGATAACAGTTGATTATATATATTTTGTATGTTATATGTATTACATACTGTATTCGTACAAAAAAGTAAGCTAGGGAAGAGAAAATGTTATTAAGAAAATCATGAGAAAGAGAAAATATATTTACTATTTATTAAGTGGAAGTGGATCATCATAAAGTTCTTCATCCTCATCATCTTCATGCTGAGTAGGCTGAGGAGGAGGAGGAAAGGAGAGACTGGTCTTGCTATCTCCGTGGTGACAGAGGTGGAAAAGGTGGAGAAGGTGGAATGGGAGGCAGGAGAGACAGGCATACTCAGTGTAACCTGTGGAAATACATTGTAATCTCTGTGTGCCTTTTTTGCCTTTTTGTTTCTTTAAAAATGTTTCTATATGGTATCAATCCTTCTTCCACTGTTTGCTTTAGTTTCAGTGCCTGTATCATAGAAGGACCCAGGCCACGAAAGAAGTCAAAAGCAGTCTTGAATAATCAAAACCCTTCTGCCAGGTTGTCTAATGTCAATTTGAATTCTGGCATTGCTGCTTCTACATCTTCTTCCTCATCATCTGGCTCTGGTTCAGAAGCACTCATCTCCATCCAGTCATCTGCTGTTAATTTCTCTGGTGTGGTTCCTTTTAGCTCTTTAATTTTCTCCAAGTTTGAAACCTATCACCCCCCCACCTTTTTTGCCATATCCCCAATCTCTTTCATAATTTCCTTGATTGGCTCTGTTGTAAATCCTGTGAAGTCACGCACAACATTTGGACCCAGTTTTCTCCAGCAGGAATTTGTTGTGTGGGCTTGATGGCTTTCACAGCTTTTTCTCTAACAATAATGGCATCTCCAGTGGTACGATCCTTCCAGACTTCCATGATGTTCTCTCTGTTGGAGTTCTCTTCCAGAGCACTGACAATCTTTTCCATAGAGTACTGTGTGTAGAGAGACTTACAGGTCCTTATGAGCCCCTGATCTAAGACTGAATTAGAGCCATTGCGTTTGGGGGCAAGTAGACCCCTTTAATGATTTGGTATTGAACTCATGGGGTTTGGGGTGATGAAGGGCATTGTCCAATATAAAAAAAAGTAAAATGTTGTCCTATACTGGTAAGGTACTTCCTGACTTCAGAGACAAAGAATCAATGGAACCAATCCAGAAAAGGTGTTCTTGTTTGTCCAGGCCTTTTTCTTGTACAACTAAAAGACTGGCAGGTGGTGTTTATCTTTTTCCTTCAAGGCTCAGGGGTTAGCAGCTCTATAGATAAGGGTAGGACTAATCATAAACCCGACCACATTTGCACAAAACAGTAGAGTTAGCCTATCCCTTCCTGCCTTAAATTCTGGTGCTCACTTCTCTTCCTTACTAATAAATGTCCTTTGTGGAATTTTTTTTTCCAGGATAGGGCATTAAAAACCTGTTTAGGCAGATATCCCTTCTACTCCATAATTTCCTTAATGGCATCTGGGAACTCATCTGCTGCCTCTTGGTTGGCAGAAACTGCTTCTCCTGTTATCTTGACATCAAACCATCCTTTGCCGGCATTAAATTCTCCAGGTTAATTCTCCAGCTTTAGATCTTTCACCATTCTTTCACTTTAATTGTTATATAATAAGTTTTTTATTGAATCATGTTAGAGTCTATAGGTATGCCCTTCTTATAGCAATCCTACTATAAGCATTGCTATAGAATGCACATAAAAGCTGCCTTTTCAATACAAAATAAAAAGATATTTCACAGAAAGTGCAAGATTTTTGCACCTGTTAGCATAGCTGCAGGAACAGCTTCACAAGTTTTCTTTATTTTTTTAGTAATAGTCCTTACGCTGGATTCATTTATCTTGAAATGGCAGGCAATTCCATCTGCAGACCCCAATGTATGGTATATTTCAAACAATTCAATTTTTTCTTGTGATGTCATGGCTTTTGTCTGTTTCTTAGCATCACTTTCAGCATCACTAGTGGCACTACATACGGTGTTATTCAGAATTTATGGTATTGCACTAAACACAATAAAAAATACATGAGAACCACAAGAGATCACTTTTACTGTAACACACAATTTACTGGAGAGATGAACTGCTCATGTGGAGATGATTGGTGTCACACAGGGTTTTAAGTAAATACTGGCAACACTTGACCTCACTGTAATAGCAACAGGAGGTGGCTACAAAATTATTACAGTAGTACAGTATTACTACAGTTAGTGTTATGCTGTTATGATTTAATACTGCATCTTTATGTTTGTTTACATTTCTTTTGACTGTGAATGGTGCCATGTATGGTTTGTGTTTGTGTGTGTGTTTATAAATTTCAACTTTTCATAGTAGATTTGTACATATTTTTGGTAGTAAATGATAAAAATAGACTAGTATCTGTATCTATTTTATGCATTCATGATATATCTAACTTTTTCTTAATTTTTTTGATATTTCTAGGCTATGTGGTTCACCTGTTTTTTCTAAATTGTCACAAATCTCCAAAAATTTTCCAATAAATTTATTGAAAAAGTCTGCATATGAGAGGACCCACACAGTTCAAACTCACGTTGTTCAAGGGTCAACTGTAATATTTTTTCAGCTTTATCGAGGTAAGATTGACAAATAAAAATTGTATATATTTAAAAAGGATACAATGCGATGTTTTGATATACATTGTGAAATAACTACCACAACTAAGCTAATTAACATATTCATCACTTCATATAATTACTTTTTGTTTTTGTGTTCAGAACACTTGAGATCTACTCTCTTAGCAAATTTCAAGTATACAATACATTATTATTAACTACAGACACCATATTGTAGGTTTTCAGAGCTAATGTACATCGAGTTCCTCTTCAAACTGAAAGTTTGTACCCTGTAACCAATATCTCCTTTTTTTTTCTTTACCCTCCAGCCCCTGGTAACCAGAATTCTGCTCTCTGTTGCTAGAGTTGGACTCTTTTTTTCACATTCCACATGTAAGTGAGATTGCGTGGTATTTGTCTTTCTGTGCCTGGATTTTTTCACTTAATATAATGTCCTCAAGGTTTACCTACATTGTTACACATGGCAAGATTTCCTTCTTTTATAAGGTTGAATTATATTCCATTGTATATGTGTGTGTGTGTGTGTATTTTCTTAATCCATTCATCTATCAACAGATAGTTGTTTCCATTCCTTAACTATTGTGAATAATGCTGCAATGAACATTGGAGTACAAATATCTCTTTGAGATAATGATCTTATTTCCTTGGATATATACCTAGAAATGGGATTGATGGATCATATGGTAGTTTTATTTTTAATTTTTTTACAAACTTCCATGCTGTTTTCAATAATGGCTAAACCAATTTACATCCCACCCAACAGTGTACAAGGGTTCCCTGGACTTTTCTTGTTGGAAGATTTTTGATAAATGATTCAATCTCCTTCCTCATTATTTGTCTATTAGACTTTTCTATTTATTCATGACTCTGTCTTTATAGGTTATCTAATTTGTTGGTGTATAATCGTTCATAGTAGTTTCCTGTGACCCTTTGCATTTCTGTGGTATCGGTTATAATGTCTCCTTTTTTATTTCTGATTTTATTTGTGTCTTCTCTCTTCTCTTTTTCATAATCTAGCTAAAACTTTATCAATTTTGGTTATCTTTTAAAAAAACCAATTCTTAGTTTTGTTGATCTTTTCTGTGGTTTTTCTGAATTCTATTTCATTTATTTGATATTTATTATTTCCTTCCTTCTGCTAACTTTGGGCTTAGTTTATTCTTCTTGTACTAGCTCCTTGAGGTGTAAAGTTAGCTTATTCATTTAAGATCTTTCCCTTTTTTTAATATGTAGGACTTTATCGCTATGACTTCCCTCATAACTGGTTTTGCTGCATTCCATTAAGTTTTGTTATGTTGTGTTTCCATTTCTGTTTATCTCAAGGTGTTTTCTATTTCCCTTTTGATGTCTTTTATGATTCATTGGTGGTTTAGAGGGATGTTGTTTAATATCCACATATTTGTACATTTTCCAGTTTTCCTTCTGTTATTGATTTCAAGTTTCATATTAATGTGATCAGAAATAGTACTTAATAAGATTCCAAGCCTCTTAAATTTGTTAGGACTTGTTTTGTGGGCAACCTATAATCTACCAGGGAGAATGCTCTGTGATCCCTTGAGAAGAATGCATGTTCTTCTGCTGTTGGATAGAAGATTTTGTGTCTGTTAAGTCCATTTTATGTAAAGTATAACTGAAGTCTAATATTTTCTCTCTGAATGACCTATCCATTGTTGAAAGAGAAGTCATAAAGTCCCTTACTATTATTGTATGATTGTATATTTCTCTCTTCAAATCTATTAATATTTGCTTTATATGTTTTCGTGCTCTGATGTTTGGTGCATATATTTAGAATTGCTATACACTGCTGATTAATTTACCTGTTTATATAACGACGTTCCTTTTCTCTTGTTACAATTTTTGACTTAATGTCTATTTTGGTTGATATAAGTATAGCTACCTCTGCTATCTTTTGATTACAATTAGCATGGAATCTTTTTTTTCAACCCTTCATTTTCAGTCTGTAGGTGTCCTTAAAGCTAAAGTAAGTCTATTGTAGATGACATATGGTTGTGTTGTGTTTGTTTTAATCTATTCATCCACTATATATTTTTTGATTAGAGAATTTTGTCCTTTTACATTAAAAGTAATTATTGATAGGTAAGGACTTACTATAACCATTTCATTAATTGCTTTCTGATTGTTTTATAGTTCCTTTCTTCTGCTATAGTTGCCTTCCTTAGTGATTTAATGATGTTCTATAGTGGTATACTTTCATTCCTTTCTCTTTATCATTTGTGTATGTAAGTTTTTGCTTTGTGGTTACCATGAAGTTTACAAGACGATCTTATAGTTACAATAGTTTATTTTAAGATGATAAAATTTAATTTAATCGCACACAAAAGCTTTATACTTTTATTCTCCTATCATGTTTTATGTTTTTGATGTCACAATTCACATCTTTTTATATTGTGTATCCATTAACAAATTTTTATAGATATGGTTATTTTTCACACTTTTTTCTTTTAACCTTTATACTAGAGTCATAAGTGATTTACACACCACCATTACAGTATTAGAGTATCCCGAATTTGATCATATAATTACCTTTGCAGTGAGTTTTATTCTTTAATATGTCTTTATGTTACTAATTAGCATCCCTTCATTTCAGCTTGAAAAACTCCCTTTAGCACTTTTTGTGAAGCAGATCTAGTAGTGGTGAACTCCCTCAGCTTTTGTTTGTCTAGGAAATCTTTATTATTCCTCATTCTGAATCATAGGTTTGCTGGGTAAAGTATTTTTAGTTGGTCATTTTTTTTTCTTTTGGCATTTCGAATATATCATTCCATTCCCTCCAGGCCTGCCAGATTTCTGCTGAGAAAAAAGAAAAGAAAACAACAGATCCATATCTCTCACAAGCAAAGATATAAAAATTTTTAAAATATTAGCAAAGAGAATGTAACAATGTATAAGAAAAATTATATACCACATAGAATGTATTCCATATAGGCAAAGCTAGTTCAACATTTGAAAATCAATTAATGTAATCTATCACATAAACAGGTTAAATAAGAAAATCCATGACCATATCAATAGGTATAGAAAGCTTTTGATAAAATATAATACCCATTCATGATAGAAACTCTCAGTAAACTAGAAATAGAGGGGAATTTCCTCAAATTGATAAAGAATACCTACAAAAAACCTATAGCTAACATCATATTAAATGATGAGAAATGCAAAGCTTTCCTACTAAGATCAGGAACAAAGCAAGGATGTCCTCTCTCACCAGTGCTTTTCAACATCAGACTGGAAGTCCCAACTAATAAAATGACAAAAAAAATAAAAGTATAAAGATTGGGAAGGAAAAGCAAAACTTTCTTTGTCCACAGTTGACGTAGAAGGTAACACAGGAGAACACCTACATGACCTTGGAAATAATTAGTGAGCAAGACTTCATTAAAATATTCTGCTCTGAAAAAGACAATGTCAGGAGAATAAGACAAGTCTCAGACTGGGAGAAAATATTTGCAAAAGACATATTTGATAAAGAACTGTTATCCAAATATACAAAGAACACTTAAGACAACAATAAGAAAATAAACAACTCAATTTTTAAAAGGGAGCCAAAGGCCTTAACAGATAGCTCACTGAAAAAGATACACAGATGGGAAATAGCACATAAAATGATACTCAGCATCATATGTCATCAGGGAGATACAAATTTAAACAACAATGAGATATACCACTACATACCTATTAGAATAACCAAAATCCAGAACACTGGTATCACTAAATGCTGTTGTGGATGTGGAGCAACAGGAACTCTCGTTCATTGCTGGTAGGAATGCAAAATGGTACAGCCACTTTGGAAGACAGTTTGGCAGTTACTTACAAAACCAAACATACTCTCACCATGCAATCCAGCAGTCTCCTTGGTATTTACCCAAAGGAGTTGAAAACTTATGTCCACATGAAAACTTGAACATAGATGTTTGTAGCAGCTTTATTCATAATTGCCAAAACTTATAAGCAGCCAAGATGTCCTTCAGTAGGTGACATCCAGAAAAATTTTTTTTTTGAGACTTGACAATTTTTTTTTATTTTTTGAATGTGTGCTTTGTGCAAAGGTAACAAAGAAGAATTCATTTACTAGAAAACAAATTGCTAATATCTTCATCATTTCCTTTAGATTCCAGATCTTTGGATATCATATTTTCTCTGGTCTTCACATTAATTGGTTTTGGCATCAGAAATGCAGACAATTAAATTATTATTCAGCACTAAAAAGAAATAAGCTATCAAGATTTGAAAAGACATGGAGGAACTTTAAATGCATATTACTAAGTGTAAGAAACCAGTCTAAAAAGGCTAAATATTGTATAATTCCAAACATAGGCTATCCTGGAAAAGGCAAAATTATGGAGATAGTAAAAAGATCAGTGGTTTCCAAGGGGTGGAGTTGGGTGGAATGAATAGGCAGAGCACAAAGGATTTTTAGGGGAAAGGCTGTGCATAAGGGGGCTCATGGAATATATGGGAAATCTCTGTACCTCCCTCTCAATTGTGCTACGAACATAAAACTGCTCTAAAAAAAAATAAAGTCTTTAAAAACAAAAGCAAAAAAATAGAGGAGAGTCTATGTCTTCTTGGACATAAGTTTTATACCAATCAGCCATGGATAGCCACGAAACAGCACAAATATGACTGCTATACTTCCACTTTTGACAATATTCTGGACTAAATTTAAAAATTCAATTATGGACTTGTACTTAGAGGCCAAGAAAATGATGAAGATGACCTTGTCCTGTCAACACTACTCTTTTTTTTTTTTTTTAACTAAAATCCACACTTTATTCAGATTTCATTAGTTTTTCGCTACTATTCTTTTTCTGTTCTGGGAATCTCACTCAGAATGCCATATTACATTTAATTCTCATGTCTCTTTAGGCTCCTCTTGGCTTTGACAGTTTTTCAGACTTTTCTTGTTTTTGATGACTTTGACAGCGTTGGGGAGTACTGGTAAGATATATTGTAAGGATTTTAAAAATATTTTTATCATGATTATACTGGGGGTATGGGTTTGGAGAGGAAGACTACAGGGGGTAAAGTGCTGTTATCATGATATCAAGGTTATATACCATCAATATCACTATTGATATTATTTAGTCTTTTAATATTTTTCCAATTTAGTGGGTACGTATTGGTATTTCTCTGATTTCTGAGACTGAGTGTCTCATGTTTAATGGTTATTTAAAGTTTCTCTTTTATTAAGTGTCTGTTTAGATTTTTGTCTGTTTCTCTTTCCTATTGATTTATAAGAGTTCTTTTTATAATCTACATATTAGAATTCTCCTTTTGGGGGCAGTTGCAAATATTTTCTGTCATTCTATGGCCTACCTTTTCTTAATGGTGTCGTTAATTTAAAAAAAAAAAGTCTTACTATTAATGCAGTCTAATTAACAATAATTTCTTTGTAGTTAGTACTTTGCGTCTCTTAGTTAAGAATTTTTTCTCTACACTCAACTATATCAAAATATATCTAATATAAATATTACTAAATTTTTCATGATGGCATGCTTCTATATTATTTTCTAAAAGGTAAAAAGTTTTGCCTTTCCCATTTAGATTTATAATTCACCTGGAATTATTTTTTGTGTATGGAGTGACATATGAGTCCATTTTCAATTTTTACATCTCCTTGTATTAAAAAGGATCATTTCCTTGTTCCACAATGCCATTTTTTTCATAAATCATGTACATATATCCATATATTGGTCTGTGGGTCTGTTTCTGAGCTTTTTACTTTATTCTGTCAGTCTCAATGTCTATCCCTGCACACCACATGCCTTACTTAATATAGCTTTGTTATAAGCTTTGGTATTTATTAGAGCAATCTTTCCCATTTTGTTCTTTAAGAGTTTTTTTGTTATTCTTGTTTTTTTGGACTTCTACATAAATTGCAGAATATGATTGTCAAGTTAACAAACAGCTTTTTTGGGTGAATTCATTGACTCTATAAATTTATGTGGAAATAACTTATACATTTATAATATTGAGACTTCCAGTTGATGAACATGGTATGTCTCTCCATTTCTTCATTTACTTAGATCTTCATTACTTTCTCTCAGTTACAGTTTATACTTTTCTTTATAGCAGTCTTGTACTTTTTTCCCTAAATTAATTCCCAAGAAGTTCATTTTTATGTATTATCAATGTTATTATTTTTAAAATGTCACTTTCCAATTTTTTCTTGCTAGTGTAAATAAAGACAATTGATTGCTAATATTGCCTTATGTTTAGTGACCCTGCTAAATTCATTTTTAAATTCTAATAGTTTATATATAAATTCTTTTGTATTTTGTAGGTACACAATTACATCATCTGAAGATAATGTTTTAAAAATCTGACATGGTCAGCAAGAGATTTCAATAGGCCTTCACAAAGAAAATATCCAAATGGCCAATAAACATATGAAAAGGTGCTGAAACTTATTAATATCAGGGAGATGCAAATTAAAACTACAATGAGCTATCACTATGCAACACTAGAATGGCTGAAATTAAAAAGCTTGACAATATCAAGGGTTGGCAAGAATGTGATACACCTGGAACTCTCGTACACTGATAATGAGAATGTAAATTGGTACAAACTTTTAAGAAGTCTATTCAATATTATCTGCTGAATCTGAACATACGCTTATTCTGTGACCCAATTACTTCATTCTAGACATACATCCAACAGAAATATGTACTAATGTGTAGCAAAAGATACTGACAAGGGTTTTCTCAGCAGCATTAATTATAATGGCCAAAATTATTTTTATAAAACCAACAAATGTTCATCAGTAGTAGAAAGGAAAAATCACTGTGGCATACTTCTGAATGGAATGTGACATATTAATGCAAATTAATAAACTGTAATTGCAGACAACAACATAGATGAATCTTATAGACATTCCATTTAGTGAAAGAAGCCATTTTTACAAAATTCAAAAACAAGCATAATAGATGCCTAGTAGTGGGATTGCTGGATAAAATGGTATTTCTGTTTTTAGGTCTTTGAGATATCTCCAAATTACTTTTCACAGGGGTTGTACTAATTTGCAGTCCCACCAGCAGTGTAAGAGTGTTCTTATCTCTCCACAATAAAGATATTCTGTAATAAAGACATCTGCATTAGAATGTTTATGGCAGCACAATTCAGAATTGCAAAGATGTGGAAACGACCCAGATGCCCATCAATACATGAGTAGATTAATAAAATGTGGTATATGTGGAATACTACTCAACCACAAAAAACAATGGTGAACTAGTACCTATTACATTATTCTGGATAGAGCTTGAGCCCATCCTTCCAAGTGAAGTATCACAAGAATGGAAAAACAAGCACCACTTGTACTCACCATCAAATTGGTACTAACTGATCAACACTAAGGTGCTCACATGGTAGTAATATTCATCGGGTGCTGACAGGTGGGAGAGGGGTGGCGGGGGTGGGTAAACAACTAATGGGTGTGGAGTGCATTGTATGGGGGAAGGACATGCTTGTAGCTCTGGCTTGGGTGAGGCAAAGGCATTATATGTAACCAAAATGTTCGTACCCCCATGATATTCTGAAATTTAAAAAAAAAGCAGAAAAAAGGATGTTAAAAGGCTGTATAGTAGTAATGTCAGAGGAAGAAAGTAGGGATGGGAAAGAAGAGAGGGAATATCAACTGGGAAGTGCTATAGTCTGAATGTTTTGTCCCCCCTAAATTCACATGTTGAAACCTAATCCTCAATACAATAGTACTAAGAGGTGGGACCTTTAGGAGGTAATTAGGTAATGAGGGAAGAGCCCTAACGAATTGGATTAGTGCTTTATAAAAGAGGCCTGGGGGAGCTTTTTTCCCCTTCCACCATATGAAAATGCAATGAGAAGGTGCCCTCTATGAAGCAGAGAGCAAGTCCTCACCAGACACTGAATCTGCTGGCGCTTTGATCTTGGATTTTCCAGTCTCCAGAACTGTAGAAATAAATGTTTGTTGTTTATAAGCTGCCCAGTCTATGGTGTTTTGTCATAGCAGCCGTAAGGGACTAAGACAAAAAGGGACAAGAGAGAGGTTTCTGTTGTTTTCATAATGTTTATCTCTTCACCTAGTTTGTAGTTACAAAGGAGTACTGAAGTTCTTATTTTATAATAATTCATTGAGCTGTACACTTAAGATTTGTACATAATTTTCTATGTATATTTTAATAAACTTTTTTAAAAGGAGGAATGGGGAATTCCACCCTTTATGTATCAACATGTTCTCTTATTAAAGACTTTGCTGGCCTTCCAAGATATTTCTGAAAGATTATTTTTGGCTTAATTTCTGTTCTGCCACCGCTTATGGACTTCTCAATAACTTTTCATCTTGTCTAATATATCATTCTTTGATAGGGACACTTTTTCTTGAAAAATAATTGAAGAGATGAGGAGGGGGGAAGGCAACTAAAATTTGTATTTTTAGATAGATACATAATAGTCCTGTGTAATTGTATTGAAAAAGAGAAGGACAAATTGCTTTCTGTCTCTAAAATTTATGAGAAAGCAGTTCTAAATTAAAATGATGATTTCAAATGACTAGAAATGCCTTTCAAGTTTTACTTTCTAAATGTCACTCTGTCTCTCTGAAAAACCTCATTAACCACAAGAAACTGATACAGGGACCGGAAGTAGTTCTTTGTACACCAGAAAGTTGGTAGGAGAGAGGACGCGTGCAAGTACAATGTCCACGGGAGTGTGAAGTGAAAAATGCCTTCAAATAACAAAGGGAAAGATGACGGGAAAGGGCTGGAGCATTAATCCTTGCAATGCAGGACCACATTAGGCTGGTCTAAGAAGGAGGTCTCCCTGGTAGACAGAGGTTAAATGAATTTTCCTGGTTATTGTGATAAAACTCTAATAAAATAAGGGAAATCAAGCTAAAATTAAAAATATCATCTTACAAAAGAAGAAACTTAAACCCAATCATAGGTGAACATCTGCTGTGATTAACAGATCCTCAGGAGAAGGGGTAGAGGAGAAACTTCATAAAGGCAACTGGAAGCAAAGTATTAGGAAGCACCTCATGAACACAATAGCCAGAAGTAGGAAGAAAACAGAGAAGAAAGCAGAAAAATGAATTCCATTTTTCTTATTCTGCATCCATCCCCTTTGTTCCATTTCCACAGCTACAGCCTTTATTTTGACCCTCCACAGCCATGGCAGCCTCTGGGCAGAACTTTTCCCTGCCTCTTCCTGCTCCAGTCACTTCCAAAATTTCTGCCTATTATTCCGCCCAGGGCAAAACTCCAGTCTCTTCTCTGCCCTAAGACCTCTTGAAATAAGTGCAAATGCTACACTATGCCATTCAAGGCTCCCCACAGTACAGCCCAGGCTGATTTTTCCACCCTTAGTCTCCTTACTTCCTAATACACTGACTGTCGACAGTTGAAGCTCCCTGTGTTTGCTCCTGCAAACTTGTTCGTTCTCCTGACTCTGTTGGTGCTGGTGCCCTGGTCTGGAGCTCTGCTTTCTGTCATGGTAGCCATTAGCCACATGTGCCTGGTGAGCACTTAATACATGACTAGTCCAAATTGAGCTCTACTATGAGTGTAAAAATATGCATCATATTTTTCAGACTTTGTATAAAAAATTTAACTCATCAATAAGTTTATATTGATTACATGTTGCAATTATAGTATTTTGGACATATTATGCTAAATAAAATTTACTGTTAAAATTAACTTGTTACTTTTTATTTTTTAATGTGGCTACTAGAACATTTAAAATCGCATATTTCTATTGGACAGCGCCCATCTTGAATGCTCTCCACCATGTCGCCTCACCACAGCCACCTCTACCTGTGGTGATCACACCACTTCTTTAGGCACACTGCCTGCATTAGGGGAAATGAATACCCCGTAATCTTCCCCACCAGATGTCATTTCCTTTTCCTTTTAAATTCGCCATCACCATCACGGTTGGCACCATGAACCTATCTGAAGGTATTGGCCATGGTCTATTTAGTATTCTAACTGTGGTATGCAGGAAAGAGCACGAGTGTGAATGCAATCCACCCATCTTATTAGCTGTGTGTCTTGGGCACATTATTTAGCCTCTTTGAGCCTCAGTCTTCCCCTCTGTAAAGCAGGGATGATAATAACTCACCTCAAATATTTACTATGAGGATTATTCAGAGAATGGTAAGCACTCAATAAATAGTAACTAATACTACTGCTGCTACTGCCACCATAGTTGTTTTTATTCCATTAGATTATTAGGGCCACTGGATGCAGGCAGGGTAAGGAGACCCTCTGCCCTCTGTTGCACCTGGGGAGGTTGACTCTATACAAGCTTGCAAGTCATCCTGTGACTCCTTGGACAGTCTCCCCGCCTCTGAGTGGAATAGTCCATCTCTAGGTTGACAGACCTCTAAAGCTCCTTGCATTGGCTTCTGTGCTGTGAGCCATGGGATCATTCCAGGCTAATCCAAGGATGCTTTTTAAAAAGAAGAAACCCTGAGGAATTTCTCAGTCACTGACATAACTAGATATTTATGAGTGGAACAGCTGCGAGATAGTTTTGCTTTTTCTAAAACTCATTGTTTCAGAAATTCATTGTTTTCAGAACCTGTGAGATGGCTAAGGTTCTGCTAGGAGCTGGCATGCAAAGGCCAAAAAGGCCAGAGAGAACAAAACCCACAGAAGAGGCAGAATACCCAGAAAGGTCGGGGCTTGTTCATTTATTTTACAGAGTAGATTATTGTATTATGAAAGAATACTTGTTTGCTGGTGGAAAATTAGAAAACACAAAGAGAAAAAGGGTAAAAATCACTCTTTAAGTTTCACAAGTCAAATAATACCATTATTAAAGTGTTAGTATACGTCCTTTCATTAATTTTTCTCTACATATTTTCACATAGCTGTGCTGTATGTACAGTTTTATGTTCTACTTTTCAATATAACTGGGTGTTTTTATTTTCTCATGGCAAAAGTAATACATGCTCATTACCTGTGAAAAAGTTTAAATGTGAATAAAGCAAAAGAAAAGTTAAAATTTAGTAACATTTACAAACTCTCTCAAATAAAATGCACTAAATCACAAAGGTAATGACCTAATGACTTAGTAGCCTAATAACCCTAAGTCTCAGTTATCTTCTTATCATGAGGAAAAACCCACATACAAATAGTTCTAAAGGTACAAAGTAAACAGGGAAAGATTTTTCTTTCTTGCTGCATCCTTACCCCTGAACATTATTCCCTAATTACTATAAATAGGTGAGTGACTGTACTCAGAGAAAAAAAATCATGTACATATATCAGCCTACATATGTATATCTTTTTACTAATTTATAAAACAAATAATAATACCATATCTCTTATGTGCATTGCTCTTTTCATTAACTATATCTGTGATATAGGTCCATAACCCCTAATTTTTCTTTTTAATGGCTGAATAATATTTCATTTTTTCCATACCATAGTATTACTTGATCAACGTTTGTCTTTTTTACTATGACAGTATTGCAATGAACATTTTTATATGTTGTGTGTGTATACAATACACACACACACACTCTGCAGGGATGGTTATAGGTGAATTTGTAGCCATGGTATTGCAAGTTGAAGGGATAATTCCATTGTTTGAAATTTTATATTTTAAAATATACGACCAGTTTCCACATGGTCTTTCCTTGTGAGCTAGTTTGGGTTTTCTCACAGCAAGGCAAGCTCAGGACAGTCAAACTTTCATGGCCAAAGTCTTCAAGAGCAAAATTTCTAGCTAACAAGATAGAAGTTGTACATCATCTTTTCTGATCCAGCTTCAAATATACGCAGCATTACTTCTACCGCAGAACTCAACTCAGATTCAAGAAGAGGAGACTTCGACCCCCACCTCTTGATGGGTAGAGTCAAAGTCACACTGTAAATTATCACATGGAATGGTAGACTTTGTTCAGGCTAATTAAAAACAAAACAAAACAAAACAAAAACCACCTTTTCCACTCTCCAAAAAATTTTCATAAATTTATGCTTCCATTGAGAGCATATTGGAATATACATTCCCTCATACCCCTTGCAAATCTGATTGGAGAAAAATGGTTATCTCATTACTAGTTTAATCTACATTTTTAGATCAGTAACATTAAGCAGATTTTTATATCCTTATTGATCCCTTACATTTCTTTTCTTGGTATCTGGCTATTTATAAACTTTTCTATTGGATTGTTATTAATTTTAGGAGCCTTTTGTAAGTGAGGAAAATTATGCCTTTCTTATTGTACATTATACATATGTTTTTGATACTGCTCTTTCTGACTCTGTTTTTCACTATACTTTAATCTACATTTTTAGATCAGTAACATTAAGCAGATTTTTATATCCTTATTGATCCCTTACATTTCTTTTCTTGGTATCTGGCTATTTATAAACTTTTCTATTGGATTGTTATTAATTTTAGGAGCCTTTTGTAAGTGAAGAAAATTATGCCTTTCTTATTGTACATTATACATATGTTTTTGATACTGCTCTTTCTGACTCTGTTTTTCACTATACTGAAACATAATTTATCTATAGTCATATCTATCAATATTTTCTATTATAGTTTCTGGGTTTTTTATCTTGCTGAGAAAGATCTTCTGTACCCCAATATTATTTTTAATGTATCCATTTTCTTCCAGGTTTTGGTCATTGACCTTATAATTTGTTACATATAATATTATTCTGACCATATAATGTTAAAAACCATCCTCACTTTCCTGGAAATAATTCTCTTTGGCCAATATGCTATTTCTTATGTACTGTTGGATTCTAGTCGCTAATATTTTTTCCCAGATTGAAGCTTTTTCCTAGTGCCAGATTTTCCCAAAACTTCTTATTTCTTATGACTATCTATTATTCAACAAAATGTAAAATTTTTTCTTTTATTTCTAATTGTTCCCTGCATATATTACTTCAATTCTGAGTTTTTCTAATTCCAATTTAGGTTGTTTTATATGATTTCTTAATGTTTTTCAACTCCTTTGATAACAGTATATTACAATTTTGATCTATTTTGTATTCATATATTCCTGGGTTATTTTCATTATTTGTAGAGATATTCCACTCCCTATTCTCCATTTTCTAATAATAACTTTGTATGGGATTTCCTGTCAATACTTTCTGTTGCTGAGTTTTAAAGGAACTTATTTTTCCTAAACTAGAAGTAGTTGAGGGTGGTTTTTCTAACTTCACAGAGCTCCCTCTTCTGTTGCTTTTGTGAAGTGTTCAAAAACATAGCAGCTTTGGGACTTTTTGATAAGGGCCATTCTCACTGCAGTTAAGTGACACCTCCTTATAGTTTTGATTTGCATTTCCCTAATGATTAGAGATATTGAGCACTTTTTTATATGTCTGCTGGCCATTAGTCTCTCTTCTTTTGAAAAGTTTCTGTTCATGTCCTTTGCCCATTTATTGATGAAGTTGTTTGATTTTTTTCTTGTTGATTTTCTTAAGTTCTATATAGATTCATGTTATCAGCCCTTTATTGGATGTGTAGAAGGCAAATATTTTCTCTCCTTCTGTAGGTTGTCTATTGATTCTAATAATAGTTTCCCTGGCTGTGCAGAAACTTTAATTTATTTTTGTTGCTGCTGTGATTGCTTTGGGGGTCTTCTTCATAAATTCTTTGCCTAGGCCAATGTCTAAAAGAGTCTTCCCGACATTTTCTTCCAGAATTCTTAGGTTTAAGTCTGTTATCCACTGTGAGTTGTGTGGATGTGGAGGGATTGTAACACTCTTACACTGCTGGTGAGACTGCAAATTAGTACAACCCCTGTGGAAAGTAATTTGGAGATATCTCAAAGAGCTAAAAATAGAAATACCATTTGATCCAGCAATCCCACTACTAGACATCTATCCAAAGGAAAAAAAGACATTCTATAATAAAGACATCTGCACTCAAATGTTTATAGCAGCACAATTCACAGTTGCGAAGATGGGGAAACAACCCAAGTTCCCATCAATACATCAGTGAATTAATAAAATGTGGTATATGTATACCATGAATACTACTCCACTACAAAAACAACGGTGATCTAGCACCTCTTATATTATCCTGGATAGAGATTGAGCCCATGCTTCAAAGTGAGGTATCAAAAGGATGGATAAACATGCACCACATATACTCGCCATCAAATTGGTACTAACTTACCAACGCTAAGGTGTTCACGTGGTAGTAGTACTCATTGAGTGCCGGTCAGGTGGGGAGTGGGGAAGTAAACCCACAACTAATGGAAGCGGAACACACTGTATGGGGGAGGGGCACACTTGTAGCCCTGACTTGGGTGGGGTAAACGTGTTACGTGTAACCAAAATATTTGTACTCACTAATCTCCTGAATAATAATAATAATAAAAATAGCAGCTTGCTTTCTGAGTTGTTCACCTGCACCCTGGTTGGGGTCTTCTCTTTCCTTGTCTCTGTTGTTTCTATCCTGGTCAAATGCGATTCTACTTGTATCAGTTTCTCCTCAGTGTAGGGCCCTATCCCAAAAGGGAGCTATGGCTGCTTGGTTTGAAAATGTCTCATACCCTAGACTATTTCATTGTCTTTCAGAACTTTCCAAGACCCTCTCACATTTGTCCACTATTGCATTGGATAAAACCCCTTCCAGTTTTAGCTGCTATTCTCTGATTGACTTTTCAGTAAATAAAAGCATCCCTCAGTATTCAACGGGATTAATTCCAGGACCCTCTCCCCCACCAAGATACCAAAATCAGAGGATACTCAAGACCCTTACATACAATGATATAGTATTTGCGTATAACCTACACACACATTCTTGTATACTTTAAATCATCTCTAGATCACTTATAAAACCTAATACATGTAAATGCTGTGTAAATAGTTGTATGACTGTATTTTTAAATTTTACATTATTTTTTATTGTTGTATTATTATTTTTTATTGTTTTGGTTTTTGTAAAAATATTTTCAATCTGCAGTTGGTTGAATCTGTGGGTGCAGAACCTGCAGATGTGGAGCAGCAATTATACCTCTTGGCTGTTCTGAGGCTCTTGACTTCTCAGGTCATTTGCTTTCTTCCAAGTCTTTTTCTTTTTCTTTGCCTTATCAATTCCCTGAAACTTTACAAAACATTAGAGATCCTCACAATTTGTATATCTTTTCCCCTAACATATATATAACATAAAATAGGAGCTTAAATAAAAAGAGTTTTAGAAACTACTAAAAATTTAAATGACATAGGAAAACTGAAAGGGGGAACTGAAAGTGGGAAATTCCTGTGAAATAGAAAGGACCATCTCATATAAATAGGCCATCCCCATGGAGGAAGGACATTCGCACTGCCTGCTTCTGAAGACTGCTCCAGCAGGGGCACAGGTTGGAGGCAACACCGTTCCTGTTTTCATCATGACCAACATGTACATCCTCCAGGTCACTCTCCTGTTGTGCTTCTCCACTACAGCTCTTTCCGTGAGCTACGACTTGCTTCGATTCCGACAAAGAAGCAGCAGTTTTGAGTGTCAGAAACTCCTGCAGCAATTGAATGGAAGGCCTGAAAATTGCCTCCAGGACAGGATAGACTTTGAGGTCCCTGAGGAGATCACACAGCCACAACACCTGCAGAAGGAGTACGCCGCACTGTTCATCTATGAGATGCTCCAGAACATCTTTGGTATTTTCAGAAGAGATGTCTCTAGCACTGGCTGGAATGAGACTATTGTTGAGGACCTCCTTGCTAAATTCTATCAGCAGATGGACCGTCTGGAGACAATCCTGGCAGAAAAACTGGAGGAGGAAAACTTCACCAGGGGAAAAATCAAGAACATCCTGCACCTGAAGGGCTATTACTTCAGGATCATGCAGTACCTGAAGGCCAAGGAGTACAGCAGCTGTGCCTGGACAATTGTCCGAGTGGAAATCCTCAGGAACTTTTTCTTCATTAACAGACTTACAGCTTACCTACAAAACTGAAGATCTCTTAACCTGTGCCTCTGGGACTGTACAATAATTTGAAGCATTCTTCAACCAGCAGAGGCTCTTTAAGTGACTGACAGCTAATGCACTGCCTTTGAAAGAATAATAGAAGACTTTAAAATTTTTACTAATTTATGAATTATTATTTTATTCTTTATTTTAACTTTACTTTGGAAAATAAATTATTTTTGATACAAAAATCAACATGGCAGTTTTAATTTTGACTTGATTTATATAACCACCCATTGCTGAGCACTTATTAGGTGTTCTTTATAAAATGTGCCTGCGAAGTAGTAGAGTTCCTGACTCCTGCCTTTGAGGAATTTAAAATCCAAGGAAGCCACATGGAATATACAAGGTAATAGATAATAAGGAGACCTGAACCTTATAGGGAAATAAATGTTCTATGAGATTGAAAGGGAAGAGGCAAGCAGGAGGCTCTGGGGTGAGAAGCTGGGGTGCCCACTGCTCCTACTTGGTGCTCCAGCTTCTCTGGCTGTAAAGCTAGAATCTGGCTGGCCACCAGGGTAGCCAGAAGAATATGTCAGCTCTTGTGTTCACCCTAAGCCCTCCTCTGTTATTTGGGGGGATACTCTGCTCCCAGAAGTATTTAAAAATATTTGTGTGCCCCTCAAGCTTTAGGCACTTCCAAGACACTGTTCAGTAGCAATTCTTTTATTGTGCTCTTCGTGGGATAGCCAAATTGTGTGGGTCTCTTAGGGGAGCTGAGGATCTCTGTCTGCTGCCAGCGCTACAGGCACCAAAGGAAGAAGAACCCTCTTTATACCCTTGCTATCTGGTTAACTTTCTCCCCAGTTCTTCAAAAAACCAGGTTTGCTTCTAGTCCCCCCTGCCTTGTTCATACAGAGTTCCAGGAATATCCTTATTTGGTTTTCCTGCTGCTCTACATCTCTGAAGCTACAACCTTCCTAAAGCCAAATCCAAGACAGGTGCAGCAGTTTAAGCCCAGTTTTTAAGCCCAGCAAAAAGCCAGAAAAGCATGGAAGAAAGGGAAATTCAAGGAGCATAATCAGGGAACTAATTTTTTCAGGGCTTACACTGGGAAAAGTCAAGCTTTCCTAGGAGTTCTTTAGTCACCTGGCCAGCACGTGCCAACTGGTTAGGTTTTTGTCTTGGTAGTGAACCTCTTGGGAACTTGCTTATTATGGCTATTACTATCATTAGCAGCTGCCATTTACTGAGAGATTCTAGTGAAACAGACACTGTGCTATGCTCCTATGTAGGTAACTGGATTTAATCCTCTTCACAAGTACCCTCAGGTAGGCACAATTACATTATTGCCATTTCACAGAAGAGGAAACTAAATCTCAAAGAGATTTTAGTTACTGCCCCAAGGTGGCATAGTGACCTCATTCACTCCATAGTATGTGGAAGTTTCAGAAAGAAGCACAAGGGGAAGAACCAAAAAAGTCTTTATTTGTATCTAGGCATTTTCTCCTAGATCATTACAGAAATCCGAGTTCCTTTTAAAGAAGTCAGCCTTGGGGAGAAGAAATTTGTCTGTAAAGAGTTCCAGAGAAACTACTTTTGTGCAGACAATAAACTTAGGCCTCCCTGTTCCGGCTCAAGGTGGGTAGCACACCTCTGTGCAACCAAGAAGTGCCATCCTGGTGGGCCCACTGCCATTGACTCCAGCCAGTCAAGTGCCCTGTAAAACAACCGAGCTTCCTTCTTCCCCCAACTCCCCACCTCAGCTCTGCCAAAAGCCCTCTGCAGCTGGGCTCCCTTTTGTCTGGAGTCAAGAACAAGAGCAGCAAGTAGAAACACAGAGTCCTGGCAGTGTCTAGAGCAGCCAAGAGGATGCTAAAGAAGTCTCTCAGGCCGGGCGCGGGGGCTCACACCTGTAATCCTAGCACTCTGGGAGGCCGAGGCGGGCGGATCGTTCTGAGCTCAGGAGTTCGAGACCAGCCTGAGCAAGAGCAAGACCCCGTCTCTACCAAAAAATGGAAAGAAATTAATTGGACAGCTAAAAATGTAGAAAAAATTAGCCGGGCATGGTGGCGCGTGTCTGTGGTCCCAGCTACTCGGGAGGCTGAGACAGTAGGTTGCTTGAGCCCAGGAGTTTGAGGTTGCTGTGAGCTAGGCTGACGCCACGGCACTCGCCCCACGCAAGAGAGTGAGACTCTGTCTCAAAAAAAAAAAAAAAAGAAGTCTCTCAACAATGAGCCCCTACTGTCTGCTGCCTTCTCTGGCTGAACTGCTCAACTGACCCCGAAACTGGAAAGTTTCTGGAAAGACCTGCTCTCTGCCTGTGTGCTAGGGCCAGAAGAACCAGAGAGAGGCTTCCTTTGCAGAATTGTAAATATTGTGTCACAGCTGAGCATGTCAGCTCATCCGGAATACCAAAAGTATAATATGTCCATCACCAGTAGAGGATAAATAACAATTAAAATTCATTCCAATAAAAATGAAGGAGACTAGCCGAAAGGTGTACATTTGCGTATGCTGAACATGTGACTGTGTTTAAAGGTTATGGTAAAATAACAACATAATTTTAGCTGGCACCAGAATACCTCATAAGGAGAACATTCTTTGTTTAGAAAAATATCTCATGAGCCTCTTGAGATAGAAGGTGAGATCTTGAGGTTATGGGTGTAGCAATGCAAAAGATACTGAAACACCTGTAACATGTTTTCGTATATCAGCTGGTTTCTGAGCAGAAAAGAGACAGAGAGAAATCCCCCCAAAGGCCTGGAGCTGTGATGCTCCCTGGAACAAGGCAGACAGTGAAAACCTCTTGGTGGAAATGAACAAAGAACTTTTCAGAACACGATGTCTCACATACAACTTGAAATTGTGTGCACCGATGTGTTGAACTCTTTCTACTATCTTCTCCAAAACTTCAGTAATGATTGCTACCCACAAAATGCCCTTGTATATAGAATTTCTGTGTATCAATCATAGAAAGTGTCCAGGTCTGTGTTTGAAACAGTATAAGAAACAAGCATGGGGTGTCCATACCTTCACAAATGAACCAAATTAGTGGGGACAGAAGGCAAAACTACGACTTTAGAACCACCTTCTCTCTTCACACATCGTGCCTTAGGACTCTGAGGAAATCTCACCGAGCACACTGTGGACCTGGATCGGAAGATGCACCATCTTATCTAGCTCTTGAGAGTAAGAAGACCCTGGCAAACATTTGGGTTACATATAAATATACAGATGTGTCCTAAACACATGAACACGCAGATGCAGAGTACTATCAGTACACATCTGTGTAAAGTCTTTTTTGCAGTTAACAAAGCTGATGTTTAGGCACTGTAGGTGACATTGAACACTTCCAGGTACTTGGATTACATTTGATCAGGGACTTGTTCATAAAATACTCTTAAGAAAGTGAAAAGAACATATTGCAGACTGGGAGAAAATATTTGCAGATCACACATCTGAAAACTCAGTAATAAGAAGACAAACAACCCAATACAAATTGGTGATATATTGGAAGAGACGCTTTACCAAAGAAGATGTACAAATAGCACATAAGTACATAGAGCTTGTAAAGCCTCCCTTGAAGATTTTCGGTGGATTAGTGTCGGGGCTGGGCCTAGAAGAAAAGATGGATGGATGGAAAGAACATGAGCAGGGTGAATGAAGGAAGAGGCGAAAACGCCTGCCCAAAGCTGCTTGTTTGCTGTGTGCAAAGATCAGCAGAAAACAGCTGACCTGTATGGAAGTTGTTAAAGAAATTAGCAATGGCCCTGATCCTTTGCACGTGTCCTTGGAAATAAATACGAGGAGGAAGCTAACTGAGGAGGCCATTTTCTCCTTCAGACTTTGGCCTTTCCCCTTCTCTCTAAACACTATGTGTTTCGAGTAATTATTCATTCCTTCACTACAGAGCTCAGGAGCGAAAAGCAGCCGCTGCTACAGTTTAGGTCAGATAATGAATGTGAAATCGTTGATTACAGAGAAACGCTTCCCACCATGGCTCTTTCTGAGGAAAGGCCACCAGCCCTCTTCACCGAGCTCTAGACGATGCATGTGAGATCCGCCCAGCAGAGATGGTAGGGCCCCGATCGATATGGAGTTTTGTCTTGGCTGGCCTGGCTGTGAGACATAGAGAGAGCCAGCGGTTGGTAGGAGATTCAGAAGGTGAATGACACCCAGAACCAGACCTTGCCAATTGCAGTTATTTTCTCCAAATCTCTTGCACTAATAGTCGTCGAGCCTAAAACATGGACTATTTTATGAGTCCTTTTGTTCTCAATATTAATTGTTGCCTTTAAAATACCAGTTTAATTGTATAAAATTTTCTAGAATAGTTTAAAACAAACCCTCAAATTGGACTAGAAGTGCAGTACAGAATTATACTCTACTAATTTAGTAGGATCAAGTTAATCACTTAACATGTTCATTGACTTGATGGAGAGTACAGGAAATCCCTGGGTTATGGACGACCTGACTTATGGTGTTCCGTACTTACAAATGGGCTCCTGAGGTTTCCAATAAGGATAACTTATAATTAAATAATTAAATTAATAATTTGGAACTAGTTCCTTTCATGCATGTAAACAAACCTGCATGGTATAAGCAGTTTGTTGGAGCAGCATCTTTATGTTGGCAGCTAGTCTCATAGACAGATAGCAAAGCAGCTGATAGAAACACAAGAATCAGAAGATCCAGGGCCAAGAAAGTTGATGACAAAATAATTAGCTGAAGCCTTTCGTCTCGTTGAAGCAGGATTTGCTAAGCTTAGGGAGCAAGATCCTAACATTGAGCGGTTCACAAAGGTTTACCATACAGTTGGTGAGAACATCAGCTGCTACAAGGCCATTTATGATGAAGAAAAAAAAAAGCTGTGCAAACGACCCTAGATACCTTTCTTAAGAAATAGATTTCAGTGTAAGCTCCCCTTCTCCAGCAATAGAATCAAATGCTGATTCTCCAACACCCACTCCATCCTCTCCAGCACCATCTCCATCATCACCTTCCGATTAATGGATTAATAGTTAGCTACCTTCTTGCCTCAAAAATGCCCCTTCCAGTAAGCAAGACATTGATGCAACATTATAGGTGAGTTCTAACCTCTAAAATTCTTTTTTGAAATTTTTCCTATCTTCTACCTAAACTTTTTGTATGAGTTTGTTTTTATGTTCTGTTTGTTTGAACTAAAAGAAAGCACAATAGTTTCTGTAATTTATTACTACAGTACAGGGGTATTATTATTATTACAATATTATACTGTACTATTATTACCACATGAGCCAATATAGTGTTGTTATTGTTATTGTTATTATTATTACAGTATATGCCCTATTCTTCAGGAATCTGAATTACATACAAATCCTGCCTAAAGACATTCTCAGGAACGTATCTTGTCTGTAACTGGGACCACCTGTACTTCAGAAACTTGGTCACATCAAATAGTTATTACCAAATCAGCAAATTCTGTTTCAATTGACATTCTGTTTTGAAATTCCTGCTTTGCTTTATAATTCCCTATGTAGGGTATTCTTAGAAAAGCTAAAATGCATTATTTAAATTATATTCCCCAACAATTAGCCTAGGAATTTAAAAAAATGGAACCCACTTCAAAAGGCCCTTTTAAGAAAATGAAAAGACATGTCATAGACTGAGAGAATATATTTGCAAATCTCATATCTAGTAAAGGAGTTGTATTAATACATAAATAACTCTCAGAACTCAATGATAAGAAAGCAAATAACCCAATAAAAGATAGATAAAACATTTTGACACCTTTTTCACCAAAGAAGGTACACAGATGTCAAATAGGATAGGAAAAGATGATCAACATCATTAGGCATTAGGGTAATGCAAATTAAACCACAATGAGACATCACTACACCATATGAAGCATTGGCAAGGAGGTGGAGCAACTGGAACTGGAGAGTTACAGTTGTGGATCAAATGGAACTCTCAAAAAATGGTACAACTGCTTTAGAAAACTATTTTGCAGTTTCCTAAAAAGGTAAACATATACCTGCCATATGACTCAACCAGTCAACTCCCTGGTATTTACCCAAGAGAAAAGAAAGCTTGTGTCTCCACAAAGACTTGTATATGAATGTTTGTAAGGAGGTTTTTTTAAATTTCAAAATATTACAGGGGTACAAATGTTTTTGGTTACATGGATCACTTTTGTAATACTTGAGTCAGGGCTATAAGTGTGCCTGTCACCTAGATAGTGTTCATTGTACCCATTAGGTAGGTTTTCAACCCTCTGCTCCTCCCCCAGCCCTCTGCTTTATTTCCACTGAGTTTTACTTCCCTCTGTGCACATATGTGCTCATTGGTTAGTTCCAATTTAATAGTGGTGTTTGTTTTTCCATTCCTTAGATACTTCACCTAGGATAATGGTCTCCAATTCCATCCAAATTGTTGCAAAGGGCACTAATTCATCCTTTTTATGGCTGAGTAATATTCCATGGTATACATAAACCACATTTTGTTAGTTCACTCATGAATTGATGGGCACTTGGGTTGATTCCACATCTTTGCAATTGTGAGCTGGGCTGTAATAAACATTCATGTGCAAATGTCTTTTTGATAAAAAGACTCCTTTTCTTTTGGGTAGATACCCAGTAGTGGGATTGCTAGATTGAATGGTAGGTCTACTTTTAGTTCTTTGAGGAATCTCCATACTGTTTTCCATAGAAGTTGTACTAATTTGCAATCCCACCAACAGTGTATAAGTATTCCTTTCTCTCTGCATCCATACCAGCATCTATTGTTTTTGGACTTTTTAACAAAAGCCATTCTAACTGGGGTAAGGTGATATCTCATTGTAGTTTTAATTTTCATTTCCCTGATGATTAGTGATGTTGAGCATTTTTTCATATGTTTGTTGGTTGTTTTTCTATCTTCTTTTGAAAAGCTTCTCTTCATGTCTTTTGCCCACATTTGTATGGGGTTGTTTGGTTTTTCTCTTGCTGATTTGCTTGAGTTCTTTATAGAATCTGGTTATCAGTCCTTTATTAGATGAATAGCTTGTGAATATTTTCTACCATTTTGTAGGTTGTCTATTTATTCTGTTGATTATTTCCTTAGCTGTCCAGAAGCTTTTTAATTTAATCAAGTCCCATTTATTTATTTTGGTTGTTACTATAATTGCCACTGGGGTCTTAGTCATAAATTCTTTGCCTAGGTTGATATCTAGAACAGTTTTTCCTACATTTTCTTCTAGAGTTATTATGGTTTCATGCCTTAAATTTAAGATTTTTATCTATCTTGAATTAATTTTTGTGAGTGGCGAGAGATAGGGATCCTGTTTCATTCTTCTGCATGTGGCTATCCAATTTTTCCAGCACCATTTGTTGAATAGGGTTTCTTTTCCACAGCATATATTGTTGTCTGCTTTGTCAAAGATTAGTTGGCTACATGTGGATGGTTTTATATCTGGGTTCTCTGTTCTATTTCATTACTCTATGCCTCTATTTTTGTACAAATACCATGCTGTTTTGGTTACTATAGCCTTGTATTATAGTTTGAAGTCTAGTAATGTGATGCCTCCAGATTTGTTCTTTTTGCTTAATTAAGATTGCTTTGGCTATTCAGGCTCTTTTCTGAAGCCAAAGTTAGAATTATTATTTTTTAGATCTATGAAATATGATATTGGTATTTTGATGGGGATTGTATTAAATCTGTAAATCACTTTGGGTAGTGTGGACATTTTCACAATGTTGATTCTACCAATCCATGAACATGATATATTTTTCTGTTTGTTTGTATCATCTGTGGTTTCTTTCCTCGGTGTATCGTAGTTCTCTTTGTAGAGCTCTTTCACCTCCCTGGTTGAGTATATTTCTAGGTATTTTATTTTCTTGTAGCTATTGTGAATGGTATTGAGTCTTTGAGTTGACTCTCAGTCTGACTGTTATTGGTGCATAGGAAAGCTACTGTTTTGTGTACATTGATCTTGTAACCTGAGACTTTGCTGAATTTATTTATCAATTCCAGGAGTCTCTTGGTGGATTCTTTGGGGTTTTCTAGATACAAGATCATATCATAAGCAAAAAGCAGTAATTTGATCTCTTTCCTGATTTGGATGCCCTTTATTTCTTTCTCCTGCCTGATTGCTCTGCCTAGGACTCCCAATACTGTGTTGAATAGAAGTGGTGACATGGGCACCCTTGTCTTTTTCCAGTTCTTAGTGGGAATGCTTTCAACTTTTTCCCATTCAGTAGGATGTTGGCTGTAGATTTGTCATATATGGCTTTTATAATTTTTAGATATATTCCTTCTATGCCTAGTTTGTTGAGGGTTTTTATCATTAAAGGGTGCTGAATTTTATTGGATGCTTTTTCTGCATCTATTGAGATGATCTTATGGTCTTTGTTTTTACTTCTGTTTATGTGGTGAATCACACATATTCATTTATGTGTGTGGAACCATTGTTGCATCCCTGAGATTACCCAAAAACTACTAAATATATATTCTTCCCATCAGCACATGGAACATTCTCCAAGGCTGATCATATCTTACGCCACAAAACATGTCTCAACAAATTCAAAAAAATAGAAATGATACCATGTATCTTCTCAAACTACAGTGAAATAAAACTAGAAATCCACTCCAAGAGAAACAGTCAATTCTACACAAAGTCATAGAAATTAAACAACATGCTGCTGAACAATTATTGGGTCAATAATGAAATTAAGATGGAAATCAAAAGATTCCTTGAATTGAACAACAAAGGGGACACAAGCTCTCAAAATTTGTGGGATTCAGCAAAAGCAATCCTAAGGGAAAATTCATAGCCTTAAATGCCTACATCAAAAAGACAGAAAGATCACAAATTAACAATCTAATGACATATCTCTAGGAACTGTAAAAGGAAGAGCAAACCAAACCCAAAGCCAGCAGAAGAAAAGAAATAACTAAGTTCAGAGCCAAACTAAATGAAATGAAAAACAAAAACAATACAAAGAATCAATGAAGCAAAAAGTTGCTTCTTTGAAAAGATAAATAAAATTGATAGGCCTCTTGCTAGATTATCCAGGAATAGAAGAAAAAGGACCCAAATAAGCTCAAAAAAAAATGAAAAAGGAGATATTAGAACTGATACCACAGAAATATGAAACGTCGTTCATGAATATTATGAAAATCTCTATACACATAAACTGGAAAACATAAAGGAAATGGAAAAATTCCTGAAAGTACACAACCTCCCAAGATTCAGTCAGGAAGAAATAGAACTTCTGAACAGACCAATAATGAGAAGCAAGATTGAAGCAGTAGTAAAGAAATCTTCCAACCAAAAAAGGCCAGGACCAGATCAGATGGATTCACAGCTGAATTTTACCAGACCTACAAAGAATTGGTACCCATACTGCAGAAATCATTCCATGATATCGAGAAAAAGGGAATCCTCTCCTCCTCATTCTATGAAGCCAGTATCACTTTGATATTAAAGCCAAGAAAAGACACAACAAAAAAAAGAAAACTACAGACTAACCTCTCTTATGAATATAGATGCAAAATCCTCAGTAAAATACTAGCAAACCAAATTCAACAGCACATCAAAAAAATAATGCACCATGACCATTTAAGGAGCTTTATTTGTAATAGTCCAAAATTGGAAAAACCTCAAATGTCCATCACAAGTGAATGATTAAAGAAAGTTAGTACATCCATAAAATGGAATATTATTCAGCAATGAAAAGGAATGAAATACACAACATCGAAGAATATCCAAATAATTATGTTGAGTATAAGATGACAGACCATTAAAAAGTTCTATATTGTCCCATTTTATATAACATTCTAGAAAGAAAATTTATATTAATGGATATTTAGGTTGCTTCCATCTTCTGACTATTGTGAATAATACTGCTATGAACACGAGTGTACAAATATCTATTCAAGCCCCAGCTTTCACTTCTTGGGGTATATAACCAGAAGTGAAATCACTAGATTGTATGATAATTCTATGTTTAATTTTTTGAGGAATCATCAAAGCAACTATTTTTAAGTTGTATCTTCATAATGGAAATATTTGCAATGATAGCATAATGCAGACACAACAGCAATAGCTACATTTCTTAAGGACTTTCTGCAAGGGATTCTGCTGAGAGTGTTCTATATATCCTCCTGAGAACCCTATGAGGAAAGTATTGTTCTCTCCTTTTATTCATAATAAAACTGAGGTTCAACAGTGTTAAGTAACTTGCCAAAGTCCACAGTAGGTAAAGAAGAGAGACATATTTGGAACCAGAAACCAAACTCTTCACTACTTATAATCATCTACTACCACCCAAAATGTTATTTTCATCTGACTACATATCATGTATATTGTGATTTAGAGAAGGACCAAGAAGCTCTATAGCCTGGTGGCTCACACCATGGCATTACAGGTCCTGCCTTTGCACCAAGTGCAGCACTAACCTCCAGTGGCTGGTGGGGACTTTTGCAGAAAGGGCTGCTGTCCTCACTCAGCAGTTGCTCTCCCTTTCATCCCCATGCACACCCTCCTCAGACTCTCTTTCACTCTTTCCCTCCCCTCGCCCAACCTTTCTCTGGGGAGAATAGCAGGAAATTCCCACTGCTCCCTCGTCAGACTCTCCTGAGAATATTTTCTCTAAAGGTTGCCGTAATCAACTGTCTGAATCATGAGTCATCATCTTCCCTGGCAAGGCTGCATTTCCTTCTCTCAACCACTATGATTTTATCCCCATACTAGCAAGAAGGCCTTGCGTGCAGTTTCCCTCTCAAGTCTGACACAAGCTGCTTTTGTTATCTCATAGGAATTTTAAAAACTAAAATGGCCTACAGTGTTTAATGGAAATACACAGCAAATTTCTCTTTCCCTTCACTTTTTAATTTCTTAGCTCATTTTCTTTTTTTGTGAAAACCTAGAGGTAAAACAAATAATGTTCAAAGCAGAAGATGACTTACTAATCCAGAAATACATGAATTGAAAACCTATGAATTTAAAAGTACAAATATTTTTAAAAAACAAAGTTTGCTATACTATAAGGGAAAAAGCACAGGGCATTAAGTAATACAAATCTGAGAGCTAATGTAGGTTCTGCCACTTCTAACTATATGATCTTGGGCAAGTTACATAAATTGGAAATAACCATACCCCAAACTCTTCAAGATTGCTGTGAGAAATAAATGCGACAACAAGATGTATGACTTGGTCCAGCACAGGGCCTTGCCCATAGAAGATGCCCAATGTTTAACTTAACTTAAAAGTGAATAAAAAGTATAGAAATTTCTTACACAAAAACAGATGGGCTTCTGGAGCACTCTTCCCTAAATCTCATACAAAAGGCAAGTTCTTAGTAACTGGACAGTTGATAACAATGTTATTCTCGTAATGGGATCTAAATGAATGTAATTTTTACCAAAGTCATATTTATAGATATTGGGAAGGCATGTTTAGCATCTATGATTACAAAATATAAATAAGACATTTCTAAAATTCCCATTTCAACATTTCCATAAGTGGGCCCTGGAAGGTTATTTAAGAAGCAAGACCAATTGTTTCACAAATATTTGAAATGTCAAGAAAAAAGAGGGGTAGGACACACAGCCTCACGGTGTGGGGAACAGTGATCAGGAAGGAGAATCAGTCTTTGTTGATCTCCTATGATGTATTTGAACTGTGTTCAGCTACTTACATATTACACTGGACATCTCTTGCTGCCTGTCTGGCACCTAGGGCCAATACTTACAGCTGTGAAAGTCAGGGAATGACCAACTCTGGGACTAGGCATCTTACCCAGGCTGGACAGCTAAGAACACTAGCATCTCTGTGGCCACCATGACTGGTCAAGAATAGACACATGACCCCAAAAGAGCCCATGAGCGTGACAGGAAGAACACTTGCTGGAATACTGGGGGAAAGGGGAAGTGGCAGGTGCTTGGTCCAGTGTAAGCCTGGAGCCAGGATGGCCACATTCAACTGTGTGGCTTGTGCCCAGCACACCTCTAGATAGTGTCCTTCTGTGATAAGCCTGACCTGGTACCACACTGGAAGTTATGCTTAAAGAATAAAGTCAACTCAGTTTAACAATAACCCATTACCCTTGGACCAACTTAAAGGACAGCAGATGGGAAAGATAGTCAAAGATACATTCCTGAAAATATTGTTTTAGCTATACCTGAAGCCAGGTAAATTCCTAAAATGTTTCTGAGCCTTGAAATAGTGTTAAAGGGGACTGGAAAATAAACTAGAAATCTACCCACCTACTCACTAACATCTCTCACCTTTTCAAGCAATCCACCTATATGCTTCTTCACCCTAAATTTTGCAAAGAGTGTTCCAGATAGAGCTACCCATCCTTAGAGGTATGCAAATCCCACGCCTGACTGGCCCCTTCCTTCCCCTTCCTGTGTGACTAATTATGGTCAGCAATTTATGAAGCTGCCTACAACCTCACTAATGAGGGCTTTAAATCTGGATTCAGCTGAATCTCTAGAGGAAGGTAACTGGGCTTCAGAGTCAAACTGCCTTCACATTTCTATTAAAAGGTGTGTCCTGGAGACACATAGTTTTGTCCTTCAACAAACATTTCCTAAGTGTGCACTGAATACCAGACCCTGTGCTAAGCACTGGACTCACACAGACAAACAAGATATACACATTCTTCTCAAGAAGTTCATTTTCAAGGGAAGGAAACAGATAAGTATATGACTAAAGATGACAGCATGATGATAAATGTCATTCTAACACCATGAGCAATTTCCTATGGAAGCCCACATGAGGGTGCGATTTATTCTATCTGATGGGATTTGAGCGGCCTTCATAGAGGAGTTAATATTTGAACTTGAAGAATGGTAGCATTTTAAAATAAAAAGAATGGGAGAGAGGTCATGTCAAAAAGGAGGAAAATCTAAACAGTCACAAAAACACATGACCTATTCAAGGAATGCCACAAAGTACAGTGCAACTAGACAGTAGGTATTGGGTGAGAGTGGGAAGGAAATGGAGCTGAAATTCGAGTTGGGAAGGATGCTGAGGGCCTAGAGAGCTGGGTTTTTAAGCTAAGGATTAGCAGGGTCAAACCCTTGTTTGAGACAGGAGCCTCTGGCCACAGCTAGAAGAGACAATTGGAGCAGCGTGAGCCTGGGCGTGGAAAGGCTGCCAAGCGTCTGAGCAGGAGGGGTCAGTTTATAGACACATACCATTGGAATTCAGTTCTTTGTTAACCTCTCAGCCTTAATATGCCCTTTTCTCTTCATGGTCACAACTTAACTCCACAGAGATGAATTTTTGAAAAGACTGAAATTGCAAGTGTCAATCAGACCGAGAAGCAACAGTTAGTGTTGTGATGAACCACTTGTATAGCCAGAGAACCTCTTCTCCAGTGGCAGAGTGTATTAGTTTGCCAGGGCTGCTGTAACAAAGTACCACACACTAGGTAGCTTAACACAATAGAAATTTACTGTCTCACGGTCCTGGAAGCTATAAGGCCAAGATCAAAGTGTCTGCAGAGTTGATTCCCTCTGAGGGCTATGAGGTAGAGTCTGCTCCGTGCCCCTCTCCTAGCTCCAAGTGACTTGATGGCAATCTTTGGGGTTCCTTGACTTCTGGTGCATCACCCTGATCTCTGCCTTCATCTTCAATGGTGTTCTCCCTATGTGTGTCTGTGTCTGAATTTTCCCTTTTTGTAAGGACACCAGTCACATTGGATTAAGGGTCCATTCTATTCCAGTATGACCTCATCCTAACTTAATTAATTACATCTGCAAACAATGCTATTTCCAAATAAGGCCACATTCTGAGGTGTTAGGGATTAGAATGTCAACATAGGACTTGGGAGGGTGTGGGAGTGACACAATTCAACCTATAACACAAGGGAAGATGAAATGCCCCTCCCTCATCTCTCCTAGGTTTTACTTTGTGTGTTGGGGTGTGTGGGGCATGGGTATCAGCTCTGCTGTCGAGTTTTGTCCTGAAAGAAGGTCTCCTCTTTCCATCCCAGCTTCCTCCAGCTGCAGCAGGAGGAAGCTAGGACACAGAAAATTCAACTTTCATTAAAATATGGCTATAAATCCAAAATGAAAACCAAACAACTAAAATGCCATAGAGACATTATGTTAAGTGAAACAAGGCAGGGACAGAAAGACAAATACCACATGATCTCATTTATATGTAGAATCTGAAAAAGTTGATCTCATAGAAATAGATAGTAGAATGGTGGTTTCCAGAGGCTGGGACAGTTAGGCAGGGGCTTGGTGGAGGATGATTGGGGAGATGTTGGCCAAAAGATACAAAATTACAGTTAGATGGGGAAATATGTTCAAGAGATCTATTGTATGGCATGGTGACTATAGTTAATATGATACATTGTATTCTTGAAAATACTAAGAGAGTGGATATCAAGAGTTCTCACCACAAAAATAAGAACTATGTGAGACAATGCATTTGTTAATTAGCTAGATCTAACCATTTCATAATGTTTATATACTTCAAAACATAATGCTGTATATGATAAATACATATATCTGTAAAATTAAAAATAAATTTAAAAAATATGTAAAATTATATAGAAACCTTCAAAAGCTATTTAGAATAATTTCTTTTATTATATTTACTATAAACTTTATAAATACTTTAAAACACAATATATTTGGAGAATTGGCTCTAGACCAACTAGCCTCTGTTGGGCACATGTGGATCTTTGCATCTACTGAGGAAGGATGGTCCACATGTTGGGAGAGGAGGAACATTCTATATTAGCTTCTTCCTCTTCAGGATGCAACTTGATCTCTCTTAAACCTCAACATAGTTTTGAATCCCATGGCTTATTTTTTACTGTTAAATCAGACCCCTGAAATAGCAAATGTGGTCTGCATGAGAGATTCATCTTCTATTTTCCTAAATTTCTTATTATTTCTTATGGCCTAATTGGATTTATTAAGCCAAGAGTACTCAACCTCTCTGGGCTACATTTTAATATTTTCTATAAGGACTGGCAAAGAAGGGTTCATTCTCAAATTGCTTCATCCCAAAACCTTGGTTTCACCCCAGGATCTTGTTGGTTTGGGATGTATATGTGAAGAAGGAGGTTGGGGAGGTAAACAGACCATGTTGCATCTACTACCTATGTAGGATTTGCTTAGCACAATGCCTGGCATATACTAGGGGCTCAGTAAATGGTAGCATTTCTTTTCTCTTTGCAAGCAACTGTTATCTACTATTCTCTTGCTGAAATATAGGTGATTCTATTACAAAGCTCACCCATCTCTATCCAACATAAAATTTCACAAAATCCCTGATAACTCTATTATTCTCTTCTATGTAGTTAAAAACAACAATGTGGTCAGGTAGTTGTCTGGTCAATAAGATACAACCTACCACAAAGTCCATGGGTATCTCAAATATATTCATAGAATGAGAAAACGGCCTAGTCTCTTATCTTCTACCTCTGTGTTCAATAAACTTTCTGTCTTTCATTGCACAGTTTCACAGATGCTGTTGCCTAAACTCAGCCTCATGCTGGAAATCTCATTAGTTGTATACTTCTAGGCTGATTTCACTCTCTATCTCCTGGTATGCCAGCCATATAAACACCAAGATGAAAAAGATGATAGGGACAATATTCTGTCTTCAGATGTCTTATCACATGGAGCTGTTACTAGTCCCTAATGAGCCCGGGTCCCCTTTTCGATCCTTGCTTCTCTACCTGATCATTACTTGGGAATGTAAAAACACAGGCAACCCATTGGATGAGTAATTGGGGACACTTAGGACCAAAAAGCCTTCTGAAGGTTCTGAGCAAGGACGGTGTGCTATGAAGCTGTGACAACTCCCAAGGAGACATCATCCACTCATCAGCAACAACTTTTTCACCAACAGTCTTAATACTCTCCTGATTTTTTCTTCTCTCTCTCCCTCTCCTCTTCCTCTCTCTCAGTTTGATAGAAGTAATAAATGGAAATAACCCAAAGAGAAAATAGTTGGAGTGGAGCAGTGGAAGAACAATTTACAATTCCAATATTTTGACCTTAATGAACTGCTCTCATTGATCAACCAGAAGAAGACTGTCCCATGGAACCTGTTGTCAATGGCACCTTGCTGTGATAGTAAGTGGTTGCCTACCTGGTTGTGTGTGAAACACAGTTTGCCTCCAGTAGAGAATGGCCCATCAGTGATCTCATGAAACTGAAGTAGAAGGAAATAAATTTTCATAGATTTTTTTTTCCCAGTTCTGACCACACAGTTATAAGGTTTGCAGGTGTTCCAAAACAATGATCTTCAACTAGTTGCATTATTATTTCTCTACTGGCCAAATAACTAACCCAGGAACACATCACCTAATCACAGAGTATTCTCTGCATGGATCTCATCTTTCTCAATACAGCATTTGAATTTCCAAAAATAGACTTGTCAAAATGCAGATTAGACATTTTGCACTCAGATATCTGAGAACTAAAAACTTGAGTAAGTTGCTTTAAATGGTGAGGTAAATAGCAGAAGCAAAATTCCAAGATATGCAAAACTTTAATTGGCTCAGGTAATGGTACTATTTAGTAACTGTTTTCACTTATTAAGAGCAGGGACTGTATTTAGGACACACACATTCAGTGACAATTGAGAAATTCTTAATTTTCTGTGTATTTGTTTACACATTATTCATTCTATACATGTGAATTGGACAGCTTATCACATATAAGACATTAGAGATACAAGGCATGTCCTCAGGGAGCTCAGTCTTGGAGAAGATGAGCAATTACAACTCAAGATAAATGCATTCACAGAAGTATGAGAGCTGCAGAAATATGGAAAATGGAGACAAGTCCTTCTTGACACCCATGACTGGGTTCTCTAGCTAAGGGAGCAGACACTCAATCACAAAGGCCAGCCTGGTTTGACCATACCGATGAGCCTGCCTTCTCTACCGCAGCCTGCTCAGGCCTTCATCACTCCCACCCGGTAATCCACATGCTCTCAAAGAACAGATGAGGTTTTTTGCAGCCACTTCGGGACCCTTTCAACTGAAAGTGATAGAAACTCAATTCCAACCACGTTGAGTAATAATGGGATTTATTAGAAGGATGGAATTGCTCATAGAATCTCAGCAATTATTGCAGGAAGCTTGGGGATCTCAGGGACAGGAACTGGAGACTCAGTTCGAAAAGAAATCTTTTCTCCCCTTTTCTCATTATGAATCTCCCTGAATGAGGACAAGGACTCAGAGCACTAGGCAACTCAGGAATCTCACTCTTACTGCTCCATGATCATAGGAGAGAGGGAGGATTTTACGTATATTATTGCTAACTCTTGAGTTGCTGTAAGATAGCAATGTCATTGTGTTTGAGAAGAGGAAACTGAATAGTAGGGAATTAAGTAATTTGCTTTAAGTTAAGTGGTTGGTAAAGAGCAGGGGAAGAATGCAAGGCCAGGTTGGTCATTTTGATTCCACAACTACTTCAATGCACCACACTGCCCATCACCATGTGTTGAATGAGTGAACACATGAAAACATAACTTGTTGATCTTAGTGAAAGGTAAACCTTTTCCAAATCCCCCTTGGTTCCACTCTAGGTTTCATCCAATCTACTGGCTGCCAATAATTTCATTTTAATATAAAAGATCCCCCAGAACAGAGACGGCTCCAACCAAAAAGAAACAAACAATTCCAAAGACTCTGATTGTTCTGGTTTTGATGGGTAGAGAAACTGCTTCCAGCAAGATCACCAAGGGCTCCCCCAGAGGAAACGCATCATGAGAGATGGAGGAGTCTAGGCTGGCAACTGAGTACCACACAAGACACTTGAAAGCATCTTCTGGGCGCTTTATGTGACTGACAATTCATCTTTCTAGACCCAATTCTCTCACTTTTGGGATGTGCTTTGAAAATAATGAATAAACGTGAACATACATTGAAAAACTCCAACCCTGGGAGTCCAGGTCTGTAGTGGCACAGAACCATTATAGCTAACAAAAACAGTCATGGTCGGGGGACATCCTCTTATCCTCTCTAATTCCTGAGAAACTTTGACTGGTCCTACAGTGGCTACTGGCCCAGGCACTGCAGCAGGAATAGCAGGACATCTGACTTGGCAGTGCTATCAATCTGCAATAGTAAAAAGAGAAGCAAGAAACAGCCCAAGAGAGACTGATCAGATACTCTAAGTATCTATGTTTGTATGCCTTGGAAGAAAAACTGACTTTTTGGAGCATCCGAGCTACAGGATAGAAGGAGTACCCCAGCAGAAAGGGGGAAACACTCTAGGTCATACAAAACTTGAGCCAATTAAATACAAAAAGAGATGTCAAGTTCCTGATTCGAGATGGCAGATAATCTCCCTCTTTAACTTCTTCCTCTTCCCAACATCTCTTTGAAATAATAGTAAACAAGTTATTAGAGAGTCAGTCATGAGATATTATCTAATGAGGATAAAACAAGAAATAAGGATTTAAGTGTATCATTTATACTACATTTCTTCCACAAGTACATTATTTTATTATACTTATAAAGTTACCAATGAAGAATGAAAATACTGTAACTATTTCTATTAGGAATGCATTCAGCTACAAGTAATGAATAGCCTTATTAGCAGTAACTTAAATCAAAAGGGGTTTATTTTCTCCACCTACAAAAGATCCAGATGGGCAGAGGCACGGTGGCTCTGTAATCTTAGAACTCTGGGAGGCCGAGGCAGGAGGATCCCTTGAGGTCAGGAGTTCAAGACCAGCCTGAGCAAGAGTGAGACCCCATCTCTACGAAAAATAGAAAAATTAGCCACGTGTGGTGGCACACACTTGTAGTACCAGCTACTCGGGAGGCTGAGGCAGGAGGATCGCTTGAGCCCAGGAGTTTGAGGTTGTTGTGAGCTAGGCTGATGCCACGGCACTCTAGTCCAGGTGACAGAGTGAGACTCTGTCTCAAAAAAAAAAAAAAAAGATCCAGATGTAGGCAGTCAGGCAGGCCAGGTTTTCAGTAATGGTACCTGGGACTTTACTCTCTACTCCATCATTTGTGTGTATCTGTGTGTCACTGTTACACTTGTCGACTCATGGCCATAACATGGCTGTTGTACCTGCAGGCATCGCTTCCACATTCCATCAGAAAGTAGGAGGGGTGTTACCTGAATTGGAAAAGCAGGTGGTCTCTCAGAGTTCCTCATCTTCCAAATGGAGTACGGGAATGTGGGTGTTTATAGCTAGACATATTACCTCTGTTAATAAGGAAAATGAAGAAATGAAAAATGAGTAAAAATTAAAAAAAACTATAACAATACCCAATGAAATCTTGGAGAAAACAAGAGGTGTAGGCAGTCATATTAATAAATATTTACTATATTTTAGAAGTTATAGTCTAAATTGATAAATCAATAAATAAAGATTGTGGTAGATTATTTAGAATTATGGGACTTATAATAAATGGTAAAAGAAAAGAAAGGAAATCAACAGGTTGGTTGCCACTTTAGATTGGAAATGGGGATGGTGAAGTGAGAGAGGATATTTTTTCATTTAATTGCATTGTTTTAATCATTTTTTATACTGTGTGCATGTAATAAAGTAAGAATAACTGTATATATAGAGAAAAGTACGAACTTGTTTTGCAGTTCAAGCAGGTGAAAACAGAATCGATTTGCTATAAATGTACCTAACACCCGTGTTGAACACATAGTATATGCTTGACAAATATTTGTGAACAAAAAAATAAATGTTTTATAAAATTATTTTTAAATAAAAAATGAAACTAAATATTCACACACTCCAAAAAAATGATCATGAAAGAATGACAAGTTAAAATATATGATGCTCTTTGATTTAATGAGTGCTATCTACGACTTTTGATTGGTGCCATACTATATAAGAAAGAGAAAAATAACTGCTTCTGAGTCAAGAAAGTCAGTTCCTTTAATGTCCTTTCTTCTCAGTTCTCCCATCTGTAAAATGAGAATAAGAATATCCTTTTAAATTTATTTTAGAGGGATTTTTTTCTAGAAAGATGTAGAAAACTATTTGTGTCAAGTACCATCAATTAGCCTTAAAAAGCAACCAATAGTCATTAACTCCATGCTTTAAAAATAACAAATACCCAACGTTAGTATAAGAAACAGGCATTACATACAAAATAATATAACTTTGATGTTATATTTTTTGAGATAGTAAAATATTTAGCAACTGGTATGATAGTGGAGGGCAACAGAAAGTGTTGCTCCATGAATTAATATAAACATGTTTGCAGACAGCATTTGTCTTAGGAGTTTTGCAGAGCTTTGCCCTGAAGGAATATGTGAACGTGTTTAGTTTGCATTTCAAATGCTGTTGCACTCGGAAGGGCGTCTCTGAAAGACAGTAGCGGCTGTATCCCACAAGGCCCCGTGGTTCTCAGACCTAAAGGTTTGGATTTGCTTTGTAAAGCAAAGCGAATCTGTTAAAAACTGCAGGATGAGAGCTGACAATGGAGTGCCCCCCGGAACAGACAGCTGCCCGAATGGCTAAAAACAAGCTCCTGTTTAAACACTCCAGACTACCTGTCTCCATTCACAATAACCTAATAAATATGGAGCCAATATATCTCTGTTTAACTCCTCTGTTAAGTGATAAATTTACCTTAGAACTTAGAAGTTAATCTTTGAAAGATTTTGTAACCATTTGTTCATGTAGATAGAATTAGTTAAAGGATCTGTAGAAGCCTTTTGAAAATCTGTTAGCCTAAGAGGAGCTACCCGCTGTTATGTAAATCTGTTACCCCTGGCCACTAATCACTGTTCCCTATAAGTTACCATGTAAGACCTCATTCGAGGCTTTTTGAGATCCATGGAGAAGTTCTAGGCCCCATGAGATCCTGCTTTGCCTATAATCTTCATAAACTTATAAAACTATATCTTTGTCTCTGTGTATTCTTTTATTTTCCATTTTTCTCTATTATTTTCTTATCCCTTGCAACTCTACCAAAGGGACCCAGTTTTTTGCTGGGAGCTTAGCTACCCCCCCTCAAGAAGGTATCTGCCCAAAAGCCTTAAAACTGTGTATTTTCTTTGATTCATCAATTCTGTTTCTAGAATTTTATACTAAGGAAATAATTAGACAAATTTCAAAAAGTTGTTATACAAGGATGTCTATTGGTGTAGACTTTGTAATACTCCAAATTTTGGAGAAAGACATAAATTTCTAACCATAGAAGATTAATTTAAAAAATTATGCTGTAATTTCAAAATGCAATACTAAGTAGACATGAAAAACAATTGTGCTAAATCTCCACGTATTGACTTGGAAAGTATTCCACTGCCAATGTATTGTTAAGTGACAGATACGTTTTAAAACAATAAAATTGTTATGAGAAAATATATACAGATATGAATAGAATAAAGCCTAGAATTAATACACTAAAATAGTAAAGTGAGTATCTCTGAGTGATAAATTTATGAATAGATTTATTTTCTTCTTTGTATTTTTTTCTGAATATTTAACACATTCAGTAGCAGGTAATGACTTTTAAATTCACTTAGAAATGATAAAGCTATCTCAGGTTTGAAGACTAAATTTATTGTCTCCAATCTTATCACAGTCCTAATGAGTCATTTGCCCGTTGTATCCTGACATCCCATTTACCACGCATGTCCCTGACAACAAGATAACTGAGAGCATGAAAATAAGCTCTACTTGATATAGTTATAAGCCCCAATTTAATTTTTGAGAATCACATAATGATACTACTTTGTACCTAGATGTAATTTTAAAACATGATTACCCACTCGTAAAGCTTTACTGTTAGTATAAAATGCACTAGATTGGGATTTAGGAGATTTCAGGACCCCTCCCTTCTCAGCCACTAGCTTGTTTGGGCAAATTGCTCTACCGGATGTCTTACGGGCCCTTTGGGGATTTCAAAGGCTCGAGCCTCCGTGAATTTTACTTCTAACACTCAAAGATTTAATATTTTATCTGGTTTCTATCTCTCTTTAGGATTATAAGCGAATGTAAAGGACTTTTTCTACTGGTTTTTATAGATCTAAAACCGAAGGCCTAGATTAAAAAACATCTATATTCGAATTTTCACTCCAACACTTTATAAATTGTGTGACCTTCGACAAATCAAATCTCTTAAACTTTCTGAGGTTCCGCTTCATCACCTTAAAAATGGGCTAATCAAATTATCTGCCTCTTAAGATTTAAGGAATGTGATATTACATCTAAATCCCTTGGCAATTCCTAATACATAGGAAGTGCTTGACAAATGTTAGCTGTTGTTATCATTGGGTACATCAGTTACTCATCTTTGCCCAAACAAAGATTAAGCCCTCGTAATAAGAGAATATATAAGATTGAGAGGAGGAAAACTGAAGTTTTGTTAAATATAAACAGATTTTCATGTTGATGATAAGCTGGAATTTATTGAGTTGATGGAAAAAAAGAAGAGATGGTTTCCTGCATACCAACAAAGGAATTCTTAATACACAAGAACTTAGAGTCATCTTTTCTTATCATTAGTAAAACAATTTGTTTTAAAATGTTTAACAGCAACCACAGTTTGTAATGCTGTAATGAAATCAGTTCTTTGTTTCATAATAGTTAAACAATGATTTAATTAAAGTTTTTATTTCAGTAGACTCTTTATATATTTCCATTCAAAGGTCTTCCTCAATAAATTGCGTTTACACAGTTTTAATATCCAGGCTTGTACAAAGATTGCCTGTGATTTTAGATAAACACAGTTTTTTTTAAAGCAGCACTTGAAAGTGCTCTTGTAATTTAACCCCCAGATTCTAAATTTCAGAGGGAGAGTAGGGGATTTACCAAATATGTGATGAAGAATCATGTTTTCATGTTCTTTCATTTTGGCAGGAACTCTTGTTTCAATTGAAAACATTCCCTTACTATTACGGAAACCCAGAGGGCAATCATGAGTTAAGACCTGGAAAATAAAACTGAGAGAAAAGACTAGAACAACATGTGGTTGTCATTTTCAGGGCCACAGAGAGGGGAAGTGGTTTTCCACTGCTAGCTAAGCAAAGGCAAGCACACGTACTACATTAACGTGGAGGGCGGGCAGTAAAAATACAAAGAGATAGTGGTTCGCCTTTTTCATTTACAGTGAAGCAGGTGCTGACTGGCCCTGCAGTTAGAATTGTGTAGTGTAGGATCTTGATGCCATTTCACATTCGAGATCATGGTTTTCTATTTCCATTAGTGACCTCCCACAACCACTCTGAAAGCTGTGTGCATCTCGCTTTCTCAGACTCCTCTTCCGTAAAGATGAACCTTAGTAAGTTGCAGGACTTCCCCAAGACCACAGTTACCAGTTCAGTTGGAAATCACTGTCCCTCAATTTTCTGTCTTAGAAATTATTGTCTGTCCATGACAAAAAAAGGCAGTGTTTTTGTTTTACAAGCCCAGGTTGTAAAAATAGTATTAATCTATAGAAATCATTATCATTCGTTCAGACTCCTTTATAGTTTGTGGTCACCTTTCCTGACTTTCTTCTTTAATCTCTCCTTATTCACCCCAGACTTAAATCCTAATACATCCATGCTCAAGCAAACAAGACACATACATAAGATATCTTAATATTTACGCGGGGATGGCAACTCACCTTCTTCCCAACCCACTGCAGACATTGCCAGCTGATTACAGCACTGTTCCCATCTAGCCCAGGCAAAGCCTCAGGACTCTTCTTCCTCCAGAAAATTAGTACCCATTGATTTGAAATGAAACCTCTTTGTCATCTCCAATTTAGAGCACAGTCCTCATAACCTTGCAGTTCCTTCACCCAATAACATTGCCTCTGTTGGCCGTGTGGTCCTGGGTGCATTTGTTAACTTTCTGAGATTGATTTTCCTCACCTATGCAATGAGAATGATATAATTGCTCCACACTGAGTCTGTAATAGATGATGTATATGAAATCACTATGCAAGCATATAGAATGATCGTTAATATCTTTAATATTATATGATAGTTTTTTATTCCACTCGTTTTAATTGTTCTCATCATGACTGGGTTTTCTCTTTGGAAAATCCTGGCCTGCCTTACATACATCGATGCATCATCTAGCATGGTGCCCATGCACAATTTCTCAATCAACGTTACCTCCTCATTCCTCCTTCTTTATTCACTACTAGTAATGTTACTCACTTATCAACAGTTGGTATTCACAGTGCATTCACACTATAATCTGACCCCATTCAATAAATTGCAAAGCATAACATCTCAAAGAAGAATTTTAAAACAATATCTTGATTGGTTTCACTACCTATTTATCCACAGGTGTCTGCACCATTCTTGCCCTTGTGGCAGGGGCAGCCAGGCCTTCCCCTCCCTAATGGGGTAATTATGGTGATGCTGTTACTGAGGAGGAGGAGGAGGATGGTGACAGTGATCATGATAGTAATAAACATTGATTGAGCACTTCCTCCATGCCAGTCACTAATCTTTATAACAACCAGATGTGACAATATTATCTTCACCTTAGACATCAGGATATTAGCACAGAGGTTCAACAACTTGCCATGCTAGAAGGACTTTGAAATGTGTGTTTGTGATAAAATACAATTAGCTAAAACAAAGCTTTGAAAACCATACCAAATATCTAAATAAGCATTTCACCCAGAAAGAGTCATCCTTGATTGGAACAAGGACAAGCAGCATGTGTAGCTGCAAATAAAGGCAAGGACATCCACAGCTTTGTTTTCATTTATCTGATGGTTGATCTTTTATAGAAGACAGTTTATATTCACCACAGTTCTAAAATTAAATGTGCATATCACCGCCCAATGATACTACAAAGTTTTTGTTTGTGATTGAAAAGTAGTAAATGAAGAGTGGAAAAGACTATGAAAAACCAGGAGGAGGGGATCCTGAAATCTCATTCAAGAACACGGCTCCCACAGATACATAAATTTGGAGATGTGGAGTCTGTGCAATTAAAGGTGATCCACATCCGAGCTCTGTCTTAAGGGAAGGAAGAGCAGTGTGAAGGGGCTCACTATGGCCACTTGGAGCTTGCCGGTTTGGGCCTTGGTACTATTTCTCACCGCTGCTGCCTTCTCTCTGGACTGTCACTTTCAAAGGCAAGGGCAACTGGGAGATTTTACAACATTCAGAAAACCTAGGAGGAAAATCTCATCTGCAGTGTCTAAAGGCAGGAGCAACTTCAGATTCCTCTTTTCAAAAACTGACCAGTTTCCAAAGGAAGGTGCTCTCGTTGCCCACCAAGAGATGCTGCCGCAGATCTTCAACACTGTCAGCCTGAGTGTCTCCCATACCTCTTGTAACGAAAACCTCTTAGAGAGACTCCTAAGCGGACTTTATCAGCAAATGGAGAAGAAAGAGGTGTGCTTGGAGCAAAAAATCAGGCAGGAGAGCCATTCAGCCTCACAAAGGGAGAATATCATAATTGGACTAAAGAACTACTTCCAAGGGATCCATAACTGCTTGCAAGACCAAAAATGTAGCAGCTGTGCCTGGGAGGTCATCCGTGTAGAAATCTAAAGGTGTCTTCTATTTATTGAGCAGCTCACAAGAAGACTCCAGGACCAAGAAACAGGTCAGTTACATAAACAACTAATATGGAGTTGGTGACTAGTATATCATTTTAAATGTCTCCTCAAATCAGTTTGATATTTCTAAGCAACTTTAAATTTAGTTTCTATGACTTATGGTAATATTTTCTGTCAATTTTCTGGATTAATAAGATTATTCTTATTTTCAAATACTAATTTATCAATGTATTTATTATAAATTAATTATTTAGTATTAAATCCCTATATTTGATGATTTTATATTTACATATAAAATATTTTTTAAATTAAATATTTTTTTTAGTTTTTACAATGTCTTCTTCTAAAATTCAGTATTTTTATAACTTTGCTCAAAGAGTGATCTTCAGATTGCTTCATTTGACAGCCAAAATATCTATCATAAACTATCATCACCACTCAGAAGCAAACACTGTCTTTTAAAAGCAGACACATGATAGCAGGACCATCAGCCTAATAAAGAAGATTGTGGCTATGAATAAAAATTTGACAATTTCTGTTCTTAATAAGTCCTAAACTTGACCTGGGGAAATAGGAAGAAGTCTTCCACTCAGATACCACCCAATGCCGAGCATGCACATCTCATATTCTGTATATTTTATGTGGTTTCCTAAAAGAACGAGAACCAAAAAAAGGTATAGGATAAAGGTGACGGCAGATAAGAAAGGGACAGAAAGGGAGTGTCTTGGTCAATCTGGGCTGCTACAACAAAATACCATAGACCGGGTGGTTTATACGCAACAGGAGTTTACTTCTCACAGTTCTGGAGGCTGGGAAGTGCAAGATAAAGGTGCCAGCAGATTCAGTGTCTGGTGGGGGCCCACCTTCTGGTTCATAGACGGCTGTCTTTTCACGGTTGTCACTTGGTGGAAGGGAAAACAAGCCCCCTTGGCTCTTTTTTATAAGGGCAGTAATCCCTTTCATGAGGGCCCCACTCCCGTGACTTAATCACCTCCTCAAAGGCCCCACTTCCTAACACTATCACCTTAGGGGTAGTGATTTTAACATATGAATATTGGGAGGAATACAAACTTTCAGGTCATAGTGGGGAGAAAGGCGAGGCAGGAACCCTCCAGTTGCACTCCTACCAGCTCCCCCACTCTGGCAAGTACAGAAAGGCCCCGGAAGATGCCCACTCCCCATTCTTACACCTCCTGTTGCCACACCCCCAGCTGAATTCCCCACCTAAGCCCACCAGTGATAAATCATAAATCATCAATGTGTGTTCACTCAGTGTTGTCTACAAGTCTATGTAAAGCTTGGGACCACATTCTCAGTATCACAATTTATTCAGTGTTTTTGTTTGTTTTTCTTTTCCTGTTTCTAGGTAAATTGACTACGAAGTAACTTCAGTTTTAGAAACAAAATGAAAAGGTTCTCTTCACTAGCCAGAGTAAGTGAATGAGAAACAAAATGATTGTTTAGCTAACAAGGATAACTTTCTTTACACAAGAAACCAACTATTTACAATTGTGCATGCAAATTACTCTGGATAAAGTTTGCATTTAAACATACTAACATCATTATTTAAAGAACTCTACAATAACCTATTTTAGAAAATGAAGAAATATTTCTAATATGTTATCCAGAGTTGATTATTACACATTGTATGCCTGTATCAAAACCTTACATGTACTCTATAAATATATACCACTATTACATATCCATAATTTAAAACAAAAATGTTTTTAAGTCAAAAAAGTTGCTACTTATATTCTATATTATGTTTTATTAAATCTTAGTCATAACACAATTCCTTAAAGAAGGGAACGCGTATAATCAGCACTTGAACCTAGATCATTGATGCCCAGTGTAAAACAATTTCCCCTGTGTAAGATATTGTCCCACTTTATTCAAGAGCAGCTCTATCCAATAGGACCGTCTGCAATAATGGAAATGTTTTCTGTGTTGTCCAATGTAGTGGACAATAGCCCTGTGGCCACTGAATACTTGAAATGCGGCTCGTGTAACTGAGGAATTGCTTTTGACATTTCACTTAATTTTAATTCATTTAAATTTAAATAGCACATGCAGCTGGTGGCTATCCCATTGAACAGCCCAATTCCAGATTTCCAAGGATTCTCAAGTGAGAGGTAGGACGTGGGAGAAGGCAACTTCCTGAAGGTGTCTTGGTCTGTTCTTGATGTAAAACACAATGTCTGTAAAAACAGTGTTTACCAAATTACTTAGCCTAGACAGTGGGCTTTCAGTCAGGCAATCCCTGACCACCCCATATAATTGCCACCCTCTCTACAACCTAACACTCTGTGTCCTGCTTACCTGCTTTATCAACATCTGACAGATGATAAATTTTAGTTGTTTGTTTATTGCCTGTCTTCTCCCAATAGAACATAAGCCCCATGAAGACAGGCATTTTGTCTACCTTATTCAGTTGTGTATATGCATACACACACACACACACACACAATAACAAATGAATGGCCATGCCCAGTGAGTGCAGGCCACATCCCTGTTGTGTGACAGATGCCTGGATAACTCTTGTCCTGGTTGCCTCAGTTAAGGATAGTCTCAGTGCCCTCAGCAATTGTGACCAAATCATTGACTGGATCTACCATGTTTTGAGGGCCTCTGGAGCCCAGGAAAGGATTCTTTAATTAGGATTTTTGGAAATAAAGAATTAATTGAAAAGAATAAAAAGACCACTACAGTTGTTTTCATAGGCTTACTAAACAGCCATAGGCTGTTTACTTATACACTTATAGGCTACTACAAAGCAAATTATATTCTGCATCAAATGGTTATATAATTTAATCACCAATTTAATTAATTACCAATTCTTTCTCCCTAAGATGAAGGGGTCCAACTATGGCTGTGCATTGGCACCCACTGTGGAGCTTCCAAACTGTGTATATTGTTTCCCCATCCTAGATACCCAGAATTTCCAGGGGTGAGACCCAGATATGCAGAACTCTGTGAAACCGGGAATGAAAACCACTGCCCTAAACAGAAAAACTCTTCTTCTCAAATGGCAAATGCAGGTCCCAGACTTAGTGTCCTTTTTTGATCCATGAATTCTCCCATCCCCTGAGATATTCTCTGGCCTCCTTTGCCTCTGTGCCCAAATATCACAACGTGAATTTTCTGGGCTTGAGTATTGACATCCCACTTAGCCTGTGCCAGATTGGCTTCACCTCACACTTCCTCATTTGCAATGCCTTCCACATCTGTGCTCAGCCAGCTCTCTCCTTTTGCCATCTGCCTATCTATGATGGTTCTGGAGTCCTTTTTCTAAGTCAGTGGTTCAACAAATTTAAGAGTATGAGAACCACTCAGAGAGTTTGTTGATCCAATTTCCTGGACATCACCCCCAGAGATTTTGGGTCAGTAGAATGGAATGGAATCCATGTCTTTGCAGTTCTAACAAACCTACAGGTGACACCAATGCTGCTGAGGCCCACACTTTGAGAGCCATTGTTCTTAGGTGGTGCGTCTCTTATTTTGATGCTGACACAAATCACCTGGGAATCTCGTAAAGCACAGGTTCTGATTCAGTACACCTGGAATGTGGTCTGAAATTCTACATATCTAATTAGGGCTCAGGTAATATCTGATATTGCGTATCTGAAGACCACCCTTTGAGCAGCTAGGATTTAAGAGGTTTCACCCATGGTCACCTGGAAGCATGATAAATGGAACTGGCCACATCTTCTTTCTGCTCTGTCAATGTTGTGCTTTTAATTGTATCCCCAAAAAGATATGCTGGTGTCCTAACCCTCAGTACCTGTGAATATAACCCTATTTGGAACATAACACCACTTTGCAAAGGTGATGAAGTTAAAATGAGGTCACACTGGATTAGGGTGGACCTTAATCCAATAACTGGGGTTTATAAGACAAAGCATATTTGGATGAAGACACAGAGGAGAATACCATGTGAAGACAGAGGTAGAGATTGGAACAATGCACCTACAAGTCAAGGAATGCCAAGGATTGCCAGGAGCCACTGGAAGCTAGGAAGGCTCATCCCGTAGTAGCAGTCTCCAACCTTTTTGGCAGCAGGGACCGGTTTCATGGAAGACAATTTTTCCACTGACTGGGGATCAGGGGGTGGGGTGTCGTGGGTGTTGGGGTGATGGTGCGGAGCTCAGGCGGTGATGTGCAACCATTTGCTAACAGGCCACAGACTGGTACCAGGCTACAACCCCAGGGTTGGGGACTGCAGTTCTAGAGTCTTTAGAGAGGCAGAGCCATGCCAACACCTTGATTTTGGACTTCTGGCCTCCAGAACTGGGAGAAAATGAAGTTCTGTTGTTTTAAGCCACTCACTTCCCTGGAAAACTCATATAGTCACCTTGGTTTACCCAGCCCAGTGACCATACACTGACCGAAGCCCTCTCATGGCCAGTGGTGGCCTCACATTGATCAGGACATTCTCCCGCAGTCCCATGGTTTTCCATATTCCCACTGTCAGTTTTTTATTTGCTTATCTGTCTCACCACACTGAGAGAGAAGACACATTTTGACTTTGTTTCAAATGGAGAGAAAAATTAAGTTTCTAAGAAAAGCCCACTACTCAGAGATGGTGCCCCTGGGAAAAACCAATTGCTTTTCCATGATCTCTTAGTGCTTCCACCTTTGAAATATTTTCTTTGCTAAATCAAGAGTTAGAGCTTCTCCTGGTACATATCAAAGGCTGTGTAAGACTTTAGAAATATCTCATGGACTTTTCAAAATCTCTGAAAGCTTTTGTTTATTTTTCAGTGAGTTTAATAAACAAAATGCCATGTGTGATTTATAAGGTTTAATAATTAGGCTATAATAAAATACAGTAGTAAAATAAAAGTAACAATAACTTGATCTTTTAAAAAATGTTATTTTAGAAGATATTTTCAAATCCTACCTATAGTGACTCAAGATACACACCTTAGAAATTAATTTTCACTGAAATATAAACATATCCATCACAACAGTTAGAAATTCATCCTTCAATATTGGACATCAAAGAATGTACGGTATTTTAAGAAGTTCTGTGTTCTCATATCTAAGAGAGCTAATGAAAATCTAGAGGCCTAAACACACTTAAGTTTTTAAGTTTTGAACCCAGTGACTGATGATTACAAGGTGAGGCAGAGTGAGAAGGAATGAGTATGCATCTTGGGTCAGAAAACCTGGCTTGAAGTAAGTACCAGCTGTATGTCATATGTCATGTGTCTGGACAGTCAAACCCTCTGAGGCTGAGTTTCCTTAAGTCTGCAACTATATCTACCAACAATGTCTACCCTTTCTACTCATTAGGAGGATTAAATGAAATATAGTACATAAAAATACGTGGTAAAATGTTAAATACAATGTGAAATCTCCTACCAAAATACATTTAAATTGAATCCACAGAAAGTATGTTTAAAGCCAATTTGAGAAACTATTATTGCATTATTTGCCACTTACATTTTTAAAACCATAATGAAATGTAATCAAATACAACATATTGATTTAAGAAACAAGTTATCAGTTTATTTTAAAAGGGACACTCTTCACTCCACCAGATCCACTATCAGGATGAGGTAAAACCTGTTTCATGACGAAAAAGTTAACATGTCAATTTCTAATGATCAGCAGCATAAATATTTCAGCACCAAAGTGAGTGTGCCACACTTGTAAATTATATAGTTTAATAAATAATCTATAAAATTTCAGCTGTAACAGTGTGGCAAGCATTATGTTAACACACACACACACTGCAATGACTAGAGTGTCAGCTTGACTGAATTAAGGAATCCGCAGATACCCAGATAGTTGGTAAGGCATTATTTACTCTCAATCATTGCATTAATCATTCTCAATACTTCAGTAAGCACTGAGCTCATCTCGCTTCTGCTGAAAGGGAAACTCAGGTGTGGTTTGGCATTTGATTAGAATGATTGGGCTGACCAGGTGCATCTGTGAGGGTGTCTTCAGAGGAGATTGGCGTGTGATTCGGTGAACTGAGCGAGGAAGATCTGCCCTCATGTAGGCAGTGCCAGCCAATGGGCTGAGGGCCTGGATGGAACAAAAAGGCAAGGGAGGGGCAAATTCTTTTTTTCTTCCAGAGCTGGGACGCCCTTCTCTTGCTCTGGAACATCAGAACTCCATGTTCTCCAGCTTTTAGGCTTTAGGACTCGCACCAACAACCCCCAACCCTCCCCAATTCTCCAGCCTTTGCTTTGTTCTGAGAGTTACACCATCTGCCTTCCCTGGTTCTGAGGACTTCGAACTTGGACTGAACCACACTCCTGGCTTCCCTGCTTTTCCAGCTTGAAGATGGCCTGTCATCAGACTTCTCAGCCTCCGTAATCGAGTGAGCAACCCCCCTAACAAATCCCTTATATTTCTCTATATATCCTATTGAATCTGTGTCTTTGGAGAACTCTGACTACAACACACACCACAGAAAATACAGTTTATTCCCCACGACAAGACTGTGAAGTTAGAACTATTATTTTACAGATAGGGAAAGTAAGATTCAAAAGGATGAGTACTTTACCCAAGGGCTCTTATATAGTAACTCCAATTTGACCATCATATTCATATTGTTTTTGAAAGATATTTAACATTGTTTGACAATTTATTATCATGGCTCCATTATTTTAAAGATTTTTCTCTTTAGTTCATCACACATCAATTTATATTTTTTAAAATACGCTGACACTTGTGAAGATTGCATACTCAAGACCTTTTGCAACACCCAAGCACTGGTAGTGTGTATATCTTCCTGCACAAACAAAAAGGGCAGGTCCGTCCAGCACTACCAAGCCCATTTAGAGGCCCGTACCCAAGCTCGGGGACTGAAGCTTACATAGCCCTGCCCTTCAACCTCCCAGCATGTATGTACAACTCAAGTTTGTGCCTTGGTGAAATCACACACATTTTGAAGGTAGCTCTCAAATCGTCAAAGCCAAAAAGGTTAAATGCCTAATCACTAAAGATTTTCAACACAGCATATTTTAGGGAGAGCCAACAATTCTCCTATCAGAATATTTCTGTTGTTCAAGGAAATTTTTGAACACACGTGTTCTGAGACAGAAGGAACCTTAGTTTAGAAAGAGCAGAGCTAAGAAGGTGAGGACACATTTCTCTCCTGTGCATTCCCTGGCATCCTTCCACAACCTCGCTCAAGGTAGTATCCTGTTTCCCTTTCTTAAATAAACTTAACCGCTTATTCTCCATGGCATTCTTCAGACATGCACAGTCTCCCAAGTGTGAAGAAAAACTTCCCTTGATAGTCATATCCATGATTTTCCTGGAATAGGATTTGTTCACCATCTCCAAGGAGTTATTGTAGGGTTACCTGCCAACATTCTTAATAGTAGCTGTTTCATATAAAATTAAACACCATTTCATGAGTAGCTCCTCATCTGGAGCACCATGCCAGGTATGCAAAGGGTCCTGTGTTCAGAAAGTTTGGAGTGTGTAAATGTAAAGCCTGAAATGAGAATGAGGATCCAAGAGGGAGAAGGAGATGGGACAGAGGCAGAGGACAGAAGTGGGGTGCAGAGGGTGTACAGAAGCAGGAAGTGGTTAACAACTTGCAGAAAAGCCAGGAAGATGAGGTCTGAAAAGCCTGCCAAGCCTGGCTGTGAACGGAAAGAGAAAGATAACAGCAATAGCTGGAGCAAAAGGCAGTCACAGGAGTGAGTCCATTAGTTGCATCTTAACATGCCGAAGGGTGATAGATTCAATTGCTTCAATAGGACGATGTCCCCCTATGACTGACAGCTGAGTGGAAAATGTAATGGTGATGGAAGGGTGTCTGAACAGCTTCAGCTGTAATTAAGTTGGAGGGGAAAACATATCCTCTGGAACACAGGCTGGAATTTTAGATCAGTGTGAAGACTAAAGTTTTCTTTAGTGAATACTGCCTTCTAGAGTTCTGAAGCAATTTTTTAATCCATCATTTGAAAAACAATTATGTGAATTAAAACATAGTTCAATCATCTGAGTTGGCCTGAGTTAAAATCGAGCTAGCTTTACCGCTTGCTAGCAGGTTTAACCCCGGGTAACTTGCTTAAGTTATCTATATTCCAGTTTTCTCATCTGTAAGATGGAGACAATAAATAGTATTCCTATCGCAGCTTTGCTGGAGGAGCAAATGAGTTAATTCACATAAGGTGTTTAGTGACTAGCAATAGCCCTCATTCTATTTAACTATCATTGGCATTATTATTAATGCTTTTATTTGGTCTGTCTTGATCACAGTTCCCATAAACATAAGGCAGCTTATTTACCTCATTTTACGGTGAGGCAAATTGGCTTCACATGAGCAAATGATTTGTTTTGAGTTCCGTTGCAGAGCCAGAATTACAAGAGAGCTCTCAAACCTTCACACATACATAGCTAGTCTGTTAAATACAAGCAAACCTTTACGCCAAGGGCAGCCCATTGCAAAACAGTCTGAAATTATTTTTTGCTACAAGAACTGAAGTGATTTTAAAAAATATTTAGACTCAAGTTCTTTAATTATCACACCTGCACTAGGTCACCAGGTCTATAAAAATTAAAGCAAATCTAATTGTATTAGAGCAAAATATAATAACAGTAAAAGAAATGAAAAGGAAGAAGTGTTGATAATGCAGTGAAACATCCAAACCGATGTCTTTCATAAGCAGCCCTAAGTTCTGTGAGGCCTCAAGGGAACTATGATATGAATACAAACAACAGCAAATCAATACTAGGTTTTATGTACGAAACACATCAAGGAAGCCACGTTTATGATTTTTTTCTTTTTGTAGAAGAGTTTCAACACTCCCATCCATCCTTCAAATGCCAGCAGTTAGCACCTTGCCTGGCACAAAATTGGCCTGTGACAAATGCTGGCTTGTTGAATTAACAGAAAAGTAAGTTAAGTTAAAGAATCAAAAACAATCTAAATTCCCCTTTGAAAATTGACAGGAGTATACCACCCATTACAATACAATAAATAAAGTGGAAACATTCAAAGATTCATAATCTATAACAATAGAGATGATTCTAAAGAGATAAATCAGTTATATCAAGCATTAGAATGTACCAAATGTAGTTTAGAGGGTAGATTTATTTGAATATGATGGAATAATTGATATCATACCATAAACAATAATAAAACTTGACAAAAATATACGAATCAACTGTTTTCATGCACTGGACAGGGCTAGTACACGGAGATAGGACATGGCTGTAATCCCTGAGGGAAGAATAATATGTAAAGTGAGCTACACATTCACACCAGCTTTCCGCCTAGGGGCACTTTACAAGCTGTGGCACAGGGAAGTAAATTCCTAGCAGAGAGCAGGAGTCTTGCTGGTAGAGAAAACAGAAGTTGGAGTTCATGGCTGCTGAAGTGGCTGGGATTATGCTATAGGAAATTGGAAAGGAGAGAGCCGTGCAGTGACGGTTCTCCAGAGGTCTGCATAGGTGTCTCCTTGTGTCTTTTTGCCAAATACTAAACTGTATAATCCCAGGGCATGGCTCTGAAATCCTGGCTGAAAACAGCTCCTGGGAGCTGTGAGTCAAATAGATTCCAAAGACTTTTCAACAGAGAAAGGTGTTGGAGTTCCATCCAGCCAGAATAAAAAGACTTTAGTATAGACTCTGCTTATTTACTTGAGACCCAAGAAAGGTCACATCTTGGAAGGGCTACTCTACCCCTACTAATGGCTACTGTAGACCTACCCTCAACAAGAAAACATGCTTAGACAGGAACAAGCTTTCTGCCAGTAAATTAACTGCCTGCCAACATAAAATCCAATATTCTTAAAAGGACAAAAAAAATACAGATTCTCAACAACTAGTATCAATTTCTAACTGTAAATGATTAGACATGTGAAAAGTGGGAATATGCAACACATAAACAAGAGGAACAAAAATCAATAGAAATAGACTCCAGAGATGGGGCAGAAGTCAGAATCATCAGACTTGAAAATAACTATTTTAAATGTTCAAAAGTATAAAGGGAAAAATATGGACATATGTGAACAGATAGAAATTTCAGCAGGGAAATGGAAAATGCTATTTTTAAAAGGGAAGAAATGGAAATAGAACTGAAAAATGTATCTGAAATGAATAATTAGATGGTCGTAACAAAAGATTGGACATGGCAAAAGAAAAGATCAGTGGACTTTAAGATAGGCCAACAGAAACTCTCTAAACTAAAGCACATTACTTGATGACTTGGGATATGGGAAAAAAAAAAAACCACTAAAGCACGGGGGCGGGGGGGAAGAAAAATAGTGCCTCAGTGACTTGTGGAACAATTAGAATCCTAGAAAGAGATTGAGACAGGAAAAAATGCTTAAACATAACATCAGAATATTTTTCCAAATTTGATAAACTAGCAGTTGATTTCATTAAGTCCCATTTATTTTTGTTGCTGTATTTGCCTTTGGGGTCTTAGTCATAAATTACTTGCCTAGGCTGATGTCTAAAAGAATTTATTTTCTTCTAGAATTTTTATGGTTTCATGCCTTACATTTAAGTCTTTAATCCATCTTGAATTAATTTCTGTATATGGTGAGAGATAGGGATCTTGTTTCATTCTTCTGCATGTGGTTATCCAATTTTCCCAGCACCATTTAATAAGTAGGTCTTCCTTTCCTCAGCATATGTTGTTGTATGCTTTGTCAAAGATCAGTTGGTTATAGGTAGATGATTTTATTTCTGGATTCTCTATCCTGTTCCATTGGTCTATGTGTCTGTTTTTATACCAGTACCATACTGTTTTGGTTACTATAGCCTTGTAGTATAATTTGAAATCAGATAATGTGATGCCTCCAGATTTGTTCTTTTTTGTTAAGATTGCTTTGGCTATTTGGGCTTTTTTGTTGTTGTTGTTCCAAATGAGGGCTCTTTTTTGGTTTGAAATGAAGTTAAGGATTATTTTTTCTAGATCTTTGAAATATGATGCTGGTATTTTGATGGGGATTGCATATTGAATCTGTAAATCACTTTGGGAAGCATGGACATTTTAAAAATGTTGATTCTACCAACCCAGGAGCATGAGATGTTTTTCCATTTGTTTGTGTCATGATTTCTTTCACCAGTGTTTTATAATTCTTGTAGAGGTCTTTAACCTCTTTTGTTAAGTATATTCCTAGGTATTTTATTTTCTTTGTAGCTATTGTGAATGATGTTGAATCCTTGATTTGACTCTCTGCTGGACTGTTATTAGTATATAGAAATGCTACTAATTTGTATACATTGATTTTGTAACCTGAGACTTTGCTGCATTTGTCAATTCTAGAGTCTTTTGGTGGAGACTTCAGGGTTTTCAAGATACAAGATCATATCAGCAAACAGGAATAGTTTGACCGCCTCTTTCCCAATTTGGATGCCCTTTATTTCCTTCTTTTGCCTAATGGCTCTGGCTAGGACTTCCAATAGTATGTTGAATAGAAGTGGTGACAGTGGGCACCCTTGTCTTGTTGCAATTCTTAGGGGGAATGTTGTCAACTTTTCCCCATTCAGTTGGATGTTGGCTGTGGCTTTGTCATATGTTTTTTATAATTTTGAAGTATGTTCCTTCTATGCCTAGTTTCTTTAAGGTTTTTTGTTTATCCTGAAAGGATGTTGTATTTTATTGACTGCTTTTTCTGCATTTATTGAGATGATCATGTAGACTTTGTTTTTGTTTCTGTTTATGTGGTGAATCATGTTTGTTGATTTGTGTATGTTAAGCTATCCTTGCATCCCTGGGATGAAACCCACTTGATCATGGTGGATTATCTTTTTGATGTGCTATTGAATTTGGTTTACTAG
>NW_012155840.1:8023047-8026563 GCF_000956105.1 Propithecus coquereli | reverse complement strand
ATGAAAGTGAAATAAAGACAAAAGCTAAGAGAATTCATTGCCAGTCCTCCTATACTAGAAGAAATATTAAAGGATGTTCTTAAGGATTAGGAGAAGTGATATCATATGAAAATAGAATCTATGTAAAGGAATAAAGAATTGCAGAAATGCTAAATAAATATAAAGATTTCCACCTCAATTTAAAATTTATTTGAAAGACAATTGACTTTCTATAACAAAAAAAATTTATTATGAAATGACATGTAGAAGTGGAATGTATGACAGAATACAGAAATAGCAGAACTAATGGGTGGGAGCAAATGGAAGAACTCTGTCATATGTTTCTTACAATTCAGTATATGTGAAAAGTACTTGATAATTCCAAAAATGTCAGTCAAGAAGGAAAAAATCAAACAAGACAAATAGCAAAATAGTAGACATTAATCTAACCATAGCAATAGTTGCTATAAACTAAACAGTTAAAAGGCAGAGATTGTCAGACTGGGTAAAACAATAAACCCCAACTATGCTATTTAAAGGAGACCCACTCTAAACATAAAGGCTAAAAGAATGGATAAAGATATAACATGCAGTCACTTGTCATAAGAAATCTACAATAACTATATTAATATTAAGTAGACTTCAAGCTTGACAATATATTAGCAAACAAATCCAATATATAAAAAGGATGCTACATCACAACTAGATGTGAGTTTCATCCCAGTGATGCAAGGTTGGTTCATCACATTAACAAATATAATCAAAATCGATGTAGAAAAGTCCTTTGACAAAATTTCATATTGATTCATGATTAAAAACAAACTCTCAGTAAACTAAGAATGGAAGAAAATATGAATCTAACAGTATCTACAACTACCGTCCCCAACCCCCAGGCCATGGATGGATACTGGTCCATGGCCTCTTAGGAATTGGGCTACATAGCAGGAGGGGAGCAGCAGATGAGCAAGCAAAGCTCATCTGCCACTCCCCATCACTGTATAAGCTCTGCCTCCTATCAGAAGAGCGGCAGCATTACATTCTTGTAGGAGAACGAACCCTACTGTAAACTCACATGCAAGGGATCTAGGTTCCATGCTCCTTATGAGAATCTAATGTCTGACGATCTGAGGTGGAGCTGAGGCAGTTATGTTAGCACTGGGGAGCAGCTGCAAATAGAGATTATCATTAGCAGAGAAGTTTGACTGCATAATAAATGTAATGCATTTGAATCATCCCAAAGCCATCCTCACCTCTCCCCCAGTCTGTGGGAAAATTGTCTTCCATGAAACTAGTCACTGGTGCCAAAAAGGTTGGGGACCACTGATCTACAACATACCTACTGTTAACCTCATAATTAATGAAGAAAGACTTATTCCTGTTTTTAGAAAGAAAATCATTAAAGCAAGGATGTCCACTCTCACCACTTCTATTCAACATTTTATTGTGTATTCTAGCCAGTGTAATAGTGCATATAAAAGAAATAAAAGGCTTAAAGATCTGAAAGAAAGAAAGAAAACTAACTTTATTCACAAATGGCATAATTTCATTCTAAATTTACAAAAAAATAAGTATCAAAACTAGTTGGTGAAGTTAACAAGTTCGCAGAATATACAAAGTCAATAGGAAAATGCCCTCTAAAAGAGAACATAGGCAAATATTTTTGCAATCTTAGGGAAGATGAATATGTCTTAGAGATGACACAGAAAATGCTAACCATAAAAACATCATAAATTGGACTTTACAAAAATTAAAACATCAAAAGACACCATTAAGAATATAGTCTTAGACTATAAGAAAATATTTACAATACATATGTCTGGCAAAGGCCTTGCATCCATAATATACAAATTCCTATAATTCAATAATAAAAAGACATACAGCCTTATAAAAATGGAGAAAACACTTGAAGAGACACCACACAAAGGACGATATATAAATGGTTAATAAGTACATGAAAAAGTACTTAACATCCTGCATCAGAAAATTCAAATTAATACTACAATGATATACCATCATACACCCCTAGAATGGCTAAAATTAAAAACACTGACTACACCAAATATTAACAAGGATATAAGGCTCTCATTCATCACTGATAGGTATGTAACAATGATACAATTGCTTGGGAAAATTATTTGGCAGTTTATTATACAGTACATATATATTTACCCTACAACCCAACAATTCTCCTACATATTTACCTAAGAGAAATAAAAACAAATGTCTACAAGTAGACTTGTACAATAATGTTAATAGTTTTCTTCTTAATATTCCCAAATTGAGAACAATCCAAATGTACATCAATAAGAGAATGGATAAACAGATCGTTGTATTCATAAAGTGGAATAATATTCAACAATAAAATGAACGGGCCACTGATACAGGCAGCAACTTGGATGACTCTCCAAAACATTATGAGCTGAGCAAAAGAAGATAGATAGGAAACAATACATATGGAATGATCCCATGTAGAAGTTCTAGAATAGAAAAAATCAGTCTGTAGTAATAGAAATAAGAACAGTCATTATGGAGAAAGGAAGCAACAGGGGACAGCAATCAATCAACTGGGGAAAGACATGAGAGAATTTTCTGGGGTGATAGAAATGTTCTATACATGAGGTGTGGGTTCTTTGAGGTACATACTTTTTCAAAACTCATTGAATTTTATACTCAATATTTGTGCATTTTATTGTATGGAAATGATGCTTAATAAAAATAGGAAAAACATTAACCTAAATACAACAACTTATTCCCTGAAGATGCCATAGTGTCTATAGTATTTGAAGCCATGATATTTATTTTGTAACTAATGACAATATTGCAACTGTCTGCATACATTGTGGTCTATAAATCATTGTTTGACAAAAATGGAATTATATTATCCATATTCTTCTTTATATCTTATTTTTCTCTTTCAACAATACATTATGGAAATTTCAACAAATTTTCTGGCTTGCCTCTAACTTATTCTATCCCTATTAGCGGAAAATTTTTTAGCTTTTTTAACTTTTTGCAAACTCAGTGGATGTAAAATGTACTGTTGTTACTTCAATGTGTATTTCCCTTACTAATAAGGAGTTGAGCATCTTTCCATATGTTGAATATTCATTTGGATTTTCTGTGAATTTCCTACTTATCTCCTTTGTCTATTTGTTAATAAGCCTTTTGCCTTTTTGTTATTAATTTGTATTATAAAAATCTTTTCTATTTCCATGTATATTACACAATTTTTTCCAATCATTTGTCTTTTGGCTTTGTTATATCTTTGCATTAAAAAAATTTTCTATAATCCTATCTTGATCAAACAGCTTTTTCTAACACCTAGGTTATCCAAATAATCCTCTAAATTTTATTAAGTTGTTTTATTGTGTTTTTCTTTACACTTCTTTAATCTACTGGGAATCTAATTTTTATATGGCATGTGATAAGGTTCCAACTTTATTTTCCTCCAGGTGGATTAACCAGGTGTGCCAGCCATTTCTTAAATAAGTGACTTCTTTGAATTGAAATTTTACTTTTGTCAAACATTGAGTTCTT
>NW_012155840.1:8020142-8021482 GCF_000956105.1 Propithecus coquereli | reverse complement strand
CCACCATGCCCGGCTAATTTTTCTATATATTTTTAGTTGTCCAGCTAATTTCTTTCTATGTTTTTAGTAGAGATGGGGTCTCGCTCTTGCTCAGGCTGGTCTCGAACTCCTGAGCTCAAACAATCCGCCCGACAATCCGCCCATCTCGGCTTCCCAGAGTGCTAGGATTACAGGCGTGAGCCACCGTGCCAGGCCTGGTTTAGCCTTGACTTTTGGATTCATCACAGAACTCTCCACTTCTGAATCTACCTCTGTTCCTCCCACCCCCAAACTGCTCATTACCTCTTCTTCTATGACCCCGTCTCAATCCAGAAAATGTATTGGACATTTTCTGGCTAGAGGTCTAAGCTCTTGAATTTCATTTAAGATAATTCCTTTGTCTGCCGTGGCTTGATCCCTCTCCTGCCCCACCCCAACCCCCAGTTCTGTCTTCCACACAATTTAACAAGCAGCATCCAGGGCTCCACCTTTAAACCTGTTGCAGGTAGGGTGTTTGCTGGGCTTGCTAGGACCTCACCTCATTATCATTTGAACCTTGACAGTTATCTCAGTTGAACCTCACAGGGGAGGTGGGTTAGGGTCTGTAACAGTATTGCTTCCACTTTAAAAATAAAGGAGCTGAGGTTCAAGAGAGGCCTTGATACTTGTCCAGCCTCATACAGAAGTGAAACTGGGACTTGAGCACAGGTCTTCTGACTGAAAATTCCTTGCTTCCTGTAACCATTTCTTTCTGAGCATAATTAAAACAAAAATGTCTGGCCTTTTATGAAATTGTAAATTCCTTGAGAACAGATACCATGTCTTTTTGTCTTTAGATTTATTCTCTCCCAAAAATCCAATAAGGGCTCACCTAAGACAAAGTCTTGCACAATATTCGTGATAAACAATAATTCTGTGCAAAGTAAACACAGGCAGCAGAGTGGAAATGTAAAACCAAAACGTGAAAGAAGAAGTATGAACATTAACAGCACTTACAGCTGATGGCTTTTCTAGAAACAGCTTTTATAGAAAGTGCATATTTGAGAAATGAAATGAATCATGGCATTGCAGAATATTAGAACCAGGTCATAAAACCTTATGATCTTCTTACCCAATCTCTCTGAATTGAGAGAATAGCCAACATTTAGAAGGCAATATGGAATAAAAGAATTTGAGGAGTAAGTTCTTTTTCTTGATTCTAGAAAGTCTTTATTCAAGAGTTCTGGTCATATTTCTCTTGGGATCAGCACTTCTAGCACAACTAAATTGTATAAATGTACAAGATGAGCAATGTTCATCTATTTAAACATCCAGTAAGTCAATATCTTTTAGATAATGTTTAGGTGCTTAGATCATTTTTT
>NW_012155840.1:8018806-8020092 GCF_000956105.1 Propithecus coquereli | reverse complement strand
ACTAATTTCTTAGCCATTCTTAGAAATTTATTTCTCTGTATGAACTTTAAGATTATTTCATTCAATTTTTAGAAACTCCTTATGATTCTGATTGGAATTACCTTCCATTTATAGATCAATTCTGGGAAATTTTAAATTTGGGATGTATTAAGAATTCCATTCAAGAGCATGATATATTTTTCTATTAGTTTCACTTCTTTATACACTATAATAAGATTCTTTATCTTCCTTCTTAAAGAACATGTATCTTTCTTCTTTATTTCTAGGGATCTAATAGTTTTGTTACTATTGGGAATAGAATTCACAATTTTATTTTCTTTTTAACTGGTTATGGCTTTTATAGAAAAGAATTTGCAAAAAAATATTTTTAACTAAAGCTCATATATGGAGACTTGAAAATGTGGGAAGAGATCACTCAGCCCTATAAAGGCAAGTCTGAACTAACACCATCATCATTTAGAATTAATCAGGATTAGTCTCATTTTCTTCTAAATCTCTGTCTCCTGGTGGCTTCCTTACCCAACTCCTCTCTAAGAGGGGTACCTATTTTGCGGTTCTTTGTTGTTCCACCTTGACTGAATTCTATTGGTCTTCTATTCAGTGCCTTACCTGTCCTGCAGGTTGGTCTAAGAGGATGTCTGGGCTTCCTAGGGGCTGGGGCCAGCACACTCTGGATTTGGTCTGTCTCTTAGACAGTACAATAGACACGACTAAAGCAATCTCTAGCTATACAGTATAAGATTTTTATACCAGCAATATGAAACAACTAACCATCTCCACAGTGGTCTTAAAAGTTACATATGCAGTAAAGATTATTGTTAATGAGCAGATAAGAAACCATTACAAATTTGAAGAGTGGACATTTAAATGTAGTTATATAGCATTAATAAACCTTAAAAATTAACAGACTAAAACTCAAAGCAGACTAAATCTCACCTGCATTCAGTAGGCTAAGTTTAAGTATTCTATTACTTAACACTTGTGTTAAGTAGGGGAAGTTTTCTGTCTCTTCCCTTAACTCTGATATCTAATGTGTAAAGGTGCAATTCAGCCATCCAGTCTTCCTTACTCATACACACTACGGAGACCCAATCTCTACCTACCCCCAACACTCTGAGACAGGGAGATCAGATTTTCTGTCTGTACAACAGGCAAATGCTAGCACACCTTGCATGTGACATCTCTCTCTTTTTCCTGCTTGTGTCTAGTCAGTCCTTATCTAGAAAACCAACCCAGATATTCATATCTGGGTTTAGCATTTTTTTTTTTTTTTTTTTTTTTTGAGA
>NW_012155840.1:8000889-8016454 GCF_000956105.1 Propithecus coquereli | reverse complement strand
AACCAATCCCAGATGGATACCAAGGGACAACTGTAATGTGATTCTCTTTTCATTTCTTTGAATGTGACCTTCTTCCTAGCCTTCCAGAGTCATCCTTTTTGCCTCAAGAGATTCGGGCTTGCGGGAATGTAAAGGGATGGAATGAGTTCTTGCTCAGCCTTTATCTATCTGAAAAGTGGGCCTTTGTAGTCCCTGGTGAAGCACTGGTTTTGAGAGTCAAGGTTTGTCAGGAGTAAAAGAAATTTCTAAGTTCCCCCAAGACTCCTTTTATGATAGCAAAACTTGGAAAGCTGTGTATTGAGTTTTACGATAAGCCACAGGGGAAAAAAAACCTAGGATATGACAATAAGGGAAGACACTCCTGCCTAGGGAATTGCTGGGGAAGTTTCCAGGAGAGGAGGAAAGAGAGATTCTAAAAAAGGAAGCATGCAAAAAATGGTATGTAGAATGAAACATATAGAATGGAAAGATCTATAGCAAAAGCCCCTGCTTTCTCTCCCCTTGACTCCCTACCCCAGCTGTAAACTAAACCACTAGCCAGGGCTGGGGCTTGGTGAGGATAGGAGTTGCCTAAGTGTAAAATTTAGGCAGGCACTCCATCTCAGTATTGTAAGCCTAAAGGGGAATGCCTCCTTAAATTTTGTGCCCTAGGTACCTCGCTAGTCTCACCTAGTCCCAGCCCTGCTACAAAGATGGGCAGCATCACAAGCCATAGGTTGAGTGTCCTACTTTCTCAAGCAGATACAGGAAAACCTGTGAGCACCTGGAGTAGCACCACACTCAGGGCAGTATCATGTCCAACATGACGTTGACCACCTGCACAGATGGTCTGAAAAAATGTGACTAATTCCCTGCAGCTCGCTCAGAAGTTTCCACATGATCTGCCGGGGGGATAAGGAGATGCAGAGAGGGCCAGCAGAGTCCTGGGGATGGAAATGAAGATTGTCAAGGCAAGGATAGAAGACAAGGGGTGATGGGAATCTATGATCAGTAGCAGGTGGGACCAATATACTATCAACAGATTGAGGGAGGACACATCGAGTGTACAGCCCCCAGTGCAAGGAAGCGCCTCAACAAGAGGCTATCAAGGAATGAAATGACAACCACAGGCCTCTGTGTACAAGTCTGAAACCCAATCATCACTAGCTACAGGTCATGTGAACTTTCCCATACACCAAGGTGCCTTGGGGAGAAGAGCAGGAACTCAGAGATATTGTGTTCCTTTTCATTCGCAATTTTTGTTTTTATTCTGTTTTCCCATGATAATTAATAGGATGTATTAATAGTTTCATAAACAATAAATCAGTTATTGAAATCAAAAAACTGCACTTATCTTTAGAAATATTAGTGTGTTGAATTTTAACAGCTTTATTGAAGTGCAATTAGCATGTAATAAACTGCATAAATTTAAATTTGTTAAGTTTTAAGATATATGCACACCTGTAAAATCATCACCACAATCAAGACAATGGGCATTTCCATCCCTCGTGCACCTTTGCAACCCTTCCCTCCCATCACTCCCCTCCCACATCCATCCTCAGGCAGCCACCAATCTGCCTCTACCACATAGATTTGCTTCCATTTTCTAGAATTTTAAATAAGTGGAATCATACCGTATGTACTCTTTTTCATCTGGCTTCTTACACTCAGCATAATTATTTTGAGCTTCATCCATGTTATTGCTTGTATCAGTAGTTCGTTTCTTTTTATTGCTAAGTAGTATTCCCATTGTATCGTTAGGCCATAATTTATTTATCTATTCATCGGTTGATGGAAGTTTGGGTTGTTTCCAGTTTGGGGCTATTAAAAATAAAGCTTTACATGAGAGTTCACTTGTAGCACATCTTCAACGCTTGAGGTGGTGAGTCTTTAATTTTAGCCATCTTTATTGGAGGGTACTGGTATCTCATTGTGGTTTTAGTTACATTTTGCTAATGGCTAATTTTGAATGTATTTTATGTTCTTTCTGTGTATCATCTTTGGTGAAGCATGTGTTCAAATCTTTTGCCCAGTCTTTATTGGGATGTTTTTCTTCGAATTACAGAGTTTTGAGACTGCTTTACGTATTTGCATACAAGTTCTTTATTAGTTATATGTTTTATAGGTATCTTCTAGTTTACAGCTTACCTTTTCACTCACTTAAAAGTGTCTTTTGAGGATCAGAATAGCTAAGAAATACTTGCTTAGATATCTAAAAAGGTATCTAAGAAGTATCTAGGAAATTTCTGCCTAACCCAGGGTCTCAAGGACTTTTCTTCTATGTTTTCTTCTAGAATGTTTATAGTTTTAGGTGTTACATAGTGTTAAAATTTGACTCCATTATATGTTATTGAAAGAAAATCATTACTTGCAAACAAATACTGAACAACACATGAAACAAGTTGATGTAGCATAGTGGTTAAGAATTCAATATCTGAGACAGACTAAGATTCTAATCTCAGTTCCAATATTTACTAGCTATGTGATCTTGGTCAAGAAAATATTTAACTTCTCTGGCCTTGTTATCTCATCTATAAAATTAGAGTAGGAACAGTTCCCACCTCATAAGGTTGCTCTGAGGCATGAGATAGTGTATGGAAAGCACTGTAAAAATTCACATAGCTAATAATCACTAATGTAATCAACTGAACTTGATGAGAATGTCCAAGGCATAGAAAATAGATGAAAAGATGGCACCTTCATACCTGAATGAACCGATTATACATCTGATCACATTTTCCTGGAATAGGATGGAATAGACTGAGGGAGGATGACACATCTGAGTCCAGCGTTTGGTTTTCTGAATGGAGTGGTAAAAGGGGAAGCCATTAAAAAAATGGATGGTGAAAGTTCTAGCAGAGGAGGAGGAGCAATGCTTTGGTTCAGCCGGAAAAGACTAATAGAGCTGAGAGTATGTCCAGGCAAAGATTGCAGTAGATGACTACACATGACTACTGCTTGAGTAAGCTAAGAGAATAGGGAAAATATGGGTGAAATTTTGCACAGCACTGTGGAAAGACATCTTAGCCTAGCTTTAACTAGCTTTTTGGTGCCTGTGACATGAGATTAGATCACAAAATCTCTAAGATCTAGCAGCCTGTGAAATTTCCAGTTTGTGCTGTGGAATTGGGAGTAGGGAGAGGAGTGATCCCTGAAAATTCCAGATGGTGAAAATAAAACAGAATTCTGGAATTGACAGTTACCGAGTATAACCAGTTCCAGAGTGATGTGTGGCTGATGAAGGAGAAAGGGGATAATAAAGTATTTTCCCAGAACCTCTGCTCTCCGTGAATAGCACATGAAGTATTGGATTCATGAACTGAGATTGCCAAGGACGTGAGAGGGAAAATATATAGAAAAAGGATGGATGTGTGGGCAGATAGATAAGTGTCCAAAGTCTGGAGTTTTACCCATTGGACACAATTTCTCTGAGGATCGTTATTAAAATAGGGTGCTTTCTCATTTTTATGTATGGTTTAAAACAATTTTTTTAAGCCAGTCAGTTACTGCTATGAAATACATTTCCAGCCTTTAGCTTCCCAGTTGGTGCTCTTTGGGATAAAAATAAATTTAAGCATTTGCCCAAGGAAAACAAAACTGACCTGTTCAAATAATTTTAAAATTCTTTCCAAAGACAATAATATATTAATTTGGTTATATGAACTATCTTGGCCTCTGACTTTTTCTGTACTAGTAGATAATTAAAAATCAAGTACACATTTTTCAGTAATGCAATCATCAATGAATGTTTTATTTAGGTTGAAATTTTGGGAAAGGAAAACTCAGACTGGATTTTATCCATTCATTCAACATATTTATCGACACCCACCATGCCCAGCACTGTACTAGGTGCTTTTATTCATTTTCATATATACATTTTCTTATTTAATTTTCCCATTAACTGTATTTTTGGCAAAAGACACTTAAAAAGGTTAAAACTTGTCAAATTTCTCACTGTCAGTAAGAGGTAAAGCCCCCTCGGGATATTTAATCTAGTTGAATAAGCAGGTACCTCCAAATAGTATCCTAAGGTAAGTACCATCATAGACATACATTAGCCTATGCGGCTCCCAGAGGAAGCTCTGGGAAGGCCTTTAAAAAATGAATAGAGTTTTGACAGGTAAATGTTAGGCTGCGAGAAGGGGAAGAGGTGGAAGAGAAATCAAAGTAGAGGGGAAAATTTTCACAGAGGCCTATTGGCCAGAGAATGCCTGGGTGGTCGTGAAACAGCAAGTTGCTATAATCTGGGTGAGGGGATAGGGCAGTAGGAAATGTTAGCATGTAACAGACTTGGAGGCAAGATGAGATATAACTGTAGCAGGCAACAGGAAGACAGCAAAGCATTTTGACCAGGAGAATGGCTAGGTCAGAACTGTGTTTTAAGAAAGACTTCTGCAGTCCTTAACTAATCGTTGGTAGCCTGGACAGAAGGCGAAGAAATCGATGGCAGGGAGGCTGGTAGAGGCCATCTTGGTGATGCCAGGAGGACCCGCAGTGGGGCTGTGCCAGAGGAGAGGGAGAATTTCCCTCCCCATCCAAAGTGTTCTCTTTGCTCCTATTCCTTGGAAAATAAGGTAGAATTAGCTAACTGCTTGATAGGGTTTTTTATTTGTTGGTTAGTTGGCTTGTTCCTTATTGGGCAACTAAAAAGGAGCTCTTTTTGTGCCGCAAAAAGATATAACCCAAGTGTTGCTCCAGGAAAATCAATCCAGTTATGAGGTAAAGAACGAACTTGAAGGAGCCAGCTGCTCCTCACCCAGGTCCTGAGAAGTAAGGAACGGAAGGAACACTAGCAATCAGTAGATCTTGAAAGGATGGAATCAAAAGAATTTTATTTGATGCGAAGATTTAATGGAAACCGAAATTTTAAACCCAAGTGACTAGGAAAGTGGGGGTCTCCCTGTAAGAAATAAGAGAAGACAATGGTTTGGGAAGAAAGATAATGTGCTTATTTTAAATAGGTTGAACTGGAAGTAACAATGGGACTTTTATGAAGAAATATCCAGTAGCCAGAGTTGGTGTTCCTGAAAGAAGGGCTGGAGATGATATAGTCAGAGGCTGTGTGCAGGGAGATGTCTGTGCTGAGGGACAACATGGTGGCAAACAGATGATGACTTAGGGGAGACCTTTGAGGAAACAGAGCAGGAGAAGGGGACCCACCCAGACTGAAAGGACAGGAGGCAAGAGAAGTAGAACATGCGGAGTTGCAGAGGTAAAGGGAGGAGAGGTGAAGTTGGCAAAATGCAGCGGACTTGCTGATGAGGATATGGAACCAGGGGCTGTGTTTTGTGACAAAGGATCACTTCCTCTGGGCAGTCTTCCTGCCCTCCCCTCCCACCCCACTCCAGGTCATCCAGGACTTATTTTCTCTCTTGCTGTTTGGCCTGAGCAGCAATGGCATTGATAATGGGTTAGCCACCAGTTTGCTTTAGATCAAATGCTCCCTAAAAGCAAGGATGGGGTGGGGTGGGGGTGTAGCCCAGCAGAGTGATACAGGGTGGGGACTAAAGGAGAAAAATTAACACACTCCCTGAGAGAGCAGTTTCCGGAGAGTGTTTGGAAGTCGAACTGTAAGATGTTATGGAACAGGAAAATGGTAAGAATTGAAAGAAGTACTCAGTTATGGGAGAAAATGGGCAGGGAATTACAAGAAATTTACATTAAGAGAGAAACAGAAAGAATCAAATGTTTAATTCTAGGGTGAGACTATGTTCCTAAACTGCGGTGAAAGACAGTGGAAAGGAGAGAAAGAAGATGCACAAAGAGGCAATGGTAACAACCGATGGAGCAAGTTTGAGAAGGACTGCTGAGCACAGGGGAGGGGCTCACCTCTGGCTGGGGGCGGGGCTTGGGCGAAGGTGCAGAGAAATGGAGAGGTGAGAGGTGGGCGTAGTGAATGCTCTTTGAGGAAGGAAGCTGTGGCCTAAAGGCTGACCTTGAAGTTCTAGTACTGCCATTTTTCAGTTGTGTGGCCCGTGGCAAGTGACTTAACATTTTTCTGAAGCCTTAACTCCCCTTTTGGTAAAATGGGGCACAAACTTGTAACTCCAATAACTGTGTGTTTTTGTCCCACTTCCTTGCAAGTGCCTTCTTGGCTGTTTCTGTTTTTGTTTGTTTGGGGATGTTTCCCTTATAGGGCGGAGTAGCCTGAAGATGGTCTGGATCCTATCAGCAAAGTAGGAGGTGGGTCACCCGAGTGTGGAGTCAGTGAAGCCATAGGCCTGACAGCAGAAAAAGGTTTCAGGAGTGCTGGGCATTGGCTACGGTGATTAACAGAAGAATAAGAGCATTTGCAAGCATCAGAGATGACCCAGAGGAGATTAGAGGGCAGGGATGCCTGATCCAGGAGGAATCAGGCCCCTTAGCTAGAAATGTGTTGGGAAGGTATGAGCACAGCTTCGTTTCTGAGCCTCTCTCACAGGTGTGGGTTATGAGGGGCGCCCACCTGGGGTCCACGCATCCCAGGAGGCTTTGGGATGGGCTTGAGCGATTTCTAAGGCCCCCGAAATCGCCTAGATGCGTTGATGTCCACCGGGCTTGCAACAGGGTCTCCCAACTCAAAGATTAAGAACCTGTAAGCAGAGCTTGGTAAACTCGCCGAGAACGCGGGCGGCCGCCCGGTCGTGCCCGGCGAGCCATTTGCAGTGCGGCGCTGCGCAGCGCCGCAGAACTTCAGGAACTTCTCTTTCATCTGCTCCTGCCCATCGCACGACCTCGGGCTTTTCCTGTCGGTAATTGCTGCGCGTAGTGAGGCCCCGCCCCTCCACGCCCGGCCGGGGCAGCCCCTCCCGCCTCTCCGCCCGTGCTGCTTCCCGGACCGCGCTGGAAGCCCCGGCGGCGGCGGCCCATGGGGCGCGTGGCGCTGCCCGCCTGGCTGCAGCCCAGGTAGGGCGCTCGGGCGCGCGGGGAGGGGCGGCGGGGGCGCGGGCTCCCCCAGCAGCGGGCGGGCTCCGGCCGGCGCGGCGAGACCCAACCCTGCGCTGGCACTCCTTGGAGCTCTGGACGGGTATTCGCTAACTTCATTCTCTCGAGCACCCTAGGAGGAAGGCTCTGTTATTTTCCCCATTTTACAGATGAGGAAAGGGGAAGGACAGGCTGCATGGCCACCCCTTCCCTTCGTGGGCCCGCTGCCAGTCCTTCCTCCCCTCCCCCATCAGGAGCGCTTCCCTTGCCTTTCTCGGACGCAGTGCTGCGGGTGATTTTTACATCTACCAGCTATGGCAACACCTACTAGACGTGTAGACTCCAGGGGAACTGATTCAGTGCTGCAGGGGTAGGGCCTGGGGATGTGTATGTTCAACCGACAAGCCGGGTGATTCTGATGCAGGGTGAAGGAGCCTCTCTTTTTCTCAACGCCTTTAGTACTTGTCATATTGGGCGGGAGTGCGCAAATAAAATCACCCAGCTACACGGTATCTGCTTCCCGGCTTATTAGCCTTGTCTCTCAGAGGTTTCACGTCTTCAGCTGGGAGAGAACCTTGTCTACACTGGCAGGGCCACTCTCTCCACCCTTCTGAACCCCCAGGGAACACTTCAAACAGTGCTTTTCCTAACTCCCTCAAACCATATATCTGTCAATCTTCTCTTAGTCATCTCCCCAGCAACCCACAACACATTTTTAAACTCAGCTTGACTTCCCTTTTCTGGCCTGAGCAGCTAAACTGCTTTCTGTGTGTGTCTGATGAAGGAATCTATCTCCCCTTGCAAAATATCATAGAAGGCAGTGGCAAGATACTGACTCCAATCACATAATGTATTCAAAAGTCAGGTGTGTCCAATTACTGAATTACCCACCACTGGGGATTGCCCCCACCTGCACTCCTCCTGAGACCTGAAGCAGTTCTCTCTCAAGTTCTGCACTCAGCAGGCTGAGCTACTGGGACACATATTGTCCCACATGGACTCCTCTGCACTCGTGTTTTTTTTGTTTTTTTCAAAAATATTCAAAGCCATCTTTGATAAAGCAGTGATTGCTTTATCCCTTGGTGAACAGCAAGGTTAGAGCTTTATCAAAGATGAAAGTGGATAATGGATTTTGAAAGAGTTGTATTCGGTTTTAAGCAAGTTCAGAATTACAGTGGTTCAGCTTACAATTTTTTGATTTTATGATGGCGAAAGCCACATGCATTCATTAGAAATCATATTTCACATGTTTAATTTTAATCTTTCCCTGGGCTAGCGATGTGTGGGTAAGATACTGTCCTGATGCTCAGCAGTGGGCAGCAGCTCCCAATCAGCCACGTGACCATGACGGTGAAGAACTGGTACCCCACGGGGTCCTGTGTTGTCAGGTGATTCTGCCCAACTGCAGGCTAATGCAAGTGCTCTGAGCACAGTTAAGGTGGGTGAGGCTAAGCTGAGATGTTGAGAAAGTTAGGTGTATTAAATGCATTTTCGACTTAGAACATTTTCAATTTAATGCTGGGTTTATCGGGACATAACCCAAATGGTAAGTGAAGGAGCATCTGTACTCACTTGAACAGAAAGTGTGTGCTCTGGGTCCCTTCAAAATCCTATGTGTATTTGGTGGTAACCAAATAAAAGACCACGATGTGGAACAGTTTTCTTTTGCTTGCTCAAGTTGGCCAGTACCTTAAAGGACATGTGTACAATGATGAAATGATGATTATAAAAGATGTGTTTACTGGTATTTTTCTATATTTACAGGTACAGGAAGAGTGCCTATCTTTTCATCTATTACTTAATCCAATTCTGTGGCCACTCATGGATATTTACAAATATGACAGTTAGATTTTTTTCATTTGGAAAAGGTAAAACTCCAAAAACAGTTTTTGATAACTTTTAATCCTTATTTTCACCTAGTACTCCTTATATTAATTTTAAACTTCTACAAATCTCCCCTAACATCCTTCACTGCTCTAAAACTCATATTTTGTCAGTAACCATGCATCTTATTGTGAAAACCAAAACCTTTTTGGAAAAGGAGGAATGAGATAAGAGAATGACTTGGCTTCCCCCTGAGGAGGCAGTTTGCCCTGAAAAGGTAGACATGGTATTGGGGCCATTTCATTGTCACTTTTAGTTTTGCACCAAACCTTAGCAGATTTGTTTTTTGAGGAAATATGTAAATCCTAGTATAACATTTTGTGCAGAGAAATCAGAAATTAATCAAATTCTTTCAGTGTTTTTTTTATTCTTCAGGTTTAGGGTGACTGGAGACTATTAGTAAGAAAAACACAAACTTTATATTCCCCAAGCCTCTCTTTGGTCCCCTTGAAAAGTAATGTGTAAATGACACATTTTGTAGAGATGACTAATCACTTATGTGGGAGTTGGCATTAATGGCTTAAGTTATAAATTTCCTCCAGTTTCCTAAAAAGTAAAGATACTCTTTTAAAGTAGCATTTCAAATTTTAAATAATGAATCATTAAATGACTGTCAAAATAACATTCTTTTCACGTTCCATCCCCATGTGGATAAGTGTCATCACAGTTTACAACTGTTGGGTGACTTGACAATTTGAGCAACTGCTGGCTTCAGCTAAAAACAAACATAGATAATACATCTGGGAAAAGTCATGCTGTGCTCATCATTTCAGACTTCTGTATCATAAGGAAATTAATCTACTTCCAAGGCACCATAAGCTATCTTATATAGCTTTTTCTTACTGAAAATCTACAGATAAAGCCTTGCCTTTGTTAAAAATATCCAAAAATACAACCTAAGGCTTGAATTTCAACTGTAAGCAGTGAGAATCTTCAAACAGAGGAAAAGTTAGGCGGTGGGAAAACATCCTTTATATTTTTAGAAAAAAAGCCATCACTTCTAGGCCTTGGAAGTTGGCTGACCCTGTATGAGCGTATTACTCGTCACTCACAACATGAATCACAAGCCATGAACTCTGTTATGCTACCTCGTCTTCCCAGTGAGAAAAGTTATCTTAGTGAGCAGTGTATTTATTTCTTAATTATTATCCTGCAGTTATAATTATAGAAGATACTTATTATTAAAGAAACACAACTGGTTCATATGGAAAGCAGACTGAAAACTACTAAGTGGGGGATCGGTACAATTCTTGAATCAATGTATAGATTAAGTAAGTGCAACCACAGTCTAAAACCCTGACTTTGTAACCCCTGCTACTTTCTTCCTTCACAGAGCTGTGTAATTGATGATGCCATGTTATAGCAAGTGCAGGGCAGTGGATAAGAGCATGGACTATCTGTGTTTCAGGAATCATCTCTGAAATGAGGATGATGATGATAGTGTCCACCTCATGCAGCTGCTGAGAAGAGAAACCCTTAGTCAGTGGTCAGTTATTATGTGCATGATCGCTGGGCAGTAAAGACAGCAAAATCTTCCCTAGAAGTTTCTAAACATGGCAGGATTTCATTTTAAAACATAAAGCAGCAAATTTATCCCAGGTAGAAGAACACTTGTTTCCCTTCCATTTCAGCTCCTTCTAAGTACAAAATTTCATTTGGGCCCTCTGCAATGCGGACTCCAAAAGTCCGGATCAGAGGCTCAAGTTCCAGTGTTTAAAAGTAATAAAATCCAGAAAAACACTAAGTAAATTATGTGCAGAAACCAAATGTTGCATGCACATGTTACTTGACATCACAGCATCGTTAATGACATTTCCATTAAGCTTCTCTAAAGTCATATTTTTTTTGTCATTTTCTTGTTGGTGGAAAAGCTGTGAGCACAGCACCTTCTTTAAGCAGCTCACATCTATTTACACTTGAAGTGGTCTAGATTCTGTATGATTAGTTACTTCAATGTGGGAATTGCTTTATGATCTCCTATAAGGTCCTTCTCAAGTTTTTCTCTCTTTTTAGAAGAGAAGCAGTTACAGTGTCCTGTAATATGAAGTGCTTTCTTTGCATTGTATTCTTAATAATTCCGTAGCCTATTAAAGAATTTTCCACATAAATACAAGGAAGTGAATAAAAAAGGAAGTGAATAATCTCCATTTTATTTCAAAGTGTGGCATAGATTTGGGTTGTGATCTAGTTTTTACTTACTATATTTGTATTTTTAACCCACTGGACACAGATTCAATGGTTGACACTTTTTATGCTATTGGACTTGTGATGCGACTTTGCCAATCCATTTCTCTCCTGGAGTTGCTGCACATATATGTCGGCATTGAATCAAATCATCTTCTCCCAAGGTTTTTGCAGGTAGGTTTTGATCACATTATCATTACAGAATCTGTATGATACTCTATTTATAGCCTCTCTTGACTTTATGGCAGTTAAAGAGCCAACCCTTGCGTTAAGTCACTGATAAGGAGGCGTAATTCCATGGAAGGATAACCGTATTCTAAAACACACAGTTAGAATAGCTGGTTGGAAACATTCAGGGCAGTGATGCTTGTGGATCTCGCAGCACTACATTGATCCTATCCTGGGAGGAGATTTCATAGTTACTCCTACCGTCACTAGGTCACTCACTGCCCGGGGTAGTATAAGACAATGGAAAGATAGGATTGGAACCACTCAGACCTGGGTTTGATGCCTGGCTGTTCTACTTACCACTGTGGGATCACACCACCTACAACTACTGGGCTGTTGAGAGGAAAGGACACCACACACAATACCTGGCACAGAGCAGATTATTAAAAAACAAAACCCAAAATTTCCCTTCATCCCTATCCAGGGAATAGAATACTCCCAGCCATTTCTCGCTTATTTCACCACTATTACTAAATATAAATGGAAAGGGGAAATCATTTATCTAGTGTGTCATTAATTATAGACTCAAGGATCACACAGACCTGGATTCAAATCCCAGTTCTAGCTCTTACCAGTTGTATGAATTTAAACAAGCCATTTGATTAATTCTGAGCCTCATTTTCTCACGTGATGTGAAAATAACATGTATCTTATGGAGTAACTGAGAAAATGGTTAGGATAAGTTCCTGGCACCTAGTTAAGAATACAATACCTGGTAGCTATCACTATCACCTTAGCTGTTGTTTGTTCCCTCTACCATGCCTCTAGCCCTGGATGACTGTGTTCTTTTTAAGGTAGGTTGAAGGAAGATGGGAAATTTACTGGTAGAGACTCTATGTGGAAAGTCAATGCTGGATTAAGGCAAAAAAAAAAAAAAAATTAAAAAGTGGTATTTTTCATAGGAAAGGGGAGAAAAGGGTTAAGTGATGATATGAATGTATGTTTACAATCTACAGAAATAGGTAATTACATAAGTATAATTGTAGGTTTCCCCAAAATAAATTTGAAAAATAGGTAAGTTAGAAAAATTCACATTGTAAAAATAAGTAAAATATGCTAGAGTCTTATTATATTGCCAGTACCTACAAAAGTGCTTAGAATGTAAAAGTATACCTTAAATTTTATTTGAATGAAGGAGTACATAGATTCTTGTATTACAATTTGTTTAAAATCTCATCAAAATTTAAAAGATGTAAATACCAGTATGATCCTAAGCAGCCTATTAAGAACACAGCATTACAAGTATATGGGATATTTTTAATTTTACTTAATAAAAGCAGAGATATAGTATCCATTAGTTGAAATAGCAAACATAAAATAAAAATCAGGGCAATGGTGTGTGAACTAATAACATAGTAGTTAACTAAGTTAGACCTAGATAGAATTTCCTTAAACATATTTCCTTACAAAATAAGAGGTAGAGATCTGTCCCAGAAGAAGCGTATTATTTGGGAGCAAGATTTATTGGTGTTTATGACTTAATGAACAGTGTGTTGTACTTTGAAACAACCAAATGCATGTATTACCACCATCCCACAATACTAATTTTGGAGAACAGAATAAACCCAGATTAAATGAAAGTTGTATTCTATCATGTGGAATTATTTTGCTTGGAATACGATCAAATTCATCTAAAAATCTAAGACATGTTTTCTTTTGGTATACTTTTTTAAAAAGACTTTTCACTTTTTTTGGCTAAATTGGCTAATACCAGTTTCATGGTAAAATGTGTTCAAAATTAGCATGTTATTTGAGTTATTGTCAATGTAAGGAATGTACCCAGTGAAAATAACTTTGTAAGAAGGAAAACTGAGCACTTTGAATATACCTAGAACATGTGCACAAAATATATGCTTTAAAAAATTATCTAGGCTGCTTTAATATAAATTACTATAGAACAGAAATCTAGTTTCTTGGAGTTCCAGAAATTCTAGAATGCATGTGTGATTTTAATCACTGCTAATTAAAATTTTTATGGCTTATAGTAATGTCACTGTAATCAAATAACCAGATCTTGGTTTGGTAATTTAAAAAATAATGGCAAGTATACATTAATGCTTTTTATTCAAAGGTGAGTTTGTAAAGTCTACTGTTAATGGAGCTTAAATGATTTTTTAAGTGTTCAGTCATTGGAGAGATAAAATGTCAGGGTCACCACATTTGGGAAGACAATTACCATTATCATCCTGGGCTGATTATTACCAATTTTTGTTGTGGTTGTTTTGTTTCCTGTTTTTATTTCTTTCATTTGAGATTTTATCTGTCCTTTATTTCTTTCATTCACTTATCGTTCTTTCTATAATTCTCAGAATGGAAATGGTGTTGGAGAAAGCTTCAAAAACAAGCCATTGTGTCCAAAGTTTCATTTTCTCCCCCCTTCCTTCACTAAAGTTCTGCAGACAATTAGAATTCCCTCATTATGAGATGACTCTGAGGCTTCTGCTTTAAAGAAAGAAAACTCTCAGGTTGTGTAATCATTGTTGGTTTTCCTGTTTCCCCATTTTTAAATGAAGAAACTGTAGTTAAGTGAATGGCTGAGTTACTTCCACAGTAATTATAGTGGGCTGTATACAGTATCTTGAAAAATGTATGGTGTCCAGCTGCTTTTAAGTAGTTCAAAAAAAAAAAAACATCCACCCAATTATGGTGTGATTTTGATATGACATTCAAGAGATTGCTGAGCCACAACTGAAATCTCTTTTGGGGAACTGGTCTTCCAAAATATCTAGATAAATAATTCTAACCAACAGTAGAAACTGATTAGCTAGTTGATCAATTAGCATTACATAATAATAAGTAGTGGTGTGGGTAGATTTTTTTTTCCTACACTGCATTTCTGTTTTTTGTTCTTTTGTTTCCTGTGCATTTTTAAATGTTTCTCATGCACATCTCTATTTTGACACCTAGGGAAAAGCCATTATGAATATCTAAAATTATACACAATTGCTAAAGGAAAAAAGGAAAAAAAAACTCATTGACTTAAAAGGCAATAACTTAACAGGAAGCTATATATTTTATTTTTTTATACACTTAGGGAAAAAGGGCAAAATGATAATGTAGCTATTTATAAGCTTCCATTTTTATAAGTAATTACATGCCAATTAAAACTATATAAGGAAATATAGTAAACTTTTGATATTTTTAATTTTTAATTGAGAAAGTAAAAAAGGTCCAGAAGCATATAAGAAATGATAATATAAAAATTAACTCTCTCCTCTCCAAATCCTTCCTCTCAAAGGACCTTGCATATTTTATTAGCTCAAAAAAATGTTGAATGGGGGAATTAGTTGATTTAATCATAACAACTTGACTTTTATTGAACAGAATACTACCAGCCCTGAAATATTGATTTTGAAAAGCTTTGTTTAGACTTTGTTTTTGCAGAACCCTGAGAATGAGATTTTTATTGATTTAGCTTTAGGATGTTTCAACTCAAGGAGAGGGGAAAATAGCCCAAAACTAACCTTTTGTATCATAACATTAGACTGATATCTATTCCTTGTAGGAAACCCTCAAAATAATACAGTTTTATCACCTTTTGAGAAATGCTTTAAGTGAAAAGATTTCATTTATAATTGAATTAACACACTGACTGCCACACTAGAAATTTTTTTTTCCTTTGGGGCCACAATGTTTTATTACGAAAATAGAATAAAAACTTCGAAAACAAAATGATCCTGTCTAACTTAATGAAAAATTTGTTTATTGTTTTCTGTGCATGAGTTATCTGCAACTTGAAAAACAGTTCTCGCAGCTCCCAAGGTGAAGAGACATGAGTTATTAATACACATGCTTCAAAGGCCCTGGGCTCAAAACTAGCATGAATTAAATACAACTCACATGGCAGTTAATGTGTTAAAATGGTTCAATTTCACATCCATCCCACTGCATCATAATAAAAACTGCTGTACATATGTTAATTTTACATTTTTTACCCAATTTTTAAAATTTGTAAGTCAAAACACTAAGAATTATTACTCCCTAAATTTTTTTGCCTACAAAAATTTCATGTATGAGTCCAAATCACATAAATCATTTCTGTATTTACCAATAATACCTCCTATTTTTGATAAGGGCAAGCAGAGATCTGCTTGCCAAAAATCATTCCAAAGATTTCACAAAGACTGTCAAGAGAACAAATATGAAAGAATTCCCAAAGGAGAACATCTTAAACTCTTTTAGGAAAACAGATTTTACCCTAATGTATTTATTTATTTATTTTTTTGAGCAGTGAAGTGCTTGTTTGCATTGCTAGAGTAAAGAATCTTCTGACTTTCCATAATATCACAGATTTTTCTCTCCATGTTTGACTTGGGAATAGGCTTATATTGTTAGAGATGAAACTACCCAAGATAATGTTAGCTGTAATATTCTCCAAATTTTGAAG
>NW_012155840.1:7983656-7986380 GCF_000956105.1 Propithecus coquereli | reverse complement strand
GCCTCGGCCTCCCAGAGTGCTAGGATTACAGGCGTGAGCCACCGCGCCCGGCCAATGCATACCATTTTTAACTTAGATTGGTAAACATCAAAAAGTTTGATAAAAGTTTAGTGAGGGCCTGTACAATTGGTATAATCATATATAGTAAATATACACATAGATATGCATATATGCAAAAATATTTCTGAAAGAATACTTAAGAAAGTAGCATTGGGCATTTGTCTCTGAGGAGTAGAATTCAGGTCCTGGAATGAGAGAAAGATTTACTTGTCTTCATTCATGTTTTCAAGACTTTTTAGGTGGTTTTGTTTTGCCATATGTATGTATTGCCTATACCAGTGGTTCTCAGACTGTGGCCAGCGACCAGTGGCATTGGCATCACCTGGAGCTTGTTAGTAATACAAATTCTCAGGCTCTACCCAAGACCCACTGAATCAGAAACTCAGGGTGGGGGCCCAGCAATGTGTGCTTTAACAAGCCATCTGGGAGATTCTGATATACGCTCAAGCCTCAGAACCACTGACCTATTCAAAGGAATAAAAAAAGATGTAGACCACTTCTTACATCACAATGGTAGGTTTAAAGCTACCTACTGTACCCCAAACAAGCTCCTCCTGAGGCCATTTCTTTAATTGATCATATAAGATGGGACAGCTACAGAAGCAGAAGAATGCCAAATAAAGATGTGGAAGTTACATTTTTATTTGTAAATTCATTGCTGAGATATTTAGAAGTATGTCTGTCTTTAAAAACCTAGCTGTCTTGCTGCATAAAATGGGCTTGGCTTTTTAATGAAATCCAAGTCTCCAATCAAGGAAATTTGTAACTAATTTCTTGAGGGTAGGTAAGAGTTACGTCCTTGCTCTATTCAGCTCTATAATTATCCATGATATACCCATGAGACAAGCTAGACTGACATGGTCCCCTTCCTCCCATTTTTTACCTCTTGTTGAAATTATAGGAAATAAAGTATGTAATTTGCACGCTTTCCAATTTTATCTCTGTATTATGTTTCCTCTCCGGTTATTTCCCAGACATTAGCAGCAAATGATGTTTGAGAACTTCTGGTCTCCTTTCAGGTACACTTACAGCATGTTATCAGTCATAGGAATATCCTATGCTGTCTTGACGTGGCTCAGTCAAACACTATGGATGCTGATTTATCCTCTCTGTGTTCTTGCTGAAGGTAAGAAAAGAGCAGCTTGCTGTATTGCTTACTGGCAAAAGCCATCTAGTTATAATGGCTCACTAATGTTTTGATGATTGAATTACTATTTTTGCTAGTGCTTAGCTCAATGTATCTTTCCTGGCATATTTCCCTTGATGCAAAGAACCAAAGTTGGAGGGGGAAGCAGCTCTGCACAGTAGACAAACTACTGGATGAGAAATGAGGACATTTGAGTCCTTCATTAACTCACATTATGAATTTTGGGTAACTCATTTAACCTCTCTGAGTCTGTTTGCTCACCAAAAAGGGGTTTAACATTCAGAGATTCTATGATTTTTTTTTTATTTTTAATGCATAGAAATTCAGTTCCCTAGACTATCCTTCCCACTTACCATCTTCCATGTGCCCTGCCCTGTTGTGTCAACTAGTTAACTCTACACCTGAAGATTAATCATTGTTTTCTGAGGGAAGCATTCCCTGACTTCCTCAACTAATTCCCCCTAGTACAGCATCATGAATCTCTCTTTTATAGGGCGTATCTCAGTTCTATTTAGACTCTTGTATGATTCTTTGACTAACGTCCATTTTCATGACTAGACTTTCAGCTCCACAGGAATTTGGGGATGTTTGTGTCTGCTTCTTTGCTCCCTTCCTTTCTCCTATGCACCAGTATCCATGCTAAAGAAACACTGAATTATCGAATACAATATAGAGTAGGCTAATTATATAGCCTAAATATAAACCTAAAATTTAAAACCAAGTAATGAAAATCATCAATTTGCAAAGAGCTTGAGGATATTTGGGGAATGTATGTTTCCTTCTGCAATGGATTTGGCAGATTGGTAGGGAGTTTTCTGAAGGACATGATTAAAGTTTTTGAAAACTGAAGGCATAAAATAATTAAGAAAGCATGTTAAGGTTACTAAGGGAAAACATAAGGAAGCAGATTTAACATAAAATGATGGTGACATTGGCAATAAGCATAAAGTATAATAAAGCCATTATGTAAAAGAAAACCACATGTTTTCTATCTACTGATGACCAGAGCAAAGGAGCTTAAGTTATAGTACATCATAGTAGATGGAATTTTTAAATTCCTTTTCAAAAGAATCATTAAATTTTGAAATAGACTATGCCAAGAGAGTCTAGAGAATAATTTTCTTGAAAACCATAAAAAAACCTGATTGCCCATTAAGAATGAAATCCTTCCCTCATTGAAACATTTATTGAGTGCAGTCCTTTGTTACAGCAAACGAAAGAACTTTAAAGACTATCTAAAGGAAATGGGGAGATGTTGGTCAAAGAGTACAAAGTTTAAGTTAGGAGAAATAAGTTTTTGAGCTCTATTGCACAGTAGGGTGGCTGTAGTTAATGTATATTTCAAAATAGCTAAGAGTAACTTTCAACTGTCTTATGAAAACTGATAACTGAGGTGATATGTTAATTAGCTTGATTTAATCATTTCACATTCTGTGCATGAACTAAAACATCACATTGTACCCCATACATGCATACAATGATGATTTGTCAATTAAAAATTATATTACTAAAAAATT
>NW_012155840.1:7981499-7983606 GCF_000956105.1 Propithecus coquereli | reverse complement strand
ATGGGACATTGGTGTCTTATTTGAGACTGTAGCTTTCCAATATACTGTTCTTAGGTATGTCTGGTTCTTTCAGTATTGATTTAGTCTCAGATAAGCTCAATAAACCAATCAGAGAACAAAACAACTTTTGCATTGAAAGTGGTAACATGCTATATGGGAAGACTTTTGGACATAGAAGTAGATGATCTCCCTGGATGAACCCACCTCCACTACTTACTTGCTAAGTGATCTTAGGCAAATCACTCAACCTTTTTTATTTTAGTAACAGCTTTATTGAGATATGACGTATGTGTTATAAAATTCACCCTTTTAAAGTATAAATTTGTGGGTTTTAGTAAATTCAAAGAAATGTGAAACCAACATCACTATCTAATCTAAGAACATTTTCATCACCCCGAAAAGAAACTCCATACTCATTAGCAGTCAATTCCCATTCATCCTCCTTCCCCCAGGCCCAAGCAACCACCCATATATTGTCTCTGTGGATTTGCCTATTCTGGAAATTTCATATAAATGGAATCATTGATATATGTGGTCTTTTGTGACAGGCTGCATTTACTTAGCATGTTTTCAAGGTTCTTCTACATTGCAGCATATATCAGTACTTCATTGCTTTTTATAGCTGAATATTATTCTGTTGTGTTGATATGTAACTTTTTGTTTATCCATTCATCAGTTGATGGACATTTGAGTTGTTTCTACTTTTTGGCCATGAGGAAAACTGCTGTGAACATCCATGTACAAGCTTTTGTGTGCATATGTTTTCATTTCCCTTATGCCTAGGAGTGAAATTCCTGGGCACCTAAAGTTTTTGAAACTCTTTTTTTCCCCTCTGTAAAATGGGCGTCAGGGAGAGTTAGAATTGCCTTCCCAACCTACCCTAAAATGACTTTTTTTCAAATAAAAGACCAGGGAACTTCCTCAAGCTGATAAAGGCATCTATGAAAAATCCACAACTAACATGACATCTAATAGTGAAAGACTAATGCTTTCCTCCTAAGATCAGTAACAAGACAAGGATGTCTACTCTTGCCATTTCTATTGTATTGGATGTTCTATGCCTGGCAATTAGGCAAAACACAAAACAAATGAACAAAAATATATAAAAGCTATCCAGTTTGGAAAGAAGTAAACCTATCTCTTTTGGCAGATGACATAATCTTATACATAAAAAAATCAAGGTATCTACTTTAAAAATAATAGAACTAACAATAAGTTTAGCAAGGTTGTAGAATATGAGATCAATATATAAAAATCAATTATAGCTCTATACATTTGCAATGAACTATTCTAAAATGAAATTAAAACAATTCTGTTTAGAATAGCATCAAAAAGAATAAAGTACTTAGGAATAAATTTAATAAAAGATGCAACTTGTACACTGAAAACTACAAAACATTGTTGAAAAAAATTAAAGATCTAAACAAATGGAAAGACAGCCCATATGGCTTGAAGACTTAATATTGTTAAGATGGCAGTACTCCCCAAATTGATCTGTAGGTTCAATGTAATCCCTGTTAGAATCCCACCTGACTTTTTTGCAGAAATTGAGAAGCTGATCCTAAAACTCGTAAGGAAACTCCAGGAACCCAGAACAATAAAAACAATCTTTGAAAAAGAGGAACATAGTTGAAGGACTCACTCTTCCCAATTTCAGAACTTACTATAAAGCAATAATAATCAAGAGTGTCATCCTGGCATAAAGATAAAGCATGGAATAGAATTGATAGTCCGGAGACAAACTCTCACGTTTTTGGTCAGTTAATTTTCAAAAAGAATGCCAAGACCATTCAATGGGGGCAAGAACAGCCTTTTCATCAAATGATGCTGGGACAGCTGGATATCCACAGGCAAAAGAATGAAGGTGGATCCTGAACTTACATGTAAGAGCTAAAACTGTAATGAAATTAGTAGAAGAAAATAAAGGGGTAAATTTTTGATGGCTTTGGATTTAGCCATGGATTCTTAGGTATGACACCAAAAACACAAGCAGCAAAAGAAGAAATAAATAAGTTGGACTTCATCAAAAGTGACTTAACCATGAAAAGATGCTCACCCACTCATTAGTAAGAGAAAGATAATGCAATACCATTTTTTTTTTTTTTTT
>NW_012155840.1:7976445-7977959 GCF_000956105.1 Propithecus coquereli | reverse complement strand
AATTAAATAAGACTTCCTATCTGATAAATGTAAGATGAAAACAAAGTTCATGTAAATAACCAAATCAACTAATTATACTGGAAAATGCTAAAAACTTGGGGGCAGCTCATGTTAATCTCAGAGGGTATGTTTGGTGTCAGTTGCAGATCCAGCACCGAGGCTGCTCATATCCCTGCTCTGTCTGGCTCTCACAGTTGTAGGCTCCTGCCTTTTCTTCCATCTTTCCCTTTTTATTTTTGTCTTTGAAAAAAATGTTGATACCAATTGACTGTATAGAAATATGAAAAGAACATACTGTTTCATATATCTACCACCAGCTTCATCAAATCTTAGCATATTCCCGTAATTGTTTCAGATTTTTTTAAAAATTTCAAAATATTAAGGTACAAGTGTTTTCGTTGCATGGATAGCTTTTATAATGCTTATGTCAGGACTATTATTGTGTCCATCACCTGAATAGTGTTTGTTGTACCTGTTTAGGTAGCTTTTACCCCCTGTTTAGGGAGCTTTTCCTCCCCTGCTCCCCTTTTTATTTCTAGTGACCTTTTACATCACTCTGTGCCTATGCATGTCCAGTGATTACTACCAAATTATTAGAGAGTACATGTGGCATTTGTTTTTCCATTCTTAAGATACTTTACCTTGTTGCAGCAAAAGACATTATTTCATTTATTTTTATGGCTGAGTAGTACTCCGTGGCATACATATACCACATTTTGCTAATCTGCTCATGAATTGATGGGTATTTAGGCTGATTCCAAATCTTTGCAATTGTGAACTGTGCTGCAATAAACATTCAAATGCAGGTATCTTCTTGATACAATGACTTCTTTTCCTTTAGGTAGATACCCAGTAGAGAAATTGCTGGATCGAATGGTAGGTCTACTTTCAGTTCTTTGAGGAATCCCCATACTGTTTTCCATAGAGGTTGTGCTAATTTGCAGTCCCACCAACAGTGTATAGGTGTTCCTTTCTCTCTGCATCCCTACCAGCATCTATTGTTTTTGGACTTTTAAATAGTAGCCATTCTGACAGGGGTAAGGTGATATCTCATCGTGGTTTTAATATGCATTTCCCTGATGATTAGTGATGTTGAGCATTTTTTCATGTTTCTTGGTCACTTGTCTATCTTCTTTTGAAAAGCTTCTGTTCGTGTCTTTTGTGCACTTTTTAATGGGGTTGTTTGTCTTTTTCTTATTTGAGTTCTTTGTGGATTCTGGATATTAGCCCTTTATCAAATATATAGATTGCAAATATTTTCTCCCATTCTGTAGGTTTTCTCTTTGCTCTGTTGTTTGTTTATTTTGCTGTATAGAAGCCTTTTAATTTAATCAAGACCCATTAATTTATTTTTATTCTTGTTGTAATTGCCTTTGGGGTTTTAGTCATAAATTCTTTGCCTAGGCCAATGTCTAAAAGAGTTTTTCTTATATTTTCTTCTAGAATTTATATGGTTTCATGCCTTACATTTAAGTCTTTTATCCATCGTGAATTAGTTTTTGTAAGTGGTAAAA
>NW_012155840.1:7974133-7976395 GCF_000956105.1 Propithecus coquereli | reverse complement strand
GATTTCTGATCATGTGGCCAACTGTTGGCAAATCTTGGATTTCTCTGCACGAGGATTTTTCAGGACTAACAGCCTATGATTCTAAGTCATAGGCTATCGCAGTCTTTTCTCCTTGATCTACTTTAAAAATAAAGGCAGTTATTGAAAAATATAAAGCAATCCTCCCTTTAATACTCCTTCAATCTCAAGTATATTTTCCCTTGACCATTGAGAACAAAGTAAAATGTTCTATTAAAAAACACAAAAAATGCAGAACATACAAGATATATTGATATAAGAAAGGCACTTTATATTTAGGTTGAGAAAAAGGAATGTATTTTTTTTTTTTTTAGGCTAGTAATTGGAGCTAAGCCAAAAATATGTGAATTTTCAATGACTTGTAAATGCTTACTGACTAGGAATATATATTTCAAGACTGTTGAATTCTTTTCATTTTACACTAGCTTATGAAGGTTAGGATTATATTACTCCCCTACTCCCCGCCCAAAAAAATGGTTTCTCTATGGGATGAAATTGAAATTTCTCAGCCTGTCATTCAAAACCCTTCACAACCCAGCCCCAAACATGTTTTCAATTTCATCTCCTATTATTCTCTTCTAAGCACCCTCCACTCTATCCTCCCAGTGGTTCCTATTACTCTGCAAGGCACCCTACATTCTCACACCTCTCTCTGTTCAGGCTGCTCCTTTTGCCAGGATGTCCTTTCTCACATCCAGTCTACCTGACAAACTCCTATTCATTTTTCAAGATCCAACTGACATGTTGCCTGTCTTCGTAAATCTCTCTGCATTCTTTCCCCAGGCGGAAAGTATCTCCCTCACCTGTGTTCCCATACATAGCACACACTGCGCTGGTTATTGCTGCCTGTTCTCCCATCACTGCTACCCTCTCTGGAGCAAGGACCGTGTTTTCATTATAGCATCTAACACACAGTGGAAACTCAATAAGAGCCTGCCAAAGTGAATAGAAATGTGTGCATGTGGCAAGAAAAAGGGAAATATCCTGATTTAGATCAGATATTGATATATATTATCTTTTCATTCATTATATAATATTATAATTTGGAGAGTACAGAAAAACTAAAAGGAAATGAAATTCACCCATAACCTTCCTAACTCAGAGATAGTCATTGTTAACAGTTTAATATACATATTTCCAGCTAAAGCATACTTTTAAAAGATGTGGTTTTTAAAATTAGAAGATTATCTACGTGGCCTAACAGATGATCCTAATTTTTGACTTTGCTGTTTCTTTGTTAGCTCACAGAGAGAATAATCATCCTTTTTGTGGTAATCACCAGTCAAGAGGAAGTCCAAGAGAAATATGTGGTGTGTGTTTTATTCATCTTTTGGAATCTATTGGATATGGTTAGGTAAGAAGGAAAAATAATTCTCTTAAAACAAGGCCGAATTTCTTTCTACATTGAAACCAGTAATAGCTGCTTACATTGGTTATTCTGAATGAGAGAGAAAAACATATCCCTTTTCAAATTATTTTATCTTGATATGGAAATGTATTTTTAGTGCTTTCCTTAATGGGTATATCAAAGATAATGAAAACCTACCACGGTATTACAAGAGCAAATCAATGCATTCACTTTTCCAGACAAGGCTTGGCATAGCACCAACTTGGAATAACCCTTACAGCTGTTTGCTAATGAAAGGCATTCCTTACAATTGCTGTAGTACATGTTACTTTAATAAGCAAAGCAGGACTTTTATCAGAACCTTGTCAGAATTTACAAAGTTGGTTTCTGTGAATTCAGGAATATTTAAAATATGGGACCATGTCTATGGAAAAAATTGCACTTCCATATCTATTTGTATACACTTCTATTAGAATTAGTAGAATTCCAATAGTAGGTTCAAATGACTAACTTAAGTCCTTTTGTGGAAGGGAACCCTTGCTCTGGATAGTGTTCAGCATGCTTCTAATTCTAAAACTTTGCAATGAGATGTGCCTGGTCTTATCTCTACCAGTAGCGATGTGAAACAGTCCCCTTTGCTCAGTGAGCCCTTATACCTCACTTTGGAGGGGTGTGCTAACTGGTAGGTTAGCTTTCACAAATGACAACTGGCCTCCCACTTGAAAGATCTGGATGTGACTAGGTAACAAAAGAGCCCTAGTTTTTAGCTGGGGTTATGTAAATTTTTTATTGTTGATAGCTTATCTGCGTTAAAATATGTCTAATAGTTTGAGTCCTAGATGAATTAGAATGAAATATTTTGTTGAATTAAAATGACTATAATTCTTTGTATATAA
>NW_012155840.1:7918289-7954413 GCF_000956105.1 Propithecus coquereli | reverse complement strand
CCTTTGGGGTTTTAGTCATAAATTCTTTGCCTAGGCCAATGTCTAAAAGTTTTTCTTATATTTTCTTCTAGAATTTATATGGTTTCATGCCTTACATTTAAGTCTTTTATCCATCGTGAATTAGTTTTTGTAAGTGGTAAAAGATAGGGATCCTGTTTCATTTTTTTGCATGTGGCTATCCAGTTTTCCCAGCATCATTTATTGAACAGGGCTTCTTTTGCTCAGTGTATGTTGTTGTCTGCTTTGTTGAAGAAAAGTTGGTCATAGGTAGATGGCTTTATATTTGGGTTCTGTTCTGTTCCACGGGTCTATGTCTCTATTTTTGTACCAATACCATGCTGTTTTAGTTGCTATGGCCTTGTGGTATAGTTTGAAGTTCCGGTAATGTGATGCCTCCAGATTTGTTCTTTTTGCTTAAGATGGCTATGGCTATTCAGGTTCTTTTTTTGCTCCAAATGAAGCACAGAATTATTTTTTATAGATCTATGAGATACAATGTTGGTATTTTGATGGGGATTGCATTTGAATTTGTCAATCACTTTGGGCAGTACGGATATTTTAACAATGTTGATTTTACCAATCCATGAGCATGGTATGTTTTTCCATTTGTTTGTATCATCTGCAATTTCTTTCATCAATGTTTTATAGTTCTCCTTGTAGAGAGAACTGTGTTCTCTCCTCCTTGGTTAGGTATATTCCTAAGTATTTTATTTTATTGTAGCTATTGTGAATGGTATTGAGTCTTTGATTGAGTCTTGACTGTTAATGATATGGAGAAATGCTAATGATTTGTGTACATTGATTTTGTAATCTGAGACTTTGCGAATTTATTTATCAATTCTAGGAGTCTCTTGGCGGAGTCTTTGGGATTTTCTAGATACAAGATCATATCATCAGTGAAAAGCAATAGTTTGATCTCCTCTTTCCTGATTTGGATACCCTTATTTCTTTCTCTTGTCTGACTGCTCTGGCTAGAACTTCCAGTACTACGTTGAATAGAAGTGGTGATAGTGGGCAATCGTGTCTTGTTCCAATTCTTAGGGGAAATGTTGTCAACTCTTCCTCATTCAGTAGGATGTTGGCTGTGGGTTTGTCATATACGGCTTTTATAATGTTGAGGTATATTCCTTCTAGGCCTAATTTGCTGAGGGTTTTTATCATGAAAGGGTGCTGGATTTTGTCAAATGCTTTTTCCACATCTATTGAGATGATCATATGGTCTATGTTATTGCTTCTGTTTATGTAGTGAATCACATTTATTGATTTACATACACGTTGAATCATCCTTGCATCCCTGGGATGAAGCCCCATTTGGTCATGGTGAATTATTTTTTTGATGTGCTACTGATGTTGGTTTGATAGTATTTTATTGAGGATTTGTACATCTATATTCATAAGGGATATTGGTATGTAGTTTTCTTTTTTTGTTGTATCCTTTGCTGGCTTTAGTATCAAGGTGATAGATAGTGGCTTCATAGAATAAGGCGGAGAGGATTCCCTCCTTCTCAATGTTATAGAATAATTTCTCAAGTATGGATACAACGTATTCTTTGTAGGTCTGGTAGAAATTTGCTGTGAATCAATCTGGTCCAGAGCTTTTGTTGTTGTTGGGAGATATTTTTTTATTACTGCTTCAGTCTAGTTGCTCATTATTGGTCTGTTCAGAAGTTCTGTTTCTTCCCGATTAGGTCTTGGGAGGTTGTGTGTTTCCAGGAATTTGTCCATTTCCTCTATGTTTTCTAGTTTATATGCACAGAGATTTTCATAATATTCATGATGTTTTGTATTTCTGTGTTAGCAGTCGTAATATCTCCTTTTTTATTTCTGATTGAGCTTATTCGGGTCCTTTCTCTTCTATTCCTGGTTAATCTAGCAAGAGGTCTATCAATTTTGTTTATCTTTTCTAAGAGCCAACTTTTTGTTTCATTGATCCTTGTTTTCCATTTTGTTTAGTTCTGCTCTGATCTTTGTTATTTCTTCTGCCTTTGGTTTGCTCTTCCTTTTCTAGTTCCTTGAGATGTGTCATTAGATTGTTAATTTGTGACCTTTCTGTCTTTTTGGTGTAGGCATTTAAGGCTATGAATTTTCCTTTAGGACTGCTTTTCTGAATCTCATAGATTTTGATAGCTTGTGTCCCCTTTGTCATTTAGTTCAAGGAATCTTTTGATTTCCATCTTAATTCCATTATTGAGCCAGTAATTGTTCAGCAGCATGTTGTTTAATTTCCATGACTTTGTGTGGATTTGAGAGTTTCTGTTGGAATTGATTTCTAGTTTTATTCCGTTGTGGTCTGAGAAGATAATACATGGTATGATTTCTATTTTTATGAACTTATTGAGACATATTTTGTGGCCTAAGATATGATCAACTTAGAAAATGTCCCATGTGCTGATGAAATGAATGTATATTCCATAGTTTGGGGATAGAATGTTCTGTAAATGTCCGTTAGGTCCAAGTCCAGTGTTTATTTTCTGCTTCGGTAATCTATCCAACAATGTCAGTGGAGTGTGAAGTCCCTGGAAATTATGATGCTACCATTTAACTCTGCTTAGATTTAGTAGAATTTGCTTTATGAATCTGGGAGCTCTGGTGTTATGTGCATGTATAGTTAGATTGTTATGTCTTCTTATTGAATTGTTCCCTTCACCATCATATAATGACCATCTTTTTCTTTATCATTGTTGATTTAAAGTCAATTTTATCTGCTATGAGAATGGCTACACCTGCTCTGTTTTGGTTTCCATTTGTGTGCAATATTTTTTTCCATCCCTTCGCCTTCAGTCTGTATGAGTCCTTGTGGGATGGATGTGTTTACTGGAGACAGAATATATTTGAGTTGTGTTTTCTCTCTCGTGCTATTTTATATGAGCTGTGTGCTTTAGCTTTTGGGTGATTTTACACTGGTGGGTATCTATTAGGCTGATCCATGTATAATGCAGTTCTGAGTATTTCCTGAAGGGCAGGTCTGGTCATGACAAATTCCCTCAGTGATTGCTTGTCTGGAAAAGTCTTTATTTCTCCTTCATATATGAAACTTAGTCTTGCAGGATACAAAATTCTAGGCTGGCAGATCTGTTTAAGAAGACTGAAGATGGGATCCCAGTCCCTCTTGGCTAATAAGGTCTCTACTGATAAGTCTGCAGTTTGCCTGGGGTTTTCCTTTGTAAGTTATTTGATGTTTTCACCTCACAGCTCATAAAAGTGCCCCCTTTGTGTTGACTTTGGCCACTCTGATGACTATATGACTTGGTGATTGCCTCTTTGCAATGAATCTCCCAGGTGTTCACCTAGCTTCTTGTATCTGCATGTCTAAATCTCTAGCACAACCAGGGAAGTTTTCATCAATTATTCCCTCAAATAGGTTTTCCAGACCTTGTGCTTTTTCTTCTTCACCCTGAAGGATGCCTATGATTCTTATATTTATCCATTTTACAAAATCCCACATTTCTCATGGACTTTGTTCATTCCTCCTGATTCTTTGTTTATTTTTGACTGGGTTAATTCAAAAGAATTGTCTTCTAACTCTGAAATTTCTTCCTCTGCTTGGTCTAGTCTATTCTTTAAGCTTTCCACTATGTTTTGTATTTTCTCCACCACAACAGAGGTGGGTAGAGGAGTGAGACTGGGCAGGGCTGGGTCTGGTGAACATACCTTCAAGTTCCACAAAGGCAGGCACAAGATGTCTCAGCAGGGGTCAAGAGTCAGCTCCCAGGCCACCAGGGAAAGGCTGAAGTGGTCCCACCAAGCCAGAAAATCTGCTCATGAGGGGGAGGGGTCATCTGGGATTCACAGTCTGGCTATTGGGAGTGGGTTTTGCTTTTCTCCCTCCTCTCCTGCCCCAAGGTCTCCTTCCAGCATCTGGCCACAGGCAGGAGCTCAAACTAGCTGAGCTGAGCTCACCAGCCAGTGGCATTGTGGGCTGGGAGCTTCCCTGTCCAGGATTCCTCCCTGGACCTTAAGCAGAGCTTTCCTGCTGGGGAAGGGGTGCTCTCCAAGTGCACTGTGGCTCAGACCGACAGTACACTCTCAGTTCTGACCATCTAGGCTCCCTTGCCTCCCAAGATTAGGTCACAAAGCTCCCCTCTGTGCCCTTAAGTGATCAAGTCCTGGGGGTAGGGAATATAGCCTGCAGGCCTATCCCCTGGTCCCTCAATTTCAATCCCTGGCCATGCCAAGAAGCATATAATGCTCAGGTAGGTTTGATGTCCCTCTGCTTCAGGGTGTGCCCTGCTCTGCTGGAATAGCCAGGCAGGACCAGGGAGGGGTGGTGGGCAGGTAGCTCACAGTCCAAGCGCCCCTTGGTCTGTTGCAGGTCTTTAAGAGGAAAGTTGTAAACCCTACTTTCTGTGGGAGCCTCAATGTAGACATGCCAACAAAGGGGAAGCAACTGCTCCTGAGAATCTCAGCTCAATTGGCCCTTGGGGCTCCCTTGCTACTCAGCAGCAGTGGGTTGGGGAGGGGAAGGAAAAGAGTCTAAATAGAGGAAACCTGGCACTCTGGTCCTTTTTCTCCCTCTCCCCAGAAGGCAACCTGCCTGGAATGTCTAAGCTCTGGGATCACACAAATCCCCCAGGACCCACCGGTCCCTGTGGCCACTGCAATCTGGGCTGGAGCTGGAAAATGTGTGGGAACAAGTGGGACAAAACTGAAGAGCTAAAGCTCCCTGGCGAGGACAAAGGCATACAATGGGTCGAGAAACACCATGGCACCCACCATCTTGGCTTGGGTCTGTGATGCAAGGGGGCTCGCAGCCTGGTGATTTGTTTTCAGGAAACTCCCTGAAGTTCACTGGCAACAGCAGCTTTTGGGCTCATGAGAGCAGAAACGCTTTCCCTCAGCTTGGGAGCCTGCTGACTTCCAGAGGTGTGAGGAAAGGAGAAACAAAACCCCCACCTACCCTTTCCACGGTCCTCCAAGTTTCTTGGGAGTTGATCTCTGCCGATTATCTTTCTCCTCCTTGTTCTGCTGTGTAGCTTCTTCCTGTGGAATCTCTGGTAGGTTCTGGCACTTTTCCCTTGGAATTACACCTTATCTATATTTTTTTTTCCATCTAAAACTTTTCCTTCTTTCTGAGATGATCCAGCAACCAGTGTCTTTACCTACCCATCTTTCTCTTTTTAAACACTATTTTGAAATAACTTTAGACTCACAAGACATTGCAAAATTAGTGCATCATTCCCATATACCCTTCACCCTGCTTACCCAAATGATAACATCCTACATAGCCATAGTATTTTATCATTTCAGTATTTTATCATTTCATTCCATGAAATGTTACAAAATATATGTATATGGGGTAAAATTTCATAGAACCTTCATCTTTTCATCTGACACCAACCTCTTCCCTCAAAATAATTTAGGCTGGCATTTCTCACGGAATTCCTCAGAATTTTTATTAAGTTCTACTAGGGCTTGGGGAGGAAGAAGAAGATATTCCAAGGCCAGTTAGATTGAGGAAATGTTGGGTGAAACCAGCTTCTTTCTTGCAGAACTTCTCAGAATCTCTATGATGCTAATGTGTTGTGAAACTCCAAGAGGAAAATATATGCAGCGTTTTCCAAGTTCACTTGTCTATTACCCCTATTTGTGGCTAGGGGGACAGAATGGTATTGTGATACCATTTTTAGAAACACTGTAAACTCTTTCTATAGGCATGATAAAGTACACAAAGGGCAAAAATTCAGCAAGTCACACTGCTGTTAACAGTCTTGCCAACTTAAACTGTAGCTTTAGCTAAAAGATTCAGCAACAGTTCTAAGATGTGTCATTATCAACTATGCAGACATATATACACATCCTGGTAACGAGGGAAACCGTTACGATGCTTTTTTTTTTAAACAGCATTTGCCATCTATCAGTCACTGCCTTATTTTGAATCATTTGGCACTTACTCCACCAAGCTGCCCTTTGATGTATCCATCTATTTCCCATACGTGCTGAAAATATATCTCATGATGCTCTTTATAGGTAAGTGGCTTTTTAGTTTTTGCATTTTTTCCTATGCTTTTTGTTTGGTTTGTGCTGCCATCTACCTTAATAGTTAGGTTGGTAAACATGGGAGAGACCAAAGAGGAAGCCTGATGTGATGAACTAGATCTTGTTAGTAAAGCACCTGGAAGTTACAATGCTTTTGTGCAGGGCATGATGAGATCAAATATATCACAGTTTTACTAGCTGAAAATATAACTGCATTATGTATGGAATAAAGAAAGATTGCCTATTTCTGATTTTTCCATTTATATCTATTTTGTTTCCTATTTGTTTGGCCTTATATGGTAGCACTTCCTAGCAGGCAAATGGGGATAGGTATTAAAGAATCAAGAAAAGTTTGTAGAACAAAAACTTATAGGTGAAAAAATTTGGTCAATTGTTTTCTAGGAAATTGGAGAAAAAAAAATTCCATTATTAAATTTTAGTTTCTGCAGCTCTAACCTTCACAAATCGCCAAGATAATTATTATCTCTAGAAGGTAACAGGTATCAGATATAAGAACACAGAGAAAAGACAAACTTAAGAAAGTGAAACTTTAAAGGCTGTAGAGAGAGCTATCCTAAAGGAAGAAAGTTCCTTACATTAAAAAAATAGTAGGATAGAGGAGTTTGATTTACTTTCCTTTCTACATAAAATCTGGAGACTTCTTTAAGTGTTTCTTCTTTGAGTCTCTTTTGCAAGTGTCTTGTCCCTAAAACCCAGGCAGCACTCTGACTGTATTTTAAAATCATGGTTCTAGAGAAATGGTTAACCAACCTTACTTACTTTTGCCACTTCCTTCTCCACGTTAGGTATGTATTTTACCTATAGTCACCTTTACTCAGAAAGAAGAGACGTCCTCGGAATCTTTCCCATGAAAAAGAAGAAAATGTGAAGTCCAGCATTCCAATATAACATGAGAAAAGACAGGCTTGTGGACTGAGCTGCAGTAAATACAGCACAAGTATTCTGGTGGAAAAATACCTAGTATGTGACAAAAATCCACACATGAAATAATTGCACACAACCCCAGAACTCTAGGCTGTTTTCCACACATTATATTTTTAAGACATATACTCTTCATACCCTTTTTGCTTCACCAAAGCTGTGGATTTTACACAAGTTGCACTTACATTGTAGGAAGTCTGATTATTTTCCTGTAAGGTTAATGAGAAATTGGAGATTAACTGGAATAGCTTCAGTTAAATTGAGAAAACTAAATTTGGCAACCTAAATTACATGTAGCCAAATAGTAGCAGATATGTAGGAGGGGAGTGATGTAAAAGATGTTCTGAAGTTGTCTAGAACAATAACATTTTATAGACATATGTCATTGTCCCTAGAGCTAACAATTTAATGCCTACCCTAAACATGAAGACACATTGAGAAAATTAAACATTTTCCCAAGCCCTATGTCTTAGCTAAGGCTGCTATAACAAAACACCATAAAAGGATGGTTTGAACAATAGAAACTGATTTCTTACAGTTCCAGAAGCTGGGAAATCCAAGGTCAGGCTGCCACCTGATGCAGTTCCTGGTGAGGGCCGTTTTCCTGGTTTGCAGATAGGATATAGCAAGAAGGCATCTCACATGAGAGGGCAATTCTCTGTCTCTTCTTATAATGGCACCAATTCCATTAAAGAGGCTTCTACCCTCATGACCTAATCACCTCCCAAAGGCTCCACCTCCAAATACCGTAACATTGAGGGTTAGGGCTTAGCACATGAATTTGGGGGACACACAAAGATTCAATCCATAACATTCTACATGTGGCCTCAAAAAATTCATGTCCTTTTCACATGAAAAATATATCCATTCCATCTCAACAGCCCCAGTGGTTTTAACTTATTCCCATATCAATTCTAAAGTCCAAAGTCTTATTTAAATATCTAAATCACATGTGGTACGATTCATCCTGAATCAAAATTCCTTTCCAGCTGTGAACCTGTGAAACAAACAAGTTTATGTGCTTCCAGCATACACTGTTGGGGCAAGAATAGGATAAACATTTCCATTTCCAAAAGGGAGAAACAGGAGAGAAGGAAGGGGTGATGGGTCTCCAAGAAGTCTACAACCTAGCAAGGCAAATTCTATGAGATCTTAAGGTTGATGTTCTGCCTTCAGGACCCACTGAGGCAGAGGCGGCCGCCATGGTTCCAGGCAGAAGCCAGCTGGCCCTTTGAAACTGAGTGATAGCCCTGATGATCTCTGAATCCCCTTCAGGGTCATTCTTTCCTTGTCTTGAAGAACAGCATTCATTCGCAGCTGAAGAGCTCTGTGATGCTGTCCTGTAAAATCCAAGAAGTCCAACAGCTGCCTTCAGCCTGTCCCATCTCCACCCCTTCAGTTTAAACTAGCAGTGTTCCTGCTAGGGTGGCAGATTAGGTCTGTGATTCACTCCCAAACTAATCTCCTTATTAAATGATTTGTCCACCATACCCTTAGTGTTCTCTTCCAAACATGTTTTCTCATTTTTTGTAATGTGAACAGGCTGAGAATTTTCCAAACCTTTAAGTTCTGGTTCCTTTTTGGTTAACAGTTCTGTCTTCAATTAATTTCTTTCTACTCATGTTTTATTTTAAGCAGTCAAGAGGAACCAAGCCATTCCTTCAACACTTTGCTTAAAGATCTCTTTAAATATTGAATTTCATGGCTCACAAGTTTTACCTTCCCCCAAACACTAGAACATGAACATAATTCAGCCAAGTTCTTTGGCACATTATAACAAAGCTCACCTTTCCTATAGTTTCCCATAACATGTTCCTCATTTCCATCTAAGACCTCATCAGAATGGCCTTTATTGCCCATATGTCTACCAATATGCTGTTCATGATTATTTATGTATTCTCTAAGCAGATGGAGGCTTTCTCTCCACCACCTCTCTGTTTGAGCCCTCACGAAAATCACCTTTATCAATTCCTTCATGGCAATAATGGCTTTTTCTAGCATGCACCTCACCACTCTTCCAGCCTCTACCCATTACCTAATTTCAAAGCTGCTGCCACATTTTTATGTATTGGTTATAGCAGCACCTCACTTCTTAGTACCAATTACTGTCTTAGTAGCTTGGGCTGTTATAACAAAATACCCAAAACTGGGTGGCTTAGACAACAGAAATGTTAACATATTTCTCACAGTTCTGGAGCGTGGGAAGTCCAAGATCAAGGTGCCAGCCAGTTTAGTTCCTGGTGAGGTTCCAAGGTGCTCACTGATTCTTCCTGTTTACAGATGGATGCCTTCTTGCTGTATCTTCACATGGCAGAGAGAGAAATCATCTCTCCTGTGTTTCTTCTTGTGAGGGCACTGATCCCATTCATGAGGGATTATCCCAAAGGCCCCACCTCCAAATGCCATCACACTGGGGATTAGATCTTCAACATATGAATTTGGGGAAGACACATTTAGTCCATGCCACTCTAATGGTACTCATTAATATCACAAGTTATTTGGGCTTTGATGCCGAAAGAGGACCCTAATTAGAATAGATCTTTGGTAAATATACAAGTAATGCCTCATTCTTCACTATTTTTCTCTTTAAAATCAGGACACATACATACCTTACAGGGAGATAAAAGGTATAAAAATATAGAAAATACTTAAAAAAAAAAAAACCTAAACTAGTGGTATTTTATTTAGTAAAGGATTATTAATTACTATAATGTAAGTCATATAAGTCATCACTTTGTTTTGAAAAATGTTCCTTTCTTTGAAGATGTAAAATGTGAATTCACTAAGAATCATTGCTGTACCATTCAGGTATCACTCAATTATTAAGAATTAGAGATCTCATTATCCAGTAACTACATATAAAGGGCATTAAATGTATCATGACATACATAACGGGGTAATAAAAAAGTACTGTTAAAAAATGCGTAACCCCATTTCCACTAAATAAAACAGTTGAAAGAAACTGAGTATTGATAAAGATACTTGAAATCTTTATAAAGTAACATACTAAGATTTTAAAATAAGAAAATGATTAAAATTATCCTTTTAAAAACATTTTATTTTGCTTCTAAAGTTGCCTGTCTTCTAAATTTAAGAAAAAATTACTAAAAGCTTTAGTGTGTGAAGAGTAGACTCTCTTCACAAATTTTAGGTGACTTAGTCTAAATTGCTCCCAATAAAGATGGCTACTTACACTACTGAAGTATACATTTAGTTACTGCAATGAAGAGAAAGAATTAGAGAAACTACACTTTACTGGGTCATTGTAAGAAATTAAAATTTCATTATTAAATATTTTAATTTTTTAAATCAGATACTTGAAGAACCTTGCTGCTACTTTCAAACTGAAGTCCAAACGAAACACATAAATTCGTAATTATTGTAAATTTGAAGTAGAAATGAGGATTGACAATGGTTTGAGATCTGCAAAAGTTGTAACATAAAAATATCTAATGTCCTTTGGTGACAGAGTCACAATTGTTAATACCACTGTAGTTGATTGCCTATATTCATAACTGAAAGAAATAACTAAATTTCATTAGAGGTTAGTGGAAATAAAGATGTAATTTCTTTTCCCACTCAAGTTCATACTCCCTAGGTTAAGAAACCCAGACATCGTGAAGTCAAGACAGTAAATATCTAGTTATCAGATGTTACCCAGATTGCAAAGTTGACTTCTTGGGCTATCTGTTTTAACTGTATGCTCATCAAATGTCTATTTTGGACAGTGTAGAAAAAGGCTTAGTTTCTCAAGCCTAAGTAATGTAGATGAAATAGGAACTACTAAGTATTTTGAAAGCATATGTAAGACAACTTTGTTCCTCAAATTTTTTATTGTGGTAAAAAACGTAACAAAATTTACCATCTTAGCTATTTTTAAGTGTGCAGTTCAGTGGTATTAAGGAACATACCTATTATTACTACTATGTAACCATCACCATTCATCCATATTCACAACTCTCTTCATCTTGCAAAACTTAAATTCTATACCCATGAAACAATAACTCCCCATTCTCTTCTGTCCCCAGGCGCCAGCAACCGTTAATCTACTTTGTCTCTGTGACTTTGATTACTCCAAGTACCTTATATAAATAGAATCATGCAGTATTTGTCTTTTGTAACTGGCTTATTTCACTTAGCATAATGTCTTTAGGTTTCATACATGTTGTAGCATTTTTCATATGTTTCTTGGCTGTTTATCTTCTTTTGAAAAACTTCTGTTTATGCCTTTTTACCCACTTTTTAATGGGGTGGTTCGTTCTTGCTGAGTTCTTCGTAGATTCTGGATATTAGCCCTTTATTTCATATATAGTTTGTGGATATTTTCTCCCATTCTGTAGATTGTCTATTAACTCTATTGACTATTTCCTTTGTTGTGCAGAAACTTTTTAAGTCCCACTTATTTTTGTTGTTGCTGTACTTGCCTTTGGGGTCTTAGTCATAAATTCTTTGCCTAGGCTGATGTCTAAAAGTTTTTCTTATGTTCTAGAATTTTTATGGTTTCATGCCTTACATTTAAGTCTTTTATCCATCTTGAATTTTTGTATATGGCAAGAGATAGGGGTCCTGTTTCATTCTTTTGCATGTGGCTATCCGGTTTTCCCAGAACCATTTATTGAATAGGCTTCCTTTCCCCAGTGTACGTTGTCTGCTTTGTCGAAGATCAGGTGGTTGTAGGTAGATTGTTTTATATCTGGGTTCTCTACTCTAGTCCACTGGTCCATGTCTCTACATTTATACCAGTATCATGCTGTTTTAGTTACTATAGCCTTATAATTTGAAGTCAGGTAATGTGATGCCTCCAGATTCGTTCTTTTTGGTTAAGATTGCTTTGGTTATTTGGGCTCTTTTTTGGTTCCAAATGAAGCATAGAATTATCTTTTCTAGATCTGTGAAATATGATGCTGGTATTTTGCTGGGGATTGCGTTGACTCTGTAAATCACTTTGGGTAGTATGGATGTTTAACAATGTTGATTCTTCCAATCCATGAGCATGGGATGTTTTTCCATTTGTTTGTGTCATCTATGATTTCTTCCATCAGTGTTTTGTAGTTCTCCTTATAGAGATCTTTCATTTCCTTGGTTAAATATATTCCTAGGTATTTTATTTTCTTTGCAGTTATTGTGAATGATAGAGTCCTTGATTTGACTCTCAGCTTAACTATTAGTAGTGTATAGAAATGGTACTGATTTTTGTACATTGATTTTGTAACCTGAGACTTCGCTGAATTGTCAATTCTAAGAGCCTTTTGGTAGAGTCTTTAGAGTTTTCTAGAAACAAGATCATATCATCAGTGGGTAGGGATAGTTTGACCTCCTCTTTCCTGATTTAGAGACCCTTTATTTCTTACTTTTGCCTGATTGCTTTGGCTAGGATTTCCAGTACCATGTTGACTAGAAGTGGTGACAGCAATTTCTTAGTTAGGAAACTTCCATTATCTTCCCAAGTCCCCACAGACATGTCATGTTGTCAAGCATGTGTTCAAGCAATACAGTTACTATTTATTTGTAGTGAAACAAAAGTGATAGCATTTCTATAACATTTTATAAGTTACAAAGCACATTTCTATATTTTCTTTTAACCCTCATAGCTACTTTGTGAGATAGGTTATATCTTTTATCCAAAATATAAACCAAAGCTGAGGGAGTCACTACTGTGATTTTTATTTGGTTTTATATTTAATAATTTAGCTTGAAATTATTTCAGAAGTTTCCTATGTTTGACAAGAATCAGATCAATGTTCTAAGTTGCCCATTTAAGGAATTTTGTACTATATGTGAAGATTCACAGATTAGATGCAAAGTCACAACTTCATAGAGTTTCCAAGATTATAATAAAGTATATCCCACATAATATAAAAGCATATTAACCTCATCTAGGACCAGAGCAATGATGATACACATTTATACATGAAGATGATGCTGTCAGGTGTCTTTCCACAAGGGTGATGAAGGAAGTGAACTGTTCCAACCATACTCTATCTCTGGTGCCATTTAAAGTGGTTCCTATGAATGTGCTAGTTGGGGTCAGAGATACAAACTGATCAAACAGGGACCTAACCTACAACTCTGACTTTAATGAAGTCCCCATCCTCTTTACCAAACGATTTGATTTCTCTTCTAAAACAGCAGTTTACTAAAGTGTTTACCAAAACTCTAAAACTGCTGCTTACTTCAAGATAGTAATTGAATCCCTAAGTCTGACTCCTTATAAAATTATAATACCACTATCTATGGTTAAAATCTCTTGGTAGATGTTACTGTCTGGCAATTAACTTGAAAAAAGGTTATTAAGAGCCTGTTGGTTACCATGGAGTCATTACATTACAAAAAAAGCACAAAGAAGATTTTAGGCACTTGCATGGATCCCAACATCTGTTCCACACATACACTCTGTTCCACACATACACTCTCCAAATCAACAGAGTGTTTAGATATTTCTGAGAGACATAGCAGGGCTTTAACACCACATATTAATTTGTTAGTATATCCCAGCATGCTATTTGTCTTGGCCACTGTGTTTTTAAAATTACTTGTAAGGAAACTTTTCCTTTTATATATAGTTAAGACCATCTGGCCTAAAAAAAGCGGTGACTTCTAGTTTCTCAAGAACTGAAATACCTAATGGAATAACTTTTTTTTTTTTTTTTCTTTTGAGACAGAATTTTGCTCTGTTGTCCTGGCTAGAGTGCCTTGGTGTCAGCCTACCTCACAGCAACCTCAAACTCCTAGGCTCAAGCAATCCTACTGCCTCAGCCTCATGAGTAATTGGGACTACAGGCACATGCCACCACGCTCAGCTAATTTTTTCTATTTTTAGTAGAGACAGGGTCTGGCTCTTGCTCAGGCTGGTCTTGAACTCCTGAGCTCAAGCTATCCTCCCACCTCAGCCTCCCAGAGTGCTAGGATTACAGGTGTGAGCCCAGCCAGAATAACTTAATTCTTATCTGCAGTCACATAGGTAACCAAGAGAAAGGATCTTACTATTCCAGTGACATATATCTTAGAATGTTTAGATTTTAGAACCTTTAGAGTTTTTAGAGATTCCCATGACTAAGAAAATCTTGCAAATCTGCTCAAAATAAAAAGAGGGAGCTAGTGAAGAAAGGGTAAAGATGTATCTTATTTTCTCCCTTTTGTCTTCTGTTTTCTTGTCAAGGGCAGGAGCAAGGACAAAGTTTGAGAAGAAACGGGGCTAAGTGAAAAGGGCAGTCTGGGGTTAGAAGATTAGGCTGATTCTTCATCTCTTTACTTGGTTACTGGCAATCTCTAGCTGCTGATTCAAGAGAAAAAAATGCAGAGTAGTTGTTCAGTGCATACTTCCTCTTTACTAGCCTTGATTGCCATTCATGTTGCAAGCCAGCCCAGGAATCTAAAGTCCTTCAATCCATGAAAACTTACTCATTTACACTATAACCCCTAAACTTCTCAATTCCAGAGGCCTATGAATTTGAGGCAGGCTTGTTTCTTTTACCTGATTATAGCAATCTACATTAAGTGTGAATGAGGTTCCATCCTCTGGGGGAGTGTTCTGATGAGCCTGATGCAATAGAAAGAGAATGGGATCTAGGGTTTCTGGACTTTGGTGCTAGGTGAAGCTCTGCTACTTACTAGATATGTTTACTCCACTTTAAAATAGAAAATAATGCCTCCTCACAGTATTGTTGCAAGAGTTAAAGAAGATAATACAAGTGAAAGCACTAATGTATTTATGGTCTGACACCTGATAGTAAATGTTAGATGAATTTCAACTTCTAATTGGTGGGAAATACAGGAAAGTGTATGTGAGTGGGAAGGAGAAAGAAGCTGGCTTCTAGTATAGATTTTCTGCCTTCTTGCTTCCTTCAAATTCACCTTCCTCTGGACCAACCTAAGTAATACGTTTGGAAAACTACTAATAGTAGAGCCGCTTTAAACCTAAGTGGCAAGTACATTTGGTGACACCATGAAGGTATGAGCCACATGGGAATGCTAGAAGTCCTGTGGTGCTTGTGAAGCACCAGATACCGTGCTATGGCATGACAGACACAAAGGATAATTTTTCTACCCAATGATCCCATATATGTATGCACCAGTATGTTTTATATAAGATAAATCCCTGCTAATGGCTGTGTGAAGGAGGAATAATTAGCAAACAGATCAAAATTAAAATGCTGGCTGAGTCTCAAGCCATTAAGTAAAATGCGACCCTTGAGGATATTGTCACAAAACTTATTTTAGGCCACTGGTCACTCTGATAAACAAACAAATTTTTACTTATAAAAGAGATTGAAAGCAATATGGAGATACCTTAAAGAGATACAAGTAGAAGTACCATTCGATCCAGCAATCCCATTACTGGGCATCTACCCAAAAGAACAAATGATACTCTATAAGAAAGACACCTGCACCCGAATGTTTATAGCAGCACAATTCACAATTGCAAAGATGTGAAAACAACCCAAGTGTCCATCAATACATGAGTGGATTAATAAAATGTGGTATATGTATACCATGGAGTACTATTCAGCTTTAAGAAACAATGGTGATATAGCACCTCTTGTATACTCCTGGATAGAGTTGGAATGCATTCTACTAAGTGAAGTATCCCAAGAATGGAAAAACAAGCACCACATGTACTCACCATCAAATTGGTATTAACTGATCAACACATAAGTGTGCATATAAGAATAACATCTATTGGATGTCGGGCAGGGGGGAGGGAGGAGGGGACGGGTATTTGCATACACAAAGAGTGCAATGTGTACCATCCACGGGATGGGCACACTTGAAACTCGGACTTGGGGGGGGAGTGGGGAGGCAAGGGCAACATACATAACCTAAACATCTGTACCCTCATAATATGCTGAAATAAAAAAAAAAAAGAGATTGATCTTTAAAGGAGATTATCTGTCATTTTTTGCCTGCCCAGTATCCCATCATCTTTCTTCTGGGAGGGACCCAGTTCAGGTGGTTTGGGTGGGGCTGTTTCTGCTCAACATTGTCCAGAGACTTAGGAGTAGACCTATGACCCAGGCCTGGTCTATTAGGATGCCTCCCTCCCTGCACCCAGATACTTGTTCAGAGACTCACATGTGACCCAAACTGAACCAGAGTCCTTCCCGTGTGCTTCTGCCATACCTGTGGGCAAAGATACCTTTTCTTCCCATTGAGGTCACTGCAGCCAACTATGTGGAGTGATCCCAAGAGGAACAAAGCCTGATGGCATCTTTTGATTCCCTGGGTGCAGCTGTGCCTGATCAGATACACTCTTAAATTTCTTGGTTTGTGAAAAAATATTCTCCTTTTTGGCTAAAGCTAGTTTGAATTGCAATTTTCACCTGCATTCAAGTGAGCACAAGGAAATTTTAGATGCCATTAATGAATCAGATTTAGCCGATATTCAATACCATGCTTATTATTTAAATGTGTATAGCAGTTATAAGAGAATGTTTTATCAATGAAAAAACTTATCTGACTCATTGAGCCAATGAATATCCTCTTAGAGACTTCATGGAAAATAGATCATAATGCCACTGTCATAATAGTTAGTGGTGCTGGCAACTTCCCCCCTGCCCTAAAACAAAAGTCACATGCGCAAAAGTCACAAGATTATTTTACTAGAATTTAGTGAGGAGATGATGCTATAGTCAAGTTTTCACAAAGAAAATCTTCAAATTGAACTCTAATCAAATAAAGAAATTCAAGTTCCTGTTTCAGTCTCAAGTGGCTTGGGAATTAAAGCAACGCAAACCTCTCCCAGCATGCATGTGTCAAGCTGTCAGTGAAGTGGCTACTTTTTCATGACCCTTAACTCTCTGCATCATGTCTCAGCAACCCCACACATGAATTCTGAAAAACTTCTTCCATTTCCATGGTTTTCCTCATCTAGCTGAGAATGCTACTGGTTACTGCAAAACTGTTCACCAACCGTACGCTCTGGTCCATACAGCTTTCTTCTTAAATTCTGGGAGGACTCTCAAGGACAGCAGGGTGGCTAAGAGGACAAAAAATAAAGTTCACCGTTGCAGATGGTGGAGCTGTATTTGAAAGGTCATTTTGATCAAAAAGGTGTCAGAGCAGAACTTGCCTTTTTCTCACTTGGCTAATCTTCAGGACTAAGGATTCCCATCAAGCCTTTGGCAGAATGTTAATGGCAGAAAATCATTTATAAAGGCTGGGGGGGAAGTTTTTTTAAAAAATTACCCTGCAATAAGTTAGTGGGGAATTTTGCAGAACTAAAATGAAAAGTGACTTCTGAGATGCTAGTGATGTTCTTTTTCTTGATATATGTGCTAATTACATGGGAGTGTTCCCTTTGTAAAAATCTACTTAAGATTTGTGTTCTTTTCTATGTAAATATGTTATTTTCATTAAATGTTTAATTGAAGCTAAAAAACAGAAACAAAAAACCCAACCCTATAATGAAGTTAGGTTTATGCTCAATGGAGCAAGTATGACTACACTAAACTATATTTGAATATGTACCCACAAGTCTATACTATTTCTGATCTGTTGTGGGTCTCTTAGGGATCAATTTAAAGTAGGGAAGTTCTGTGTATTCCCTTTAGGTAACTTGTTATATATCTTATTTTAGAATGTTATTATAAATATATTGAGATGCTATTTAAAATATAATAATGTGAAGGAATGCAGGTAAGCCAGAGTTACAGTTATTTTGTGTGTCTAATAAGCCCGTGACCATATAATCAAGTGAACATGTGCTTCCTTGACTCGAATGGCTGTTTTCCTCATCAGTATCAGTTGTTATCTTAGTGACCTAAGACAGTACACGTTTGGAGCTATCAGCGTTTTTATGGAATGACCCACAGCCATTAAAAATGAGTCCAAACTCCCTGAGGCAAACAGAGGAAAGCCTAGCAGCAAGTCTCTAGGGATGGATAAAGTGAAAATATGTCAAACCACAGCCCTGATTCTCAGTGAAGTTCTGTGGTTTGTCAGAATCATATGGAGGCACTGTTCCGTCCTACACATGGCGCCTCCTCACTTTGGGGGTAAGGGAAGAATCAGAACAAATGAATTCTTGCTTATCGTACCACAATAAATTGTACCACACGTCCCAGTAAAATAGGGATCCTACTCTGACTCCAGGCTGACCAGATGCGTTATCACAGAGTAGGCCAACAGGCAGCGTTCTGAGTGCGGCATCTTACAGCATGTCAGGACAGCAGCGGCAGCCACTGGTAAGCTCCAGGCTCCCAAGTCCCAAGACATGGGGGACAAGTACAAGCCATGACAGGCCACAGACCCAATGCCCAAATGACTTCTCAGATTTGAGTAAAAGAATCTACATAATTTGCACAGAATGATCCTCTGTGTTTGTGGATCCTACTGTCATAGTTTAACAAAGTCAGCAGAGAAGTATAAAAGACACAAAAACCATCTAAATGCCTGAAAGTATGGGAAATGCCTCATTCCCTTCGCAAAGTGCTATGCAGCCATTAAAAATACTACTTATGAAGGCACTGTAAGAACAAGGTTAAATGCTTTAAAAATAATGTTTAAAAAGGCAGTAATCAAACTGTGTATTTATCAATTGTATACGATTATAAATATGTTAAACAACACTCATACACAGAAAAGGGCAAAAACTTCTTATGGATAATATCAAAATTGTCGCTGGGCAATAGGACTCTGGATTTCTCTTTGCTGCTTTTTACTTTTCTGAATTTTTGAAGTTTTAATTATATTTTACTATTACAATAAACCATTTCAAAGCCATTTAAATAGAAGTTAAATTTAAAGGCACTAGAACTCTTCTTTAACCCACTTTCTGTTTTGAAACGCCACACTGGTGACAGCTCCAAATTACTGTTTTAAACTGAACCACGATTAGCCCTTTTAGAAACCAACACAGGTTGAGCATCCCTGATCCAAAAATCCAAAATCTGAAATGCTCCGCAATCTAAAACTTTTTGAATGCCAACATGTGGAAAATTCTACATATAATTACTTAACACAAACTTTGTTTCATACACAAAATTATTAAAAACATTGTATAAAATTACCTTCAGGCTATGTGTGTCAGGTATATATGAAACATAAATACTTTGTGGTTAGACTTCAGTTTCATCCCTAAGATATCTCATTAAGTATATGCGAATATCTCAAAATCCAGAAAATTTCAAAATCCAAAACACATCTGGTCCCACGCATTTCAGATGAGGGATACTCAACCTGTTTGCACTAGAATGCCACTCCGCACCACAGAGGATAATGGGCGGCTCTCCCCTATACTGAGCATAAGGAATGGAAGTGATACCTTTTAAAAGCTCCCTGGACTTTGCTGAGAGAGCTCCTTTAGGGCTTTCCATGATGCTGAATAGCCAGTCAATGAACTAGGATGAAAATGAAAACCAGTGTCAGTGAGAGAATCCTAGTATCAACAAGTGAACAGTCAGTCCCTTGGGCCTGCATACACGAGTATCAGTGCAACTGCTCTTAGGCAATACCTGCCTGGGCTAGAGGCATAGAGACGAGACGGGGACCAAGCACAAGAGATGGTAAAGTTGGATACAGCTCCCATTTAGTCAAATGACTTTCCCCTGCTGTATACCCTGAGACCTGCCATAGGTTTTAAGAGTGAGGTAGACATGGGCCGAGAGGGCCTCTTCTGTGCCAGGAACATTATCTTTCATGGCTATGAGAGGCCCAGAGAGGTTAAGACCCTTGCCCAAGTCCATTCCCAATAAATAGCAGAGTCAAGATTTGAACCAGGTACACTTGGCTTCAAAGCCCTATGCTCCTTCTTTGCATCCTGCTGCCTCCCACCTGGTTCCGGGTGCATCCTGGCCTAGGCTCCTAGGCTGGGCAATAAATAGGCGGGCACATCAGATATAAGACCCTGTTTCTGAAACAAAATATGTTTCTGTAGATAAGAACAATTTATGCCCAAATGGATATGAAACAAAGTTGAAATGTAAGAGAAAAGATAGAAAACAATTTACTGGGTTAGAGCCAAGCATATTAACTGTGAATAAATCCTACAAATGAGGTACTATAGAAACTCATAGTATTCATGAGTTTGACTGATCTCCCAGGATGCAGCCGAAATTGTTTTTGAATTAGATACAGGGTGATTTCATCAATGACTGAATGTTGCCAATCTTGGCTCGTTAAAAAACACATATATTAGTGACAGGTACTGGGCGTTTCAACTTTGGATTATAGAAGCTAGAGTGAAGAGTAAAACAGGAAGAAAAATAAAATATTCCTAATTCCCTGATTTAATTAAATTTTTTATTGTTTTCCTCAATTTTGTTTTATAAAATAAATCAAGCACTACAAATACAAATCAATGCAAGACATCTACACTGTAGTGCAAAGTGTACATGGTATCGTAGTCCAGAAATAACATTTGGGAACACCACACTTAAATTTATTTTGATTTAAAATGGAACATAAAACACAAAATTTGAGGCAGCAATACTAATATTTATCAGGTTCAAGAAAAATAAAAGGCATTTTAATTAAGACACTCAATGGAATTGTGCTTAGCTAAACCATGGTCCACAGTTCAGAAATGCTCTTAAGGATTAATGTTCAAATTTCAAGAATAAGCAACAAAAAGTTTTAAGCTTTCAACTTCATAAAAATCCAGTTTTGATTAAATGAGATCAAAAAAGAACTTCCAACCAACTGTATGAAGGACAGGTCAGAGCCATATAATAAGTACCGTAAGCACAACATTTTCATACACTCTGCACAACAGCTGGTAGCCTGGGGAACCTCAATGACAAAAAAATTAAGATGTTTCCTTTTAGGTTATATGTCTTAACAACTCAAAGTAACACATGTTTACAGCCCTTGTCTCGATGCAATGCCATCTTCCCTTCATGCAACCCCTCTCCTCCCTGATCCCTACCCCAGGAGAAGAACTGGACTCAACAGCAAACTGAAAAAGTTTGGATTTTCCTGAGGGCAAGGGTGATGATACTAGACCTTTACAAAACTCAGCTGGACATCTAGTACAGGCCAGGGGCACGATGGGTACCTGGAGCATGTTTGTGGGATGGAGTAAGTTATGGGGAGCCTTAAATATGCTATAAGAAGATGGACGTTCCAGACCCCACACTTCTTTTCAGAAGACTTCCCTGACCCACCCCAGGCATTGTTGACCGACTCCCTTGCTCACCACCATCACTGTACCCTACTTATCACACCACTTTGTAACCCTGAATTTGCCTTCCTATCTGTCCTTTGAGATTCTGAGCTCTCTGAGATTTAACCATCCTCTCCACCCAAGGATTAAGAACACATGTGTCTTCAATAAACGAATGCAAGTATGGGCTTTTCTCTACACCCACCCCAACTGTAAGCAAATTGCTGACTTGTCTTTAATTAGCAGTTGCCTGGAGCCTGGGCTAGCCTCAATCTCTGAGATTCTGCATCTGGCTGAGCTTTGGGGCTGAGGATGAAAGCCTGTGGTGTGATTCAAGTTGCACTTAACTTCCACCTCAATGAAGAGAAAACAGCTGCCTGCCCTGCTAAGCAGGTGGCCGCCAACCTCACCTTCTGGGTCTGTTCCTTCCATGGCTCTTTCTGCAGCAGGAGAGGCATGCTACTAGGAAGGAGAGTGAGAGCCTCCTGCAGAGTGACCCTATGCATTGGACTCCTGCCAAGGAAGCTTGATGCTGGCCCAGCTGGGCCTTTCTCCTGATGCCATGGCAACCAACTGGCACTAAGGCCGAGGAGGAGAGGGGCAGCGTGGTCTGCCCATGCAACCACTGCAGTTGCAAATATCAGCAAGAAGAAATCCAAAGCCTATGATGGAAAATAGAAACATTAGGTCAGATGTTTTAACAACTCAAACAAACACATGTTCATATACACAGCCCTGTCATGATGTAATGTCATTTCCCCTTCACTCAACCACTCTTCTTATCTCAGCCCTACCCAAGAAGAGGAACTGGACTGAACAGCAAACCCAATTTCCATGTTTAGATAAGAGACATTTTAGGGATTTGGAAGGTTTCTGAGCTCCCCTTATGTGAAGACAGAAGGTCCAATAGTTTTATTATTAGGATTATTCTATTAATGACATTTCAGCAGGAACATAAATTATTCAATTCCTAATCACACCAAGATCCAAACATTCCTGTTTTGGTGTTTTCAAAGCTTTCAAGAAATTGAGAGATAGGGAAAGAGATTTATTGTTATGTGGCCAAAACTAACTTTAAAAAAAAATGTGTATAGTCTGATTTTATTTTTGAAATGTATTTAGGAGCCATTCATTTAGATTTTAGACTCATCTAGACACTTGTAGAAATGGGAGTAATAGCAGCCACCTGAGTTGTTGGATTACTGTGATTTAAACTACACTTCTTTCTGCTCATCTAGATTCTCAGTCTTTAAGATTTTTTTAGAAAACAGAGAAAGTTAAAAACTTAGGAAATTGGAAGAAAAAGAGGACAGATTATGCTAGTTCAAAAAGTTTAAAAAGTAATTCTCAATCTCTTAAAATTCCTCATCTCATGAATTAAAATTTCAAAAAGACACAGAATTCTTCAGAAAACCGGACAGAATGTCAAAGAACGTCTCAGGTTATGCAAATTTTACTCACATAGTAAAGAGGATACTCTTGCAGTGTGCCTGTGGAAAACAATTCCACCACTAAAACACGCACAGCAGCCAGCTACGTCAAGACAATGAAGAAGGAGAATGGGAAAGAGCTACCTTCATTGTATTAATCTTTTTTTTTTTTTTTTTTAACTCACCTAATACCAGGGGTCCTTACTTTTTTGGGGTCACAGGTCATTTTGCAGGTGTGATAAAAACTTCCAATATGTGCGCATACACATGTAAGTATTGGCATATATACAGATTATTTACATACACTTCAGGAATGTCTTTAAACCAGGCGTTTTTAGCCTTATGTGAAGGCCAGAGCCCTGTATTCCCACAACTTTTACAGGATCAAACCCAAGTACACAGGTACACAGAACCATGGGTTCCCTTTCCAGTTAGTGTCCGTTGTGTTCTGTTTGTCAAAGAACATATTTTGCTGAAAATATCTGTCAAAGGGCATCCCTGGGTGTCTCCGAGAGTGTAGTAAGAATACGCATTTCCTGTGGCACTGCAGAATTGTTAACAGTGTCTCAAAAATAAGCGGAAGGAGGCAAAGAAAAGCGGCAAGCAACAACATATTCCTCTTTTGGGAGAGTAAATATAAGTTATAAATTTTACAAGGAAGGTACAAATTACTCCTCTAGATTGTACCTCATCAAGAGCCACGTTCTGAACAGATGTTGACTGGTAAGCAACATTTCTGATATAACCCATGAGTTCCAAGAGCCACTCCATTCTCTTCAGTACACCTGAAACAAAAAGGATATTTCTTTACTAGACCATGGTTTTCCTTTGAAATGTAAAACAGATCAGTAATAACCATCATAACTAAAGCACAACACCTGGTGAGGATTCCACTAAACAGTTTCAAGTTCTCTTGCAATACCTGAGACTTGTGATTGCCTGTGAGAGAGAGTTCTTTAACATATCCGATAACTGTATTTTGGCCTTTAATTTTCAAAACCCAATCTATTCTTCAAATCTCTACTCTCATTACTAATTAAATGCATTTGCTGGAGTTTCTCTCTGAACATTAACACATTAACTGCCATGTGAGTTGTATTTAACTCACGCTAATTTTGAGCCTGGGGCCTTCTGAAGCATACGTAACTCACACATCTCTTTACCCTGGGAGCCGCATGAACTATTTTTCAAGTTGTATATAACTCGTGCACAGAAAAAATAACAAATTTTTCATTAAATTAGAAAAGATCATTTTGTTTTCAAAATTTTTATTCTACTTTCATAATAAAACACTGTGGCCCTAAGGAAAAACAAATTTTTTTCTTATGTGGCAGTTAATGTGTTAAACACACTAGGAGAAATCTGGCATGCCAACTAGCTAGTAATGTTGAATTTTGGATCATTAGCCATTTTTATAGTCTTCCTTTGCTTAAGTGTTCCCAATCTATGCCAAAATCACAGAGGAAACCCATCCCAAAGACATATAAAGAAAAATAAAAACCAACCATTACAGGGTAACTGGGGAACAAACATTAGCAGAAATATTGACTTTTTTTCTCTTTTTAATTTTTTAGCACAGTAAAGACTACTTAGGAAGGTTTTTAAAACTTAGTAAGAGGAAAATGGGAACTACATGTGAGAGCTGCTAGTTAAAACAAAAGGCAACACCAAATTTATCTCAGTTTATTGCATGTAACTTCATGTTTAGTTGGAAATGCCTACTTGATTTCTTCCTGATAAAGACACTTTGGGGTTAGAATGAAAAATCCAGTTTCTCATCACTGGTTCATTTTTCAGTGGGCAAGCACTAATGCACATATGGGCAACTGTCTGAACTGCCAAAGAGGAGGATGAATCAAAATTTCTTATATGGTCTTATAGAGAATTATAAACATGTTTTTTGTTTCCCCTCAAAATCATAAAGATACAAGAGAAGGATGGGGAAAATGGGGCACATAAATATAAGTAACTTGTCTGTGATAACAAGGGCTTCCCAGCCACATCTAACCCATGTAACCCAGTTGCCATTCAGAACTTGAACATAGTCTGGAAAAATTATAAGCACATGAACAAAGAGATGAAAGGAGTAATGGAGGAGCTCCTTTATCCAGTGATTATTAAAATATAAAGTCTAAAATGGTCTAAAAGTTGCACCATGTAAGTCATTAGCAGAGCTTCAGGCTTAAGAATGCACGTAGGGTAGCCAGATTGTATTAGTCTCCTGGGAAGTTCTTCTATAAAATAACTATTTAATTTTTTTGTTTCTGTTTTCTCTTTTGTTTATTAAATGACCATCCAAAAGCCATTTTCATAAAATTATTGGGCAGAATCAAATGACATCTTGTGTGTTTGGGAAACTGAAGTTAAACAGGCAGAAGCAACCTGGTCCACTCGTTTGTATCCTTGAGGGTCTGAAGAGCCAAAGGCAATATAAAAAGCCTCAGAAGAACACATTCTCATCTCCAGAAAGTGCATGTTGTGAGCTATAATTGCTCATTTCCATCCAAGGCACTCCTCACGTGCGGTAAGAAGGCCTAACTGTGTCAAGAAGCACTAAACTAAATTTTAAGTTGAGAAAACAAGTACAACTTAAAAGAGACAGCAGGCAGGCTGGCCTCACCTGTGTTGGCATGGCTTATGATCCGCGCCTGGTATAAGCTGTGCAGAATCATCCAGGCCAGCATCTCTTTCTCATGGTGCTGCACAGCTACACTCAGTATATCGGTCAAGTTCATCAATGGGAACCGTCCTTGAGAGATTAAGTACAGTTTGACAAAGGCAGCCTTTTCTATGTTGCTCTGCAAAAAAAGTAAATTGTTCAGTTACCAGTAAATTAAAACTGAAGTAGCTACAGAATTTCAGGGGAGGGGCAAAACAGAAAAGGTGAGTTCGATGTTATCTTTCTGTTCAGTTTCTGCAGCATGTGACCTATCTGCCTGCGGGCTAAATTAAAATGTACAATAGAGGGTTGTAATGTTACCTGTTTCTTCATAAAAACAAATATGTTCACGGGTTAGTTGGTGATAATATTAAGTGTACACAAATAATAATAATAATAATAATAACGATAATAAAAGGGTAACTAACAAATATAGTGTTTATCATGTGCCAAGCACCATTCTAAAGCCTTTTAACACGTATTAATTCAGTGGGTTTCAAAATGTACTCCACAGACTTCTGGTGGATCTCAAGGCCCTTTTAGAGGTTCTGTAAGGTCAAAACTATTTTTATATTAACACCAAACTGTACTAGTATTCATTTTATTTTTAACGGCCACATATAATTTTTTTTAAAAGCCAGTTTCACTTAAAATATCCTTGTAAACAATAAAAATTATTAGTTTCATTAAAACTTGGCTCTTGAGTACTTTTTTTTTTTTTTAACATTCTGTGGGACAAACTGGGAAATACTCATGAGGGACTTCTGCTGCATACGCAAGAATGCTGGTGGCATCAAGGCAAGGAAGAACGCTTGTAAGATTAACCTGTGAGCTGAAACAGCCACTCTTTTCACGGAACACCATTTACTTGCAGGAATGACTGATGGACAAACTATGATTATTCACACTGCGTATATGACAGATTATTTTCTTAAAATTGAAGGAAGTGAGTCTGTCACTTCAAGGAAAATACATGACAGTGTTTGTCCCTAATGATAAAATCTGAGTTTTTGAGCAAAAATTAGATTTTTGGAAAATTTGTTTCTGCTTCTATGAGCTTGGCATCTTCCCAATACGTAAAAGGCTTTTCTGATAACTGGTGATATTAACAAATATTATGTTTTTATATTATATAATGAAATGTGCCAACATTTGGAAGATCTTGGATCTTGGAAGACCAGTGGATTTTAATTTAACAAAGCATGTGAGTTTCACTGACATGGTTTCTGATTCCACATTGCAATTAACCTCTAAGAAACTACCAGTTGTTGAGTTTTGATGCAATATCAAAGACGGATATTCATAATTCTCTGCAAAGACTATTACACACTCTTCCTCTCTCCACCTACATATCTGTTAAGGCTGGGATTTCTTCACATACTTCACCAAAACAACATCACAACAGATGGAATGAAGAAGCAGCCATGAGAATCCAGCTGTCTTCTAATAAGCCAAACATTAAGGAGATTTGTAAAAATTTAAGATAATGCCACTTTTCTAAGTTGTGCTTTAAAAAATTATTTTTATTATTCATGCTAAGATGTAATGGGTTATTATTTTTAAGTAAATATTTTAAAATTTTCCTAGTTTTAATTTCTAATATGGTAAATATCAACAGATACGACCCAGATAAATAAAAGCTCTTTGGGGTCCTCAACAATTTGTAAGAAACTAAAGTGTTCCTGAGATCAAAACACGTGAGGACTGCTGTATTAACTATTTAATTCTTACACCAACCCTCTGCGTAGATTACTATTATTATCCCACCTTTACGGAGGGGGAAACTGAAGCACAGAGGTTAAGTAACTTGCTTAAGGTCACACAGCCAGAGGTGGCAGAGCAAGCATTGGAATCCAGGGAGTCTGTGCTCTCCACCACTACCTTATTCTACCCCTGTTGTTTCTAGACATGAATAAAAAATTCTGACCTCAGTGGAGCAGACTAACTCCTTTGGGGACATCAGAACACTATTTAGTATGTTCCAACGACAATGTTCTGAATGGTACTTGGGAACCCATGTGATTATAACACAGCAACCTCTAGCTCCAGGTACCAAGAAGTAAATTACATGATTTATTCCCAACTATACTGTGTGAATAATAAGATATAATAGTTACACAAATGTAATATTATGATAATAAATAATTACTGAGTCCTCACTTTGGGCCAGATACTATTCCAAGTACTTGGATGAATTAAGTCATTTAACTTTCAAAACAACCCTAACAGGTAGGTGTTATTATCTCCCTTCTATAGATGAGGAAACTGAGGCAGGGAGACATTATGAAACTTGAACCAAGATCACACTGCTAACAAACTGCAGAGCTAGATTTCAAACCGGAACAGTGAGGCTCCAGAATCTACCCTTTTAACTATTTCCTTAAACTGCTTCTCCTTGATTTAAACAAGCTAATCTCCAAAATGCTGTTATTCCAAATACTCTGTAACACTGGTTCTCAAAGCTTAGGATGCACCAGAATCACCTAAGAGACTATTAAAACCCACACTCCTGGGTTCCACCTCCAGAGTTTCTGATTCAGCAGGTCTAGAGTGGGACTGGAGAACTTGTGTTTCTAATTAATTCCCAGGTGATGCTGATGACATTGGTCCAGGGACCACATTTTGAGAACCACCGTTATATGATGCAGAAATTCAAGGATCCAACTGAATAGGTAAACCTGTCATAAAGTAAAATAAATGACAAGAAGTCCACCAGCTATGGGGGAGCTCACAGTTCTCTAGACCTGCAGCTCCCAACCTCTGGACCGCACAGCAGGAGGCCAGTGGCAGGCAAGTGAGCGAAGCCCCACGTGCACCCACAGCTGCTCCCCATCGCTCCATCACCGCCCGGGCACCGCCCCATCAGATCAGCAGCCGCATTAGACCCTCACAGGAGCACGAACCCCACTGCAAACTGCACATGCGAGGGCTCCAGCTGGCTTGCTCCCTGTGAGAATCCAACGCCTGCTGATCTGGGGTGGGGTGGAGCTGAGGCAGCGATCTCCTCCTACCTCCCCAGTATGTGGAAAAACTGTCTTCCATGAAACTGGTCCCTGGTATCAAAAAGGTTGGGGACCGCTGCTCTAGACAATTAGTATTGGCTGGTATGCAAGGTTGCCATTCAAGTATGTCATTTTGAGATGTACAGGTACTAAAAAATTATTGTTTATTTGCAACTCAAATTTAACAAAAAATATTGTATTTGATTTGGTAAATCTGGTAACTTTACTGATATGTTACTTTTTTGTTCATTCATCATTTGACTGCATATGGGTATGGAGGGTACTTGTAAATTATCCTGTGTCAGGGCTAATAGTGCTTGTTTGTCAATCAGCCATCTTTCTTCATTCCAAAAGGACATTATCAGGTGAAGGATAAGTGGGAGAAATTGGCTTAAAAAGTTATTCACCCCTCTAGCCATACATACAATATTTTTATTTGTTTTTTGTCTTTTTAAACATCTCGCTGGTAGACACCATACAACATTTATTAAGCACAAATCATACCAGCAGTCTGGACACTAGACTCCACATGAAACAGAAAGATAGTTTCCTGAAATTAACCAGTAACAAATATGAGGCAAAACTAGCTTCAGCCAACAGGAAACAGCAATCAATTTTTCAATGGTAATTCCTGCCTCAATAATGAAAAAAATATAGATATGTTATTACCTTAGTAATCTGGGCAACCCGATTGGCATCATCATCCGTCATTTCCGAGAGGCATTTTGCTACACTGATATACAGCTCTACGTCATTTCTCTGGTAAGGAAAATCCCAAGCATGTCAAAATACAATGTAAAATAACAAGTTTATTCTTAACGTTCTGACAAATTATTAGATTTTCTTATCCTCATGCATAGCAGTTGATGAGATTCTAATTTTAACCAAACACAAACACACGGCCAATTTTTATCATTTTAAAAACATCTTTCCTGTTATTTTGTATAAGGGGTGGGGGGCTGTACTTTTTTTCCTTTTCAGAATTCCATCATCCCAAATGAATTTTTAACCTCTTTGTAAAACTACAATTCAGAGGTCTGTTGGGGGAGGGCAAGGGCTAATATTAAGTCATTTGATATGATAGTGCATTGGACAATATGCCCAAGGATTCTATAGCTGTAAGGTGTATAGATTTCTGAGTTTGCTCATCTTCTACAGGCATTTGGTAAAAACTGCCTAACAGCAAATTTCCTGGTGCAGCACTGGTTAACCTGCTTCTGAGCTTGCTCAAAACTTTGCTTCTAAATATTCAACCTCAATTTAGATCTTGGAAGCAAACAAACTCCTAGTGAAGAATGTGGTTATTTCTTGCTAGCCTTTCCCACCCACATTCTTAAAACATACACCTCCCCACTTTGGCAAAAGGCTTTAAAAAATCCCAAACATAAATTGTCAGGAATGTAAATATTTTTGTTCCTCACCCGAATCTTATTTGGTAGAAGATCAAAAATTTTCCCAGTAGCTTCAGAGAGCAGACTCCAGAGATGGCAGGCAGGGCTGGGCAGTTTCATGGCCTGGCTCAGACCCTGTAAGGCACTTGGGCACAATTCAGGATTGCAAAGCGGTGAAGCCACTTTAAAAACTGCTATCATTAAGTTTTCAACAAAACCCAGAAGCTGTTCATCGGAGACATATTTTATCCACAGAGGTGCAGACACCAGGAGGTATTTCTTGATATTCAGCTGGAAGTGAAACCGAAGAGGTCAGATGGAAACAGGCAAGTCTGGGTTTGCAATGCTCAAAACCTCTTGGTCATCACTGTGCTTGAGGGTAGACTGAGAGATAAAACGTTCAGGTTACTTCCTTCTTCCCTCGTTTTCCCACAGTTTCATGGTCCAATGGGCCACTAATGCATGTAATTTTGGCTGCTGCAGTCACTTCTGAGCCAGGGTGACTCATGTGTGTATATGGTATCTGCCAATCCATCTGTGAACTACTCAGCCTAAACCTTGGATCTTTGCAGTGAACAGAATAAAATGCTACTTCTGAAAGTACATTACAGTTGCTTTCTAGTTTTAAAAGGTCTCCTTTTCTGGCAAGAAAAGGAAGATGACAGGTTCATCTGCTGGAAATAAACAGAGCATCTGATATTATTAATTACTTCTGGGAAAAACTGAAAAAGTAATAAGGAGAACTGGCATGTTGGGACTATTTCTGGCCAAAGAAAAACCTCCAGCTGAGTATGTGGAACTGACCAAGGCATCTTAGAGTTCCTGAGAGCCAAGAAGGGGCATGGTTAGTAATAGCTCTGTTATGTAACACGGACTTTCAGAGAATGGGCTTCAAAGATTCTTAGAAACATAAGTATGATACTAAAGGGACAGCAAGTCTAAAAGAAGTGGTCTAAAAAATAAAATCTCACCATGAAATCAGTAAATTTCTAAAAAGATTAATGTAGTTGCATCAGTGTTCTGAACAGCTCGTTTTAAAGAATATGCCATCTCACGATTTTATAAGAAAATGAACTTATCAATTAACAAAAACAATAAAGACCTATAATCAAGGACAAATGCCAAAGAAAAATTTCTGAGGTCGACAAAACAGGCTATTGGAGATAGGCCTGATTACAAAGGAAGGAGGAGTTAACAGAATAGGGCTTTGAAGTCAGCTGGACACAGCTCTCCTGCTTACTGGCCATGCAAACTTTGCTTGACCTACACTTGCCTCAGTTTATCAACCTGTAAAACGGAAATGATAAAATATAACTCTCGGAAGTGAAGTAAGTCCGACATAAAAGACTTCATATTGTACGATTTCATTCTAAAGAATTTATAAAATGTATATGAAATTTAAATTTATATAAAAATTCTTTTAAAAAAGGCAAAATTATAGAGACAGAAAGCACATCAGTAGTGGCCTGGGTCTGAGGTTGGGAGTGGAGATTGATCACAAACAGACACAAGGGAACTTTGTCAGGTGATGGAAGTGTTCTTGATGATGACTAAAAATCTATAAATGTACTAAAACTCATCAAATTTTATACTTAAAATGGTCATATTTTAGGCTATATAAATTGTAACTCAGTAAAGCTATTTAAAAATTGTCCTGCCAGGGTTGTAGAGAGATTAAATCTGATGTTTATAAGTATTCATTGAGTGCTTGCAGGTAGCATGTACACAGCAAGTGCTCAGTTAGTGGCAGCTAGATGGGAGACATTTGGAACAGACAGGTAGAGTAATGTTAATAGTTGACAGAAAGGATGCAGATCTCCATAGCACCCACCTTCAATTATTTTTTTTTTTGAGACAGAGTCTCACTCTCTTGCCCAGGCTAGAGTGCCATGGTGTCAGCCTAGCTCACAGCAACCTCAAACTCCTGGGCTCAAGCGATCCTTCTGCCTCAGCCTCCCAGGTAGCTGGGACTACAGGCACGCGCCACGGTGCTTGGCTAATTTTTTCTATTTTTAGTTGTTTGGCTAATTTCTTTCTATTTATAGTAGAGATGGGGTCTCGCCCTTACTCAGGCTGGTCTCAAACTCCTGAGCTCAAGCAATCTTCCTGCCTCGGCCTCCCAGAGTGCTAGGTTACAGGCGTGAGCCACCATGCCTGGCCCCACCTTCAACTAAAAAGACTGGGAGGAGTAGGAAAGGTTTAAAAAAAACAAAAATCAAAAACAGTTCAGAGTAGGGACAAAAGCCAAGAGATGAGGGTTTTTCTCAAAGATTAAAAGCCTCCTAGAACAGAAGAATAATAGGCCAGATTAGGGAGACAATTCAAAGATGAGAAGATTTAACTTTTATCAACTGGTAAACCTCTAATGGAATGCATTTTTCTTTCTGTCCTAACTTGAAACCCAAAATTATACATCTTTACTAACTACCTATCTTTAAACTCTCTTGCCCTATTCTTCCTGTGTACCCTTGGCCTACACCTGGAAGATGCTAGCCCTTATCACAAACATCAGGGTAGGTCACTTCTTCCTCAATGCTTTGCTCAAGCTAAACACCCCGGCAGAGATGTTTCACTCTTTCCACCTACTCCCTCCCACCTACATCCCCTGGTGTCCCTGATTTAATGTCTAACCAAATCTTACTGAGCCTTCAAGACTCACCTTAATTGCTGCCTCCTCTGGGAAAGGAAGGGATAATACATAGGTGAGTCCAGTGCATGCGGATTTGCTTTCATCTTAATACCTACTGAAATGACTACATATACCGTGTAATCAAAGAAACCTAGGTTCAAATAATTCCACAACTTTCTAGCTGTATAATCTTGAGAAAGGAACTTTAATTCCTCTGATCATTACTGTCCCCTTTTTGTAATAAATGGTGGCTAAAGCATGAATGATAATGGCTAGGTGGGGTTCTGAACTATATAATTTTCCAATTTGCAGGCCAGCTACAATCAAGCCTTCAATTTTTGTAAGATCCCATTTGTCCACTCTTGACTTTGAGAACACACCCCCACTCCAAAGTTAGTCTCCTCCAAAAGAACCACATCCTCCCCTTGGCCAACACCTTTAATGGCTACATACACTCAGACTATGGATCAGTGGTGGCATCACCCACAAGCCCAACAGTGCAGCTGCGTTCTGGGATGACTGTGCCTGGGTCACCATAATTTCAAGGCACAGTTGCTGGATCTCTTCACCTGAAAGAGAGAAAGGAAAAGAATCTGTAATATAGCTGCTTCTCTGACTCATTTTCAGGCTTTAATATCTCAAATCAAAGCATCTGCTTGTGTGAATTCTGCCAGTAACAGAACTTCAGTAAAGCAGAAGTTATTTCAAGAGACTTGTTGGTTATGAGGCAAAAGAATGTGTCCAATGGCATCACAGTCCTAAATCTTGGAACTGACAAGGGACGTGAACTAGGTAGGGAAATTTCCCTTATGATATCCAGAGAAACCTACGCACTCAAACACTGTTGAAAATATGCGAAAATTCTAGCTAAAAAACCCTTGCTCTCTATTCTTCCCTCCTCTCCATCTCATATTCAGCTCATATAGAAATATGTAGAGGTCTGGAATGGCTTAAAGATGTAGCCACATTCTTTAGTGATCAAGTCTTTTTAGTCATCTCATCCCCATCAGCAGACTTATTTTCCCAACCAGAATCTTTCTTTTTATCTAAGGATTTTACTAAAAAACAAACATTTTCAATATAGCACACAAAAGTAGGGGCGGGACAAAGGAACATATTTTTCAAATGAAATCTCTGGAAAGCCAACATGGTGACATCATATCTTATAGATTAGGTTCAAATGAGAGCATTTGAGTGAAAAATTGTGTATAGTCAAAATCATCTTTAGTTATCTTTTAAATTGCACATAAATTACAGTATACAAGTCATTCTGTATATCACATGTAAGTTAAGTACTCTACTGTGATAGAACAGTTAAGGCAAATGCAAACCCATGCAATTTTACAACACTTTAAATTGTTCTTTTTTTTTTTGGAGCAAGCATATGAAATCATATTTGCATGTGGTAACTCCATTCTGTATAAAAGAGGTTACTGTGGATGAACTGGGGGGTACTGAGGTGTGTACTGACTTTGCCTCTCACCACAAAATAATTGTGGTAGACACAATAATGGCCCCCAATGATGGCCACATCCTAATCCCTGGAACCTGTGAATATACTACCTTATATGGCAAAAAAAAACTTTGCAGATGTGATTAAGGTTAAGGATCCTGAGATGAGAAAATTATCCTGAATTATTTAAGTGAGCCCATTAATCATGTGAGTCCTTAAAAGTAGAAAACATTTCCTGGCTGTAGAGAACCAGAAAGATGACAGTGTGAGAAGACCTCAGCCCTCCATTATTTGCTTTGAAGATGGAGAAAGAAGTGACATGAGTCAAAGATTGTGGGAAACCTCTAGAAGCTGGAAAAGAAAAGGAAATGGATTCTCCCTTAGAGCCTCTAGAAAGAAATTCTGGGCTGCTAACACCTTGATCTTAGTCTGGTGAGAAACATGTTGGACTTCTGGCCTATAGAATTGTAAAGATAATAAATCTGTGTTGTTTCAAGCCACTAAGTCTGTAGTAATTTGTTCCAGAGGAAACTTATATAGCATCCCATACTTCTTGAAACCTAGGGCTCTGGAAGCACAGTTTGCTAACTACCAACCCAGGCTTTACGGGACCTGCACCGCATTCATTCCCAGCAATACACACACCTCAGTCAAGTATTGTTTTTGATGAATGTATCTGGCCTGTATGTTTAGACCTATTCCTCCTCACAGAGGGACTCAATGACTCAGTTAAAGTAACTCAGCCACATCCAACGCGACAAACCTCAAGATCCAAAACGTCTATCCAGTCACTACCAACTGTGACACAGAATATGTTTTTCTACTCAGATCAAAGTCTAAAAGCCAAGTCTACAGACCTAAAAACATCTGATATTTACCAAAGTTTAGCCTCATAAGTGGAGAGAGGAGTGCAGCCCAGTTCACAGGAGGATATTGGTAGCTTTCTCCAACAGCTGCTACGGGTTTCATCACCACTTTAAGAAGGGAAGGAGGCACAGATTCAGGACCTGCAGCATAAAAGAAAAAATATATAATAAAATATCTTCATAGCATTAAGAAAGTGGAAAATGCTAACTTTCCCTTCTTTCTTCTAGTTTCAAAGGATCTGATATCATATCTTCACTTGTGATCAACTCTTCAATTCTGCACTCTTAATTTCAAGCCCATTTGCTGCAAAACCTTCCTTCCTCTGTTCTTCTCTTATTTCAATTTTTAATTTATACATAACAACTGTATATTAACATTTATGGGGTACAGAGTGATAATTCCATACATATGTGCAATGATCAAATAGGGATAATTAGCGTATTCATCACCCCAAATATTTATCATTTCTTTGTGCTGGGAACATTCAAAATCCTCTCTTCTAGCTATTTGAAAATAATGATAAATTACTGTTAACTACGGTCACCCTTCAGTGCTATAGAGCACTAGAACTTATTCCTCCTATCTTGTTTTTATTTATACCCTTTAATCAGCCTCTCCCTATTCCCCATCCTCCTGCTTTTCCCAGCCTCCAGTCACCACTATTCTACTCTCTACTTTTACATGAGAACAACTTTTTTTTAGCTTCCACGTATGAGGGAGAACATACAGTGTTTATATTTCTGTGCCTGGTTTATTTCACTTAACATAATGTCCTTCAGGCTCATCCATTCTTTCAGGATTTTGTTCTTTTTTGTCTCCAGGTTTTCTTTCTCATCTGGATAAGAATATTCCACATTGCTACTTAGCTGTCTTCCATGCTCTCTTGTCTTTTAATCCAGTTTTATCTATTTGAAAAATAAGTAACTTACTCTACATTATTGCCTCATTGCTCACTTACTCCTCAATCCGCTTCCAGCAGAGAGGACAAGTACTGTTCACTCAGGTACATTCCTTTCTAAGGCCTATGGGTTACCTAGTTCCTGTGGCCCTAACTGGTCACATAATGTAGCAAGAGATTCTCTGCTTTCTCTGCTCCTCAGCCTGTGCCATGGTGACCACTTCAGAAGGGAGCACCTATGGGAGTAACAGCTAGTCCATAGGTTAATCAGCTACCTATGGTACAGTACTATTACTTTAATATTATATTACTTTTGTAGGGTTGTGTGTAGGGTAATTGGCAATTGAAAAACTGAGATACTGGAGTACTTATGAGTAGAAACATATGGTTCAGTCAGGGATGGAATAGCCACTAAGGGCCATGTAAAAGTGAAGCGACAAGGAGATCAGAAACAGTGCGTAAAAACGTAGAAGACCAAGAAAGGGAAGGAAAAGCAGCAGGATCAGTATCAGCAGCAGAAGAGAAGTTAGCATCAGCAGAAAGAGAAGCAGAATTGGCAAAAGGAAAAGTATCAGCAGGAAAAGGAAGAGCAGAAGTGGGAATAGCAGAAGAAGCACCAGAATCAGAAAATGCAGAAAAAAGGGAATCAGAAGTGGGGGCAGAGTCAGCGAAAGGACAAACAGCTGCAGAAAGGAGAAGCACAGGACAAAGGAGAAGCAGAGGCAAAATCAGCATATGTTGAAAAATGGGAAGCACAAGCAGGCAGAGTCAGCAAA
>NW_012155840.1:7911937-7917421 GCF_000956105.1 Propithecus coquereli | reverse complement strand
GCAGGCAGAGTCAGCAAACTGAAAACAGCAACAGAAAGGAGAAGCTTAATAAAAGAGAAGCAGAGGCAAAATCAAAAGAAACAGTGGCAGAATCAGCAGATGCCAAAAGAATGGGGAAGCAGAAGCGGGGGCAGAGCCAGCAAAAGTAGCAGAAAAAAGAAGCATAGGAAAAAGGAGAAACAGAGGCAAAATCAACACACTAAAAAAGGGTGAGCATAAAGAGGGCAGTCAGCAGAAAGAAAAATAACTGCAGAAAGGAGAAGCATAGGAAAAAGGAGAAGCAAATGTGGAATCAGCAGAAAAAAGTTAACACAATCAGCAGAAGCTGAAAAGGAGAAGTAGAGGCAAAATCAGCAAACATTAAAAAAGGGGGCAGAGTCAGCAAAAGGAAAAATAGCAGCAGAAAGGAGAAGCATAAAAGAAACGAGAAGCCTAACATCACTAAACAGCAGGAGAATGTAAATCAAAACCACAGTAGATATCAACTCACAGCTATTAGGGTGACTGCTGGAAGACCAGAAAATAACAAAGTGTTGGTGAGGATATGGAGAAATTGGAACTCTTGCACTGTTGGTGGGATTGTAAAATGGTGCAACCACTATGGAAAACAGTATGGCAGTTCCTCAAATTATAAATTATTTTATATAAATATAAAATTATAAATGCAACCACCATATAATCCAGCAATCTCATTTCTGGGTATATATCCAAAACAATTGAAGGCAGGATCTTGAAGAGATAATTTGCACACTGTGTTCACAGCAGCATTATTTACAATAGCAAAGTGGCAAAAGCAACCCAAATATCCATCAATAGAAGAATGAACAAACAAAATGTGAGGCTGGAGGGGGTGGGGGGAAGGGAATTATTGATTAATGAGTTTTTTAAGTCTTGGAAAAAACCTGAATTTTCACAGACATTCAAAAAATGTTAAGTTTTCAACAAAAAATTATAGAGCATAAAAAAACAAGAAAATTTGGCCATTTCACAGAAGAAATTAACAGAAATTATCTCAGAGGAAGCACAGACATTGGACGTACTAGAAAAATACTTGAAATCAACTATCTTAAACATGCTTAAGCAACTAAAGGAAACCATAGGCAATGATACATGAACAAATAGAGAATATCAATAAAGGATTTTTTTTTTAAAGAACTGAACAAATTCTGGAGCTAAAAACATAGTAACTGCAATGAAAAACTCACTAGAGTGTTGAAATAGCAGATTTGAGCAGGCAGAAGAAAGAATTGGCTCACATAAAGATAGGCTGATTGAAATTATACAGTCTAAGGAATAGAAAGAAAGAAGAAAAAAAATGAACTGAGCCTAAAGACACCTTCAAACATATCGACATATTCATAATGGGAATCCCATAAGGACAGTAGACAGAGAAAGAAATAAAAGGACTATTTGGAGAAATAATGGCCAAAATCTTCCCAAATTTGATTTAAAAAAAGACATAAATCTATACATTCAAGAAGCTCAACAAACTCCAAGAAAGATAAATGCAAAGAGATTCACACCAGGACACGCTGTAATAAAATTTTCAAAGGACAAAGACAAAGACAATCTTGAAAGCAGCAAAGAGAACTACTCATCACATACAAGCGATTCTCAGTAAGATTAACAGCCCATTTCTCATCAGAAACCATGGAGTCCAGTAAAAAGTGGGATAACATTTTTAAAGTGCTGAAAGAAAACATGCCATCCCAAAATGCTATACCTAATAAAACTATCATTTAAGAATTAAGGAGAAATTAAGACATTCCCAGAAAAACAAAGCTGAGGAAGTTTGTCACTCTTAGACATGCTCTGTTTGAAATGTTAACAGGAGTCCTTTAGGCTAAAATAAAAAGACACTAGATAGTACTCTAGATAGTAATTTGAAGTACAAAGAAATAAAGAACTCAGATAAAGGTAATTACAGAGGTAAATATAAAAGCCAGTATTATCATATTTTTGTTTTGTAACTCCCCCTTTCACTAGTATGATTTAAAACGAAAATGTGTAAAACAATTACGAATCTACATTAATGGGCAAACAACATATAAACATGTAATGTGGGATAATAACAATGAAAGGAGGAGGGATAGAGCTTTATAAGAGCAGGTTTTTGTATGCTGCTGAAGCTAAGTTGGCATCAATTCAAACTTGATTAATCAAGAAGTTTAACAATTATAAACATGTATAAATCAAACAAGAGTGGCCCAAAATACATAAAGCAAACACTGACAGAATTGAAGGGAGAAGTAGATGGCTCTACAATAACAATTAGAGACTTCAATACTCTACTTTTAATAATGGATAGACTATCTAGAAAGAAGATTAATAAGGATATAGGAAACCTGGACGACAGTATAAATCAAAGAGACCTAGCACATATAGCTAGAACAGTTCTATTCAATACCATCAGGATACACATTTGTTTCAAGTGCACATGGAACATTCTCCAGGACCAAACCATATGTCAGACCACAAAACAAGTCTCAATAAATTTTAAAAGGCTTAAATCAAATAAAGCACTTTCACTAATCACAATGGAATGAAGCTAAAAATCAAGAACAAATTTCCAGGAAATGTGGAAAATTCACAAATATGTAGACAGACAGTAAAAAGTACACTCATAAATGACCAATGGATAAAAGAAGAAATCACAGAGAAATTAGAAAATAATTTGAGAATAATGAAAATAAAAACATAAAATACCAAAACTCATGAGATGCAGCAAAAGCAGTGCTCTGGAGGAGACTGATAGCAATAAACCATATTTTAAAAAGTAAAAATAAATCAATGTCCTAACTTTATACCTTAAGAACTAGAAAAAGAAGAGTAAATATACTCAAAGTTAAAGAGAAGGAAATAATAAAGTTTAGAGTGGAGATAACAAAGTATAGAGTAAGAAAACAAAAGAACCAACCAAACCAAAAACTGGGTCTTAGAAGAGATAAACAAAATTGACAAACTTTAGCTAGACTAAGAAAAAAAAATAGTGAAGCTGCAAATGGAATCAGAAATAAAAGGGGAGATATTTCTATTAAACTTAAAGAAACATAAAGGATTATAAGAGAATACTATGAAAAATTGTATGCCAACAAATTAAATGGACAAATTCCTAGAAACACACAAATTACCAAAACTGACTCAGGAATAAATAGAAAATATTAACAGACCTATAACAAGTAAAGAGATTGGATCAGTTATCAAAAGTCTCCCAACAAAGAAAAGCCCAGGAGCAGAAAGCTTCATTGGTGGATATTACCAAACACTTAAAGAATTAACATCAATCCTTCTCAATTTCTTTCAAAAAATAGAAGAGAAGGAATACTTTCTAACGCATTCTAGGAGATCAGCATTATCCTAACAAAGCCAGACAAAGACACTATAAAAAAAAAAATAAAACTACAGACTAATATTCTCTATTATCAATATAGGCATAAAAATTCTCAACAGAACACTAGCAAACAGAACCCAACAGCATATTAAAAGGATTATATACCATGATGAAACAGGATTCATTCCAGGAATGCAAGGGTTGTAATTATCTTAACATAGTAGGGGGCACTTGTGAAAAAGCCACAGTTAACGTCAAAATCAATGGTGAAAGATTAAAAGCTTTTCCTTTACCCTGAGGAACAAGACTGCACTCCACTTTCACCACTTTGTACTGGATGTTCTTAGCCAGAGCAATTGGACAAGAAAAAGAAATAAAAGTCATTCAGATTAGAAAGGAAGAGGTAAAACTATATTTGCAGATGATATATGCTATATATAGAAAAACCCAAAAACTCTTTTTAAAAACGAATGGAGCTAGTAAAAGAATTCAATAAAGTTGCAGGGTATAAGACCAACACATAAAAATCAGCTGTGTTTCTATATTCTAGCAGGGAATAATATGAAAAGGAAATTAAGAAACAATTCCACTTGCAATAGCAAAACAATAATAAAATACATGGGGAATAAATGTAATCACAGTGAAAGACTTATACACAAGTACAAAACATTCCTTAAAGAGATCAAAGGAGACCTAAATAAATGGAAAGACATCTCATGTCCATGGATTGCAATGCTTAATACTGTAAGATAACAATACCACCCAAAGTGATCTATAGATTGAATGCAATCCCTATCAAAATTCCAACACTGTTTTTCACAGAAATAGAAAAGCCAATCCCGAAATTCATATGGAATTGCAAGGGGCCCTAAATAGCCAAAACAATCTTGAGAAAAAAAAATTTGGAGGACTCATGCATACTAACTTCAAAACTTACTACGGGCTGAGCGCGGTGGCTCACGCCTGTAGTCCTAGCTCTCTGGGAGGCCGAGGTGGGCGGATTGTTTGAGCTCAGGAGTTCGAAACCAGCCTGAGCAAGAGCGAGACCCTGTCTCTACTAAAATTAGAAAGAAATTAATTGGACAACTAAAAATATATACAAAAAATTAGCCGGGCATGGTGGCGCATGCCTGTAGTCCCAGCTACTCGGGAGGCTGAGGCAGGAGGATTGCTTGAGCCCAGGAGTTTGAGGTTGCTGTGAGCTAGGCTGACGCCACGGCACTCTAGCCCAGGCAACACAGTGAGACTCTGTCTCAAAAAAAAAAAAAAAAAAAAAAACTTACTACGGAGCTATAAGTAAGCAAAATGGTGTGGTACCGGCACAGGTAAGTAGAGACATAGAGACTAATGGAATTGAATTAAGAGTCCAGAAATAAAACCACACATTTACAGCCAACTGCCAAGACCCTTTAACAGAGGAAACAATGATTTCTTCAACAAATAGTGCTAAGACAACAAGATATCCACATGCAAAAGAATGAAGTGGGGCCCCTATCTAACATTATTTACAAAAATTAACTCAAAATGGATTAATACTCTAAAGATCAGAGCTAAACCAATCAAACTGTTAGAAGAGAACCTATGGATAAATCGTTGACCTTGGATTTGGCAATGGATTCTTAGGTATGACACCAACAACCTGAGCAACAAAATAAAAAGGATAAACTGGACTCTGTCAAAGTTAAAAACTGTGCAATAAAGGATATTATCAAGAAAGTGAAAAGACAACCTACAGAATGGGAGACTCTGCAAATTATAGATAATGGTCTAGTAACCACAATATACAAAGAAATCTTACAATTCAACAACAAAAAGGCAATATAATTTTTAAAAAATGGGCAAAGGATTTGAGCAGATAATCCTCCAAAGAAGATATACAAATGGCCAACAAGTACATGAAAAGATGCTCAACTTCATTAGTCATTAGAGAAATGCAAATCAAAACCACATGAGATACCACTTCACATTTGGATAGCAATGATAATAATAATAAAATGGAAAATATTAATAAATGTTGGCAAGAACATGGTAAAACTGGAATCCTCATGTATTGCTGGTGGGAATGTAAAACAGTGAAGCTACTGTGGAAAAACAGTTTGGCAGTTCTTTGAAAAGTTAAACAGTTAAACTATACAACACAGCAATTCCCCTCC
>NW_012155840.1:7883292-7911736 GCF_000956105.1 Propithecus coquereli | reverse complement strand
CTAACTGGAATAAAAGGAACTACAGTAGCTATTAATATATATATATATATGAGTATACACACACGTACACACAGAAGAATTAAAAACAGGTTTCAAACAAAAGTTGTACACAAATATTCATAGCAGCATCATTTACAACTGCCAAAAAGTAGAAACAACCCAAATGCCCATCAACTGATGAACAGATAAATAAAATGTGGCATATCCATGTAATACAAAGGATTATTATTTGGCTATAAAAAGGAATGAAGTACTGACACTTGCTACAACATGAACATGAATGAACCTTGAAAATATCCTGCCAAGTGAAAGAAGCCAATCACAAAAGGCCACGTATTGTCCGATTCCATTTAAATGAAATATAAAGAAAAGGAAGATAAATAGAGACGGCAGATTATTGTCTACTAGGGGCTGGGAGAAATTGGAAATGGGGAGTAACTGTTCAATGGGCTTAAGGTTTCCTTTAGGGTGGTAAAAACACTCTGGAAATACTGGTGATGGCAGCACACACTGTGAATATACTAAACGTCACTGAATACTTTCAAATGGTTAAAATGATAAACTCTATGTTATATATATTTTATCACAATAAAGAGAAAAGCATAAGAAGCACAGAAAGGGATGGAGCTGCCCTTACAGAGAAAAGTAGAAACCACAGAGAAATTGATACCATGCAGCCCCTGAAAGAGAGAGAGAAATAAAGTCTTGGCGCCTGATACCTTTGTGCTCCTAGTACTCCCAAGAACTGGGAATAAAGTTTCTGCCTTTGGATTTCTGGAAAAATCTAGGAATCTTTGCAGTAAATATCCTTGAGTCAGTTGAAGTAAGCCATTGCTTTCTGCAATGAAAAGTATCCTAAGACAATCATTATCCAGCTATTGGTCCCACCACCCCACTGAAACCACCCTTGCTAAGATTTCTAATGGCCATCTAAGTGCCAAATTCAAGGGTATTTGTTTCAATCTTTCTTTCCACACTTTTTCATCTAAAAGTGTTATCATGCAATTCTTGAAAAAATTGCTTCCCTAAGCTTCTGTGTTCTTCCTCTGCTGAGTCTCACTGCCTGAGCTCATCTACTCTGAGTTTCAAATACGACTTATATGTTGATGACTATAAATGTATATTTCTAATCTACGCCTTTCTCCCATGTTTTAGACTCTTATTTCCAACCAGAGCCATCTCAAAAATCACCATGTTTCCTTAGGCTAGCTACTCACTAACCTACTTCCTTACCTTTGGCCTCTCACTCTTGCCAATTTAGGAAGGTAAAACTAGTAGCATGCAAAATCCTTTTTTATGGCTGGGTAGTACTCCACGATATACATACCACATTTTATTAGTCTACTCATGAATTAATGGGCACTTGGGCTGATTCCCTGTCTTTGCTTTTGTGAACTGTGCTGCAATAAACATTTGAGTACAGATGTCTTTTTGATATAAAGACTTCTTTTCCTTTGGGTAAATACCCCGTAGCAGGATTACTGGATTGAATGGTAGGTCTACTTTTAGTTCTCTTCCAATGATGTTTCTCTCCCCTCTAAAAAACACTCTTTTGCTTTTCAAAAATGCTAATGCTCAACACACCTGCCACTCTTCTATGCTGTACCACCAGCAACCAATGCTTTATTTCTGTTCCATCTCGAAATGTAATACTGGGAGTTCGTGAAATATTATCAGGAAGTTAAACCATTGCTATTCTAAGGAAAAGAATTTCTGATAACAAAAGGAAATACATTTATAAATATATTTATTCATTCAACTATTTATTGAGTATCTATTAGGTATCAAGTACCGTTCCCAACAGTGGACGCAGTGTTGAACACGACAGAAGCGGTCCCCGTGCTCACAGAGCTTATACTCTAATGAGAGGACAAACAAACAAACAAAAACCAGGGTAAAATCAGATGTGATAACTTCCGTGATAATAAAGAAAATGCTACAATAGAGATAACTGGTTGACTATTCACATAGCTCTATGCTGATCACACATATGTGGCAAGTATCTCCGTACAGTGTTGGCTGCAAATTGGAGTCTTCATCCTTTTGGCACAGGATTCATAGAAACGGCCCTAGGAACTGGCAGACTTTATAGTAAATATCTGTGCACAGAATTACGTTTCTGTCCTATCGGGGACATGTATCCAATTCTGTAATTCATAAACAGGTTCCTACTTAAAAAACGTTCCTAGATCAAATGCTTTCAAAATTATATAAAATTTTATTCCAAGTACTTTGAATAGAATTCACTACAAAAATTTTGCTGTTTCCAGAGGATTTAGGGAACCAGGAAAGGCATTCAACCTCTCCTTTAATATCAGGGCCCTGTATGAAATATGACCGTTTTCTAGATGTTTTATTCTTAAAACAACAAGCTCTCCTTTACAAGAGCAACAGAACTTTCGCCATTACTGGACTTTACTATACACTTTACATGTTGCTTCTATTGTCACGAGAATTGAGCTGATATAAAAATGAGTGACAGAAACATGGAAAACTTGTAAAATGGAGAATGGGGTTGAAAATCTTATCAGTGCTATTATGCAATAAATCTTCCACTTAAAAAGGCAGGGACTCAGTACTGAGTAGCATAATTAAAATCACACAAAATTTTCTACTGTATTTGTAGGGAACTAATTCTGACACTAACTGGAATAAAAGGAACTACAGTAGCTATTAGAAACGGAGAAAACACTTGGTAGTTCTATGCATTTTGGGGGAGATATGGAAAGAGAGAGAGGGGGTCCCAAAGCTCAGAGAGAACAGAGTCACTGGTTCCTTCCTCAGATATCTTTAGCATTGGACAAAATAATTCAAATCTAAATAACAGGAATGATTAGTTCCTTTATTACAGTGCTCTGTCTTTCAAACAAGTGTGTTAGATAAGAAGAATGCTTACAATGGTGTGCTTTATGGACAATGGATTTGGAACTGAGAAGGCCTAATAGTACTTTTTAAAAAGATCCAGATGTTTTAAGATCTGGAAACAAAGTTGCTCTAAATCTCTCTTCTAGTTGACAGCCTCAAAGAACCTTGATATAAATGGCATATCCAAACATAATGCTTTACAACTAGACCCATTATCACACATACTTTGGCTACACAGAGGATCAGATCTCAATGCCACAATGCACATGTGTAAACTCTACAGTAAAAGTCTGGCAACAAGTAGGCTAACAGCTGGAGTGTGTATATTCTCCGTCACCAGCACGCTGCTTGTGTGGTATGAACATGCCTTTACTTTCTCCATCTTCAGTGTTGCTTAAAGGCAACTTAGCTTAGAATTATTCAGCATATATATGTATGTGTATATACATACACACACACATATGCACACACACAATATACATATGTATGTGTGCATGTTTAAAGGTATAGATCAACAAATATTTGAAAACTGTTACATGCCAGTTTGTTCTAAGCGTTCAGGATAAAACACAGATGTTCTTCCTGCCCCCATTGTGGAAATTACAGTCTAATGGGAAAGACAGACTTTAAACAAAGAACTACAAATAATTATAAAGAACTATAAATAATTACACATTTATTAAGTACCTTAAAAATATATCGGAAAGTATCACATAAGAAAGCTAACCTAATTGGGGAATATCAGGGAAGCCCCTGTATTCCCCCACTAAGGAAAGGATGTTTAAATCAAAACGGAAAGGATGGGTAGGATTTTTCCAGACAAAGTCCACAGAAAACACAAGCAGAGATAATTACTGCCTGGCCTATTTGTGGGAACTAAGACATGCTTAGCCCCCTGCCAGGAACTACAATCATGACAGTTCTTGAAAACGATGGAGCATTCTGATACATCAGTCAGATACTATAAGTTGGCAGGGTGTTCTATCTTAAGACCAAATACTTCACCAATACTCAGAGTCATTAAAAACAAAAATATAGGAGGGCCCCTTAGCACCAGGAAGGCCACCAAGCAGTGTGGCAGCTAGTGGACAAGACTGAATGAGGAAGGCAGCTTAACAGGGGTGTGGTCCCATGGGGACAGGAGATTGGTTACATACAGGAGGACTGAACAAATGAGAAAACACATTGAAGATAATGGGGGCCAGGTTTCTTACTGTTAGAGAAGGGAGTTACAAATATGAAAAGAGAGAAAGTATTAATAGAATAAAACCTGTGGTGTAAATTGGAATTTAAATTGGAGATATCGGTGTTAACTCATGGTTTTCATTACATATAAAGCTACATACAGAAATAAACATATACATTAAAGTGAGCAGGGGTTGGGGGAAGGAAGGGAGGGAGAGAAAGAGTGTGTGTGTGTGTGTGCGTGCGTGTGTGTGTGTGTGTATGTGTATTTATTTCCTAGCTCTGTCCACTGAAAGGGCTTGGGAGCAATGATTACACTAGCAGCAGCAAGACATTTTGTTACCCAGATCTTAACTTCTAAACACCATTGTCCACCAAAAGAAACTTGTGGTACCTGGCTATTAAAGAGCTGAGAATAGTGCAAGATAAGCCCAGAACATCATCTTCTGCCACAAAATAAGGAAATACTCAAAGGATGATGGGGTCATGTCAAAAGGACACAAGAGCCAACTTGAAGAGGCTCTTATTGGTCAAATCTAGGATAATTTGATGATCAAAATAATGAATAATTGAATAATAATTAAATAAAATATGAATTTAGGAGTCCACATTAATATAAGGAAAGAAATGAGGAGGTGGAGAAAGTTCTTCCTGACAGCAGAATGCCTACTAAAAAACGTAGATCCAATCATGGATTTTTAAAAATCACCTTTTGGCACCCATAAGAGTAATAATTAATTCAGGCCAGAAACATTAATGGATGCTAAACCTAATGGATGAAAATAGGATATTCATAACGTCTCAAAATATCTCCACACAAAATATTTACTGATGATAAACTTCACGGTGGAAAACACTATATTACCTTATCCAAGTGATCAAAGTTAACCTGACCAGTGGAGGGAAACAGACATCATGTACCACCTGATGGGATGCAGTGAGAAGAACACAGCTCTACTTTGATATTCCTGCCCAAAATGATTGACTTGCCTTTAATATGAGAAACATTAGGCAAACCCAAGTTGAAGAAAGTTCTATAAAATAACTGACTTATAATTGTTTGGGTTTTTCTGTTTTGTTTTTTAAGTTTTTTTTTTTTGAGACAGAGTCTTGCTCTGTTGCCTGGACTAGAGTACAGTTGTATCATCATAGCTCACTGCAACCTCACACTCATGGGCTCACGTGATTCTCCTGCCTCAGCCTCCTAAGTAGCTGAGACTATAGACGCACCACCATGCCACACTAATTTTTCTATTTCTTGTAGAGATGGGATCTTGTTCTTTCTCAGGCTGGTCTCAAACTCCTGACCTCAAGAGGTCTTCCTGCTTCAGTCTCCCAGAGTGCTAGGATTACAGGTGTGAGCCACTGCATCCAACCTGGTTTCTAATCTTAAAAGTTGTTAAAGTCATGAAAATCACAGAAGGACTGAGGACTATTCCACATTAAAGGAAACTAAAAAGACATAACAAATAACTGCAGAACAACATTCTGGATTACATTCTTTTTCTATTAAAGACATCATTGGGAGTGTTAGTGAAACATGAACAGGGCCCATAGAAATAGATAATGATGATTACAAAAGATTAAAGAATAATATGTCTCTGACAGAAAAATTCCAAGGCTATCAGGGAAGAAAGGAAAATGCCACATGGTATAGCAAAAAAACCCACAAAAAACAACAAAAACAAAAAGTTATATTCAAAACCATGAACCGAATTCTTTAAAAATTGAAAGAATTTCACCTACGTGGTATGGTTTTAAAATGTAGGCATGTTTGAAGGAATGGATGCTATGAACATCTTATCTGTTCTATGACATGAGTATTAAAGCACATATCCAAAGTGAGAAAGCCCTAAACCTCAGAAAACAGATTAATATATTCACTATCTCAAATGTGATTGGCTAAAATCGGGAACACAAGGCCCAATCTTGTCCTGGCGTAAGTGTGGATCATGGATAACTCATCGCATTTTTTCCCTCTTGTGAGTTATTAAAGTTGAAAATAGTACACGGAGGCAATGAAACCATGTCATCCCTAAAGTCTTCTGTCTTCTGCCTATGCCAAGCATGATTTTTATTCTCTAAAACCGTTTCTTCCTCAAAAGACTTCACCAAAGTTGTCATCCTTCCTATCCACTGGGCTCTGGTGAGTGACATCCAGACATTTAAACTCAAAAGCTGCTTCAGAAGGGAGTTATTAAAATTCAAATGAGCTGGGCATATTGAAGAAGAAAACACTAGTTTGCATGCACACCTCCGCATTTGGCCATCCCATTTAGCCCCATAGAGCAGGGTCTGGTTTTGTTTTTGTAAATGGGCTTCGGAGGCGGAGGTCAGCCTCCCATGGCCCACACTCCTCTGGGGTCATCATTTGTAATGTGTGAGGCTGAATAGATTTTCCTCTGAATCTAGTCAGCAAACCTAACAAGAAGACAGCCCTCTCCCACAACCTGAAAATGCCAAAAAACTGATTAGTAACATGGCATTTTTTAATACTTCATTTATTTGTTTTAAAACAGCTTTCAGCAAGACTGCACATAACAACACTGATCCCAGTTCCACCTGATTTTTCAGTCTTAGAGCAGAACACTTCCTGCTGTGCCATAACTGCATAATCATAAAAATGTTACATTTAACCAAAAATTTCCCATAAGATTCAGAGAAAAATTCATTTCTGCCAAGAAATATGGATCTGGTGAGCTAAAATGACATTTTATTCACCAGAAAAGACAAAGGGTCTATCTTTCATTTGACCTTAAGAGTTTTTACTTTCTCTCTCATAGATACATCTCATGTTATCATTTTAAAATTTTATAAGATATCAATAAGCAACCTAATAAAAATATAGCAAAAATATATAGATATATACATATTTTCCTGGAGATATTTTCGCCACGGAAATTTTAGATGCTCCTTAAGAATTCAATTTCTTACCAATGAAGACATCTCTATTATGATATTTATTTTAAATACTTAATTTATGACAGTATAAACAAATGTGCATTATATGTAATATGTATGTTTTATATAAATATATCACATACAACAATGACAAAACTATATGTCAGTTTTTACTGAGGATAAGTGAAAACAAATAACAGTGACTCAGGGCCCAAGGATAATAGCACAAATGCTAGAACTCCAGAAATTAAAGGAATTTGTCTCCAGGCTGTGAAAATAGTTCATAATCCTGGAAGCTCCAGGGAATACTGTGCCCAGTGGAAAATCGACAACATGAACTTTAACTTCACTTCCAAAGATAAGATTTTATTTTTCCATGACCCTCTTTAATCAAATGGCTTCCTCCAGATTCCTTCTGGTTGTTTAATTTCTTAAAAAACTTTTTTTTTTCTTTCTAAAATTGGGATGGTCTTGCTGTAATACAGGCACTGGTTTAGCCCAGACTGATCTAACCAGCCAAGAAAGAATAAAATTAGCAAACATCAGTGAAAGAATATCACATTAATGAAACTCGTTCCTAAACCATGACATGTTCGGTTCTAATCCATTTTTCCTCACAGCTCTGAAAAGTATATGTGTGTCATTAAAGAGTATTTATTCAATAACTTACATGGCATTGTTCTGGCTCCTGTTAAAAAGAAAGTGCACTTAATCTCCGTCTTCAAATTGCTTAAGCTCTAAGATGGGTGGCAGCAACACAGAATCACAATGGGACAAATGTGTGTGGAGAAAAAGAACACAAACTAAAAATAGCAACTAGAGCCAATGATTTCAACAACACAGAGAAGACCCAATTTCCAAGACAGGTCCTGAGATATGAACTGTACCCCGATGTGTTTTCTCTTTTCAGATCGTTCTCATTTTAAATTGACAGGAAAAGTAATGTGCACTTATATTTTAAAAATGGCCAAATGGAAGATTAAGATTTTCACGGAGCCACCCAAAGTCAGAGGCAGCAATTCCAAGAAACTACACAATGTGTATGTTTATGTACCAATTATTCTAGTTAGCCTCCTGGTCATCTCTACTGCGAAGGTGGTTTAGCAGAAGAAAACATTCACCCCTTCTGATTCGGATTGTTTGATTCTACAGAGGCATGCTTAGGGCACACACATTTACTTGACATGTAGAAAGAATGATAAAATTCAAGAAATGTGCTCACTTGCCTTTTTTTCCTCCTGTAATGAAGAAGCCAATGGCTGCTCCAATGAAACTGCTTTCAGGCAAATAGCTATAGTCAGTAGGAACTGTGGAGACAGAAAATGATCAAATTAACTGGTGAACTTGGCAGGACTAATGAAGGAAAGATAATGATCTCATGCTGCCGTATCAACCTTGAGACAAAGCGGAGATGTTTATGCCATTAATCTCAGCACAATACTCTGTGGCTGCAGCTAATTCTATTAGATTAAGTGACTGGCCTTGAAGTAATCACTTAAGCTATGCGAGCAAATCTAAAACAGTAGCAAACTTAGTTGAGACTGGAAAAAATCGCAGAGGATGAACACTTGACTGGAGTGGTTAAAAATCCTTTCCACGTTGTCACATCAATGAGCCCCAACCTAGTGACCTCCTCAGGGTCAGAGGGAGTCTGCCGGGCTTCTAAGCTAAGACCATTGTTGTAGGTGCCACTTCGGGACATACTGAAGCAGATATATGAACCATGGAAATTCAACAACCAGTATTAATAGCACTAGTCTCTTACCTAAGGCAGAGACCTCTAAGTGACCAATATGTGCAAATAACCAGACGTGGTTGCTGACCTGGAACAGTGAAACGGTTACATTTATGCTAGCTGAGTTTTAAGAGTCTCCTAAATCCTTTCGTCCTAGTCTTCCATGATTGTTTCAGGAGATGGTTTTTACTGCAATAAACGGCTCAATTGGAAAATTCCATTAGGAACAAGTAGCTGTACTTTTCCAGACATACAATCATTTTGCTCAGAAGAACCTGGATGTAAGATGATTCAATACTACCTGATTTGAATATATGTGGGCCAGACCAAGTATTCCATAATATGGAAATTAAAACCTGACATAAAAAAGTAAAATCCTGACACAGATATGCTATTTTACCAGGACACTGTGAGAACCCTGCCCTTCAAAACTAGCAGTACCAAGGGTTTCCAATATGACTAAGTTTTTTTTCTTTTTCCTATTTTAATATGACAACTTCCAGCTGTCTAAAGTTCATTATGTTGGGAAGGCTGTGGACCAATGTTCTATTTCCATAGTACAGGGTGACTGAAAGCAAGGGAAACAGTAATTACAGTGGCCCACGTCCATGGCCCACATCTATGGTAATGCTGGCAGTAGACTATCTGTCAGTGGGTAAGTGAAAGTAGGTTTTAGTGAGGAATCATTGGTACCTAAACTTCTCTGGCCTGGGCCCAAGATAGCCAGTGGGTCAAAATTATATAAAGAGCAAGGAGCAGATATATTAACAGTGATGACTTCACCAGAAAATCTTCAAGTACAAATATAAATTAAGCATGCAGGGATTACAAATATTTTTTATCAAAAAACTAGAAATAGAAAAAGCCTTGTTATATTAAGATCTAGGGTTTCAATCCCAAGGCTGAGAAGGTACACATCTTTAAATATATTTACCCCATTACTTTTTCAAAATCAGGGACCAGAAAAACTCCAGCCATACATGAAGAGATTTTTCATGAAACATGAATACTATACAATTATATCTAATAAAATAAGAAGCTTCAAGGACCTAGTTCCTAGATTTGTTACTAAACTAACTCTTTATATAAGTCATGTAATCTTTCTGAGCCTTGGGTTCTTCATTTGTAAAATATGAGGGTTAGACTGAATGTCTAAACTATTCTCTAAGGGAGGCAGCAAGGAAGAGTACAAACAGCATGAGCTTTGGAGATCCGAACCCAACAGATCTGAGTTCAAACCACATGTCCACCACTTACTGCCACGTGACCCTGGGTAAGTCAGGAAGCCTCTCCACACCCCAACTCCCTTTGATATACAATAGAGATGGTAATACCCACCACTTAGGGTTGCTGTGAAGATTAATATTCTTAACAAACTACAGAGTTCTGGGTCAGCAATCCTTCCTTCCAGTTCCAGTATTTTAGGACTTCAATCTTACCAGAGGTTCTACTTTGACTTGAGGACAGAGTAGACAGATGAAGGTGTCCAAGAAGCCAGATTGCGTTTGACTGAAGACCAATCACCCCAGAGACACTGATGACCTATAGATGAAAAGGTTACAGTTTAATGATAGGGTAAGATCCAAGTTCTATTCAATAAAAAGGCCACTTACAGAAATTCACTAATCTTTTATGACGTGGTGGCTTGGCTGATAATGAGAAGGTCTATAACAAGATATAGTATCATGTGTCTATTACACTATACCTGGGTCATATAGGTACTCAACAAGTTTTTGCTGAATGAATGAATGAATGAGTCAATCATGGCAGAAAGTACTAGTGGTTTCCTCAGGTTTCATGGAGTAAGACTGGTCTCAAAGAAATTTTCAAAAAATGGTTAAAAAAAAAATCCAAAAAGTAGAAAAGAGGTTTTACTTAAGACACAATACCTCTAAGAATGGAAGGAGACATTTTGTTTTTTTCTGTAAATAATGCTCTATTACTGCTTTAGCATTGATAATAAGCATTTTTCTAAATAATAGTTTTCATTTGTAGATTTTTCTCCCAAGTTATGGCAAGTTTCAGAATTCCTTTTTTGTGCATATTCATATTCATACATGCAAAAGAGAGTTTCTTCTGTTCAGAGATTTATGTTTGCTTTTAAAAGCCCGAATTACTAAAACTCCTTTCAGTGGTAGGTATTATAATCAGCTGCATTTTACAAGAATGAAAACAAGTATGCTAAGTGAAAAGAATAAGATATAAAGTTCTATATACAGTAAGAATACCAACTGTGCAAACAAAATAAAAATGCTTGAAAAGAAGTACAACCAAATATTTGAGCAGTTGCTTCAGTTTTGGAGGACATCAGTGATATTTTTTCAGCTTCTTTCTTTCTGTACTCTCAAATTTTATGCAGTGAACATAGCCATTTTTTAAAAATAAAACTCTTAAAAAAACATTTCTTAGCAGATGGATATGTTTATTCTTTAACCAAGAATAAGGACAACAATAATTTGCCCAAATATTTTTATTAGTGACATCTGAATCACTGCTTCTTGACCATCCTACCTAGGTATCTGCCCTGCCCTTTGGGCACCTTCCGTTTTTTCTTGTCCTGAGGGCCTGACATTCCTTGCAGGGTCAAGTTTTAATTTTTAAGCAAAACCAATGCCAACTGAAATTAACTTAAAAATGCCAGCCTTCTTTTTTGCCAAAAACAGTACATGTCTGTCAGTGAATACAGAACGTACATCACTCCCAAATGCTTCCTGAACTCAGCATGAATAACCAGAGACTTTCTCATTTTTCCAGGTAAAACATTTTATATTATGTAACAGAAAAAAAAAGATTAAAAAGGAAGAATATTTGTTTTCTCACCCGAGGATTTTAAATTCATCTTCTCACCTGGGTTAAGGTTCTAATGACTTCATTAAGTCTGCCCTGGAAATGAGAGGTCTGGATGGCTTCCGACTTTAGCTGAAAGAATAAGGAGAAATAACGCCCCCCCCCCAAAAAAAGGTAAATAATTGTTTCCAATGCATAAGCTATTATCTCCTAAGCTATGGAATATTTTATCATTGTGTCCTTATATTTCAAACATATAAGCTGTGAGTTTCTCAAGGACAGGGCCTGTGCTTTATGTATCATTGATTTCCTAGCACCTGTTCAGTGTGGCACGGAGCAGTCACTCAATAAACTTTTACTGTATAAACAAAGGAGCTCCTTTAGAATTACTTATAAACTTACACATATGTATATCCACTGTGAAAACATTTTGAAATGAAAGGTAAATAGATATAAACTTAAACATTACAGATGTAAAACACAGTTTCTTGTGAATGACTTTTGAAATTTCTTATCATTCCAGCACCTATTCTCTGGCATGGAAATTTGTGGAAAGTGCCTAAATTGACCGGATTTATTCCTTACAAACCAAATAAAACTAGGAACAAATCTCTATAGAATAAAGAATTCTTGGTCCAGAACAATTTTTCATCCAGCAAGGCACTGAAAAGCCCAGTATAACTATTACCATAAACAAGACATTGGGTGTTCTCCTCCTGCTATGGCCATGTACACATTCAGATTTCTTCCCCTAAACAGATAGTTCCCATCTTTACCTGCATTAGACCTGCTTCAGAGCCTACCAAGGCCACCAAGCCATGAAGAGCTGCCAAACAAATCATCGTGGGAGTGCCCTGAAAGCAAAGCATCAGAATACACGTCAAGAGGGAGCCAGTCGTTGGGACTGGATTCTATACAATTTCTTAGAGCATAGAGAAATAAATGGTCAAAATGGTACTAAATTTGTGGGGTCAATATAACTTGTATAATTCAACCAAAAATCACAGTAGACTAAAATAAACAGATTATGGTTGTTAGAACATGGGTGGCTTCTTGTTGTTTTTATGTTTCAAAAAACACAAGGTTATTTTAAAATTACAATACTGACAAAATAGCCAGTTTAAAAAAAAAACTATAATGGTTGACAGGATGTATTATTTATAAGGGATTAAAAGTGTATGTGTCTCTTTCATTTGAAATTGCCTGTTCTTTTACCATTAAGCTATATATCTTAGCAGCTCCTATAAATGGTCCAATAAAGCGGTTCCTTTTCCTTTATAAAAATATAAAACAGCAGGTAGGAGGTAACCCCTACCTCTGCCAGAACAGTTCTGATCCAGGCAGGGAGCAGTTTGCCGCCCAAGTCTTCAGCTTTCCCATGTCCACACACTGACAAACCATGAACTATGTTTCCTAATGCCAGGGCAAAACCTGAAGTCTGGTATAAATAAATAAAAACAGGGAGTGAGAAAAAGAAAAACAAAACCACAGATTAGGAATATTTATAAATAGCAACATAAGCACGACTAGAGCTACCTTTCCTACTGAAAAGTTCTATTTGTCATTTGAAAACCAGAGATTTATGGATTTTTTTTTTAATATAGACTTCGGTTTTCGACAGAAACTGCAGAGTCTAATAGCAAGGAATTCAGCTTCAGTGAGTAGTTTATTTTAGGAAAGTAATACAGCACTATTGAGCAACTTAGCTCCAGCAATACAAATTCTCAGAAGGGATTAGGGTGAAAATATCAATGTAGACCACACAAGGTCAATCAACTCCTAAACAAAGAAAAAGCATCCCACGATGAGCATAGCATAAGAAAACTTCTGCATTTTGATTTTGCAAAACTTATTCTGAATGTAAGAGAGCAGGCACATAATCATAAAACAGTAAAAACAATAAGCTTAAAACTAATGACTCCTGCGATTATCCATTATGGTCAATATTAAGACTTTGGAGAAACCTTTAAAAAATCCAAATTAGAAAATTCTATAACATGTGTAATCAGAGGGGATTTTAAGTTTTTTTTTATTGTGGCGAAAATACACATAAAATTTACAATCTTAACCATGAATACCAGTTCAGTGGCATTAAGTACATTCATATCGTTGTACAATCATCACCACCATCCATCTCTAGAATTTCTTTATCTTAAAAAACTGAAACTCCATACCCATTAAAGAATAACTCCCCACTCTTCCCCCCCACCAGCCCCTGGCAACCACCATTCTACTTTCTGTCTCTATGGTTTTGACGACTCTAAGTATCTCATCTAAGTGAATCATACAGTATTTGTCCTTTTGTGATTTGCTTATTTCACTTAGCGTAATGACTTCAAGTTTCCTTCATGTTGTAGCACATGTCAGAACTTCCTTTTTAAGGTTGAATAGTATTCCAGAGGGAACATTTTAAGAGTATTTAACTTTTAATTTACAGGTATTTATGTTTACCTACACAAATTCAGTCGTGAACAGAGATTTTTCTGCCTTGAACTTGAAGTTTGACTTTATCAGAGTCTTGTATGTATTCGTATCTTTACAAATTTTTGTCTCTAGCTTTACAGAACATAACTCATATTCCCTAGCCACATATTTTAAGATTTTTTATAAATATAAAGCAATAGTTGGAGAGAGAGAAAAGCCTGTTAATACTTTCTCAAAAAAAATGTCTACAGAATGAAATAGGTGATGAGGACAGAAAAAGACATCTGTGACTGGGAGATAAGAGAATAGTTAGAAGTTTCTCTGTTCTAGATATGAAAAATATCACAGAATAGTCTAATTCAGAATAAGTCAAAAGTGGGACTTAGCAGCATCAAGAGATCCACAGAGAGAAACAGTCAGGGTACACATCCCAACCTGCTGGTTGTTCTCTACTAACAGTCGAAGCTTGTTCATAATATCTTCAGCCTCTGCAGCCTCAATAATTCCAGCACTGAAAGCTGATGTACATACACAGCTAAGGGTGTAGGCAAGGACCTGAGAAGAAAATATAACAGAAAAACGTTTCTTTGGGAGGCAAAGAAACATGTTCTCTTAGAACATGGCTTAGCTCCTCACCACCATCAAATTGGTATGAATTGATCAACACATACGCACATACGGAAATAAGTTTCACTGGGTGTCTGGGGGAGAAGGGGATGGGTACATTTACACCTAACGGGTGCTGCACGCTGTCTGGGGGATGGGCACACTTGTAGCTGTGACTCAGGCGGTGCAAAGGCAATTTATGTAACCTAAGCATTTGTACCCCTGTAATATTCTGAAATTTTAAAAAATTTAATAAAAAAAAAGAACATGGCTTAGCTGATACAGATATTCTGTCAAACTTCCCCCCGTAATAAGAACTGAACTTGAATATATTCACCACAGACTGGGCACTGTTTTGCTGCCTAACCTATATTGTTATATTTCATGACAACGCCATAATGGGTATCATTATTCCTACTTTATAAATAAAGACTTTGAGGCTCAATTACACATAGCTAGCAAATGACACAAGCAGGATTCAAACCCAGGTCTTTAGATTCTAAAGCAAAAAGTTTCCTCACCACATCATGACAGACCACAGCACCTATCAACAGCAGAAGGAAACAGATTTTCATTGCTACTGGATCATATTAATTGCCATGCACTCCCATCCAAGGCCAAACAGAAGAAATTCAAAAAAATGAAACATTAAGATTCCCTAGGAGAAGTAGTAGAATGTAACTGGAGCAGGGATATGGGTTTTGGAGTCAAATAAATTGTGTAAAATAAGACTACTACTACCTACTTCATAGCATTGGTGTGAGAATATAAAATGTAAATGAATGAATAAACAAATAAATAAAATACAAATAAAAAAGAATGTTGGGAATGGAGATGATACTTGGGCATATGTCCCAAATTGACCATTTACTGGCTAAGTAACTTTGGGCAAGTTACTCGATCTATTTGAGTCTCAATTTTTGTAAATCAAGGTTAATCATCCCCTCCCTGCTACCTCACATATTCATAATAAAACCCTCCCTTATAAGGATGCTGTTAACACAAGTAGAAAATTCAACTACTAGCGCTGGTTGATACAGCATGAAAAATGTAAATGGTTTCTAAGGTAGAAACTAGATAATAAAACATGAGAGGGGAGGAAAAAACAAAACTGCTTGCTTAAGGCCTTCTAAATCAAAATGTCAAGGCAGACAGATGCATCAGTTATAAAAAGCTTGCTTTCATTTATTAGTCAATTGGCTCCTTGGTTGCAAGATTTTCTCCTTTGGCTTAAAAAAAAAAATATGTACTTTTAAATGCTCTACACTGCTTTAAAAATGGAAATGTAGTGCATGTCTTAGAACAAAACTTCAACCCTCCGTGCCCCAAAGAAATTCACCAATTCAACAAGTCCTCTGAAAGCAGAGGAGCTGAGCAGGGAAACACAGCAGCCATTATGTACTCATCAATAGCTCGTGGGCAGGCTGGGATAAAACAGAATCTGCTCTAATGAGAGCGAGAATCTGGCCAGGCCACGAGGTCATACCCTGCTCCTCCTGAAGAAGAGCACAGGCAGTTCAGCTTCACCTGGGCACAACAGAGACAGGCATGATGCATGTCTGAAATGTTCCATCTAAACACGGTTAACGAACAGGAACTGGGTCACCTGAACTCCCATTCTGCATATTTTTGTGCCATAACAGAAAAGGAATTTCCTCAATAATTTTTTATGCTAGATGACATTTTAAAAAAATTAAATGCCTTTTGATCTACAGTTTCTTAAGCTTATTCCTGGCCATTTTCTAAAGTTGTATTTGGCTTGAGCACAATCCTAAAAATCTCCATTTAACCTTCTTACAGAAATTGCAGCTCTTCTTAGAAAGTGCCTTCTAGTAATGCTGACTTAGGTTTTTGTATTCACGAAAGGCTCTTATCTTATATGCCACATTTAGCCTAAGTTGATTTAAACAGCCGCCCAATTTGAAAACCTTATGATCTAATTAATATAGGTTGTTTGCCACTCAGATTTTCTCCTTATCTCAAGGAAGAACTTAATTTACAGGATTACCAAAGTATGAGAAGTCGAAAATAAGCAGTAACAAGAAAACAAAAGAGAGCACGGAGGAAAAAATGTAAGCTTCATCTCCTACCTCCTGAAAGGTTCTGCTCTGGCCCCCACTGTCGTCGAGGTATGCGGACAGCTTCCGAAGCGATGCTGCCACGTGAACTCGGGACTCCGTTTGGCTGCTGTGGCTCATGAGGGACAGAACAAGTCCAACTCCCAATATGCAGCCCGTGCTTGGATGCCAAAAAAGATGAGGTGTTAGAATCACAAGAAACCCACATCATTGCTCTTCCCTTACCATGGAGTTCACGGCGCTCTGAAACCTGGAGGGAGAGGGCTGGATCCTGATGCTGCTGCCAGCCTCACCCCCATGTTGAGTATACTGTGATCAACTATACAGGGAAAAAAAGACTAAATTTCAGGATACGAGCTGAAGACATCCGACTAACAACAGAGAGAAATGCAAGACATGATTATGAGGTACTGCTGACTGCTTCATGTTTCCTAGCCAACTTCAGCAAGTGGAATTTCTCTCTTAAAGAAACTGTGTATTTGTCTGTGCACAATGACATTAATCCTTCTCTCCCCTCTGATCTCTGAGTATCACTGGGTCAGAAGAGAAAATGGACACATGACAGGCTTGTCAAAAGTTACCCCATGTGACAATTCAATTGAAATCTGGGGCTTTGTGCCCCAATTCTGAAAGAATACATATCCAGTTAAAGAAAAGAATTGTTCTCTCAGAAAACTTCAAGTTAGTATGATAAGATATTGCAGCTTGTGGTAATTTCTTTACTTTTTTAAGAGAGTTTTTGTCATTGTTGTTTAACTGGAGGAAATGCTGAGTTTCTCAAAAATCATCCTCACTCTGGTTTGGCTTGCCTATCGATCATCATGATATCAGCTCCTCAAAAAGACACTCTGGGGCATTTCTCCAATAACGTATCTCAATACCCGTATGCTATGTCATTTTGCTCTCGAATGGCATCTATCCTTGGCTGGCATCAAGAACTTTCACATCGTTTTACAAAGCTTCTCCTTTCCCATGCCAAGGTATACAGGTACGAATACTTCCCCCAACACCTCTGTGCAGATGGAGCAACCACATCTGAAAGGAGATACCCAGAAAGACATACAGGCTCACGGTCACACACAGAGCTTCCAGGAGAGTGTGGCCAAAACAAGGGTATTTTTTATTTGTAGCCTTCTGTTCCATCTGCCAAACCCAAGGCCCCCTCCATGCCCTGCATGATGCCATCATGGAATGCCTATGAGAAGGGCAACATATCTCAAGTGTTTTTCTAGTTCCTGTTGTCTAACAATCTGGCATTAGAAAACGTTTTGTAAAGAAGCTACTACAGGAATAATCCCTCATTAGTCAGAACTGCCGGTACAGCTTACATGAACTTCACAAGCTCAACTAGCACAATGCACTTTCAACTAGTTAAATCAACACCTAACATCTGAATACAGTGTGTTTTTGAGACAAATCATATTTCCAAGAGAAGAAAGGCTACTCTTGATTGGTATGAACTTAAACCTTTGTTGTAATTTAGAATCTACAGGGAAGTTTTAGGGCTATCTTTTCTGTAATGACACACGTAAAAATTTCACAGAACTAGACCAAAGATATAATTGGACAAAATTTGATTAATATTTTGACAAATTTGACTGTTGTCCCTCTTTGACTGTTTAACTGCTACTTATGCTTAAGATTTCAAATGTTAGTTCCTCGGGGACACGTTCTGTGGCCCAGTAGGGAACCTCTTTAATACTGTGCCACAGCACCCTGTACTAATTTGCTTTATACGGTTTTAATTATAAACTCTGATGAGGATTATTTGGCAGATTGTTTGATTACTATCTCTTCCCTAGCCTGCAACCTACATACGGATAAGTACTTTTCCATTTTTTCTTTACTTCGTTATCTGTGGCACCTAGTACACTGCTTGGCAGGTATAGGCACTCAACAAATATTTATCGAATGCTGAAGAACTGAGCAAATGAAGAATTTTAAGAGAGTCTAGAGTAGAGAGAAGATCTATAGAAAGAAAGAAAAAAATAAAAAGACTCAATTCTTATGTTTAGTAGGAGGCAAAATTTATGAGTGGTAAAATTCACTGACCATACCATCCAAGATTCAATCAAGAAAACTCAATTTCTATTTCTTGCCAGATTAAGTTAAGAAAAAGTGATGTTGGGTTCATGTGAAAAAAGAATTCCTCTCAAAGCTCACTCAAGTAAGGATTAGGGTTTATCCTTCTCAATAAGCAGGCAAGTATCTTAAGTTTTGTTTTTCAGACTATCCTGGGTACACAAAAATATCCATCCCCTAGACTGAAGCTTCTCCTTTACCATCCCAAGATATAAGGTACAAAGGCTTAGAAAAAGACATCTCAGTTTCTGGTTCACATTTACCTAAAACTTATCATAGCAATTATTATTATTCCTTGTCAAGGTTATAATTCATTAGCAAGTCTAGTCATTAGTACAATGTTAGTAAACTGACTACCATTTACTATGTGTGGGAATATGTGAATATATAACCTATGTCTATACATGTGCCAATGTAAGTATGTTAGAGTATATGCATCTATTAACCTACATAGTTTCCTTCTATTTTGTCTTAATTTTCCAGTATGCAATAAGAGGGTAATCCTAAAGCTTTATTCCTGATGTTTCCTTCTGATTTCCAAATCTTCTAGATTTTAATGTGTTTACTTTTGTCTCAACTCTTAAAAAATTCCCCATGTGCTCAGTTTGGCATTTCCACACATTTACCTCATTTTATTAATAGCTTCTCTTTGATATGTCTGTCAGTTCTAAACCAAGGATTGCTTGGGCAGAGGTAGCTTTCAAATCTCTCTGTGCATCGAAAACAAAAAGGAATTAAGTGTTGGTACCTCAGAAAGATGAAATAAAAACAAATCATAATATTAGGTATAAAACTGAGCTTTTGGAATTGCTAACATATATGTTCTATAAGAATGCTAACAAATGATAACGAGAATTTTGAGTTTTAAAATTCTATATCCAATTATGTTATTACTTATTTGAATTTCTTATCAGAGTATATTAAACTATTACCATCAAAAAGAAATCCTGAAACTTAAAAGCTATGCAATTCTGATACTTGTGTTGCTATATCAACTGAGATAGAATAGTGTGTTTTTCAAAAATTAACCAGAGATGAATCTTGAATTCCCTAGTTTATTGTAGGCAATTCTGCAGATTAAGTACTAGGTCATCTAATAATTAGTTGTAATAACAGGTAACATTTGTATAGCGCTTTGCCCTTTACAAAGCGCTATAGAAATGTTATCATATTTGTAAAAGCTCAATAGTAATCAACCGAAGCTCAGGTCGTTGATGGATAGCATGACTACAGCTAGGGCTGTGAGGATCACAATGGCACAGTGAACTACCACTAGATGGCAGCAAAACGTTAATGATAGGAACAAAACACCAGCCAGCCCAGGTGCTGGGTTCTCTCAGCAGGGACACGTTCATTAAACCAGGGAAGCGTGGTGAATTTGCTCTGGGTGAATTCTATCACTTGAAGTAGCATGCTCCCAGATCTATTAACCACCTCCTAGTAACGCTTCCACTATTTCACTTGAGGGAAGCTGCCCTACACTTCTGCAATCCCATTAGACAGGGGAATACTTTATGCCATGAGCTAGGCACTCAGGCCTGAGCCTTCTTAGAAAAATAGAAAAAAGAATTTTTTTTTTAATGGTGGGTAACATCTGCATGTCAGAAAAGAATAACAAACACCATACTATCAAGCATCAAATTGCTTTCTTTCTATTGAAATGTGTTCTCCACACCATACTATGCAAGAGAAAGAAAAATGGCTTTAAAGTCAGATGACCTGGGTTCCTCTCCTAGCTCTGCCACTTATTGAGCATGTAACCTTGAGCAAGTCTATCTGAGACTCAAATTCTTTATCTGTAAATCAAAGTGATGAGGATTCCTGCTTTAGTATGTATTTAGGTTGTGACAAGGACATAATTACATGAGAAAGAGATGTGGAAATGCCTAGCTCAGTATGCGAATCATCAGTATTAGTTGAACTTGAAACCAAAGAGAATTACATAAAAACTGACACCCACAAAGCATTAGGAATAACGAAATAACTAAACTTCATTAACTGTAGGAATAACAGCTTGGAGAGAATAGAGGAAGGGCTTCTTGAAGGACCAGACCTTTTAACTGGGCTCTGACAGACAAGCAAGTTTTCACTAATGGACAAGCAAGTTTCTGATGGCCCTATTTACTTTCCTCTGCAGGGCTGGTTCCCTGTCTAGACCCACCCTTCCCTCTCACAATATAGTTGTTCATTAGTTTCTTAAGAAGGTAAGAATGAAGAAAAAAGAAGAAATCTTATTAGTAACAAAAATAAATTTTAAAGTTAAAAAAGCTCAGACATATGAAGTTTTTAATGCCTTAATACTTATACTGTGGGTAATTCAGTTATCCCATGGTCCTTCTTATGTTCAAATGGCTTTCCTGCAAGCTAATGGAGACAATACCTGAAAGTCTTTCCCAATTATTCCAGCTGGCTGAAAGTTTGCAGCATTTAATGTCAAAATTTTCCCAACTTTATAACACCCTGAGCTACAACAATGATGAACATCTTTGGGAGTGGGTAGAGGCAGGAGGGGGGAAAGGGAGACAAAAATACCTTACTCCTTGGTTGTAAAAGGCAATAATACCAATGCATGAATTAGGCTCAAAATCACAACTCTTTATCAGACCCAAATAACAGTGAAATATCCCTATCCTTCTCATTAATCATTTTTCTATATACAAGAGACTTCAAACTATGCCACCAAATTCTTTCTTTTCCCACAAACTACCCTCTTAAGATGTCACTTGATCCCTAAACTGTTTCCTGATAGACTGGGTGTCAATGGTTCCTATTCAACCTTAGCATATATCTGAAAGAAGATCCCATAACTACTACCTACTAAGGAGACATTTGACTTTATTTGTGATGAAATCCTTTACACATGTAGCTACCTCTACTATTTCATTTACTCTTTTGTTAGTTTGAGCCATACCTAATAGATGATATGAATGTAGCTTTAGATTGTGAGTTCCTAGGGCAGAAATGTATACACTGATTAAATTCATATTTAAAGGTAAATGAGTTAAATTGGAGGTTAGTGCTTCTAAACTGTTGGGTTCCCTAGTAAGGATCAACCCCAGAGGAGAGGATTCGAACCTGAGCTTCCAAAACATGGGGAAGTCCAAAAAATTGCAATGTAGGTCCTCAACAATGTCAATATTTCAGAAAGAATGATAAAACCATATATTCACCCACACAAGTCACATAGACTAATTGAAACTAAATTTCTCACTAAATTAGTATGTTTAACATCGTTTCTCTTAGTATTCTTTTCTGATTATTCTTCATTTTTGTTATCTTTCATTACTGGAATGAGAATAAATTTTACAATATTTAATGTCATAGACAAAATTTTTAAAAAGTATGAGGTCGATGAGGGAGGGAGGAGGATCTATTAACGTTAAGCAAGTTGGGAATCCCTGGTGTAACCTTTTCCATTTTGATTCCTTAGCCGTTGAATTTCACAGGGAAACATAAATCATCAGTCAAAGGCTCTCTTAGCCCAGTCAAATTCAAATGATTTCAACAGACCTTTAAAAAGATTAGTTAGGTCATGCATCCAGATCCCTAGATAAACGCCTCATATGGTAAGTTTAAGACAAAACTAAGGTCTTAGTAATAATATAAAGACTAAGCTGCAAAATGGCATATGTTGCTTTAAATTTAAGCAAATTGTCTATTGTTGAAACATGGTTTTCATAACAAGTAAGCTTTAATTACAAGTATTTTGATTATTTTTTACTGAAAATTCTTTGCAAAGGAATTCAAGATCAGGTCCTACAAATATTTCACTATAGCATACAAGGTTTATGGCAGTGTAGAAACCAATCTCTAAGCATTATATCTGTTAGAGAGAAAACAGAAACAACATACTTGTATTCAAGACTAGTGTCAAAGCAGCAATTTTCCAGGGCATCCAAAGACTTCATCAGAAGAAGGTTCATCTGTTGGCCAGATATATCACTGGGTAAAGAGCAAGGGGAAAAATGAATTATATAAAGTCATTTAACTGTCCAAAATACTCAATATAAAATATTTTTCTCTCAATATTATACTAGAAATGCCAACATTTAATTAAAACAAAAGCAACAATAATATTGGTGACTCACATATGCTCACAGAAACTAATTCTGAGAAAATATTCAACAATTGGGTTTCTGAACAGTATAACTACTTGTAAGCCAATAAAGCCTAAAACTCTTACTTTTGATTATTCTCAGCCTGTTTACATTTTAAATCATAGAAAAATTTAAAAAACCCTCAGAATTCTAAATAAATATTTCTAAGAATGCTGAAGTGATTTTCTTCAGAATATTTAATAACCTATTAAGCTGATATTCTCAATACTCATTCCAAACCTCTTTCTTGAAAAGACTGCTGCTTCTGATTTCACATCTCAATTCAGGAGGTTATAAATTCTATTGCTTAACTTACATTTTTTAAAGGGAAAAAAAAAATCCCAGCCCTGTGTTTTTCTGCTTTTATATAATAATTGGCATGGTTTTTGTAACTGTTTTAGTGAGAATTATGACTTGTAGAGTAAAATAAAACTCAAAAGGTAGCTTATGGGTGTTTTTTCAGGCAGATTTGTGGGCTTCATCATTGACACTTTATTATCAAGGGGTTTCTACATCTTAACTCTCACACTGCGGCCTCAGATCGTGCCAAGTGGAATGCAGGCCCAGGAATGATAACCAGCCAGAGAAAACTTTTAAAAACGTCTTCCCAAACCAAGACCATAGCAATTTTGCCTGAGGGGAAGGATTACAGTTCGCAATGAGAGAACCCCACATACACCCCTCACTTCTCTCTCTCTCTCACTCACTCACACACACACACATTCCTCACATCACACACAGAGTTTTAATAGCTTTGACTAAATAAATCCCATTAAAGTTGTCCTCTGGAGTAAAATATACTTAAATATCCTAAACAAATGCTAAAGAGATCATACTTGCATTCTCTGGGGGTTATGGCAGAAGCAGCTTTGGAATAATATACAGTACTTTTCTGAATAAATTCTAGATTAGAACTTAGACTCAGGAGACTTTTTCACAAGCCTTAGCAAAAAATGGGTTGATTGTCATAATTGTCTTCTACAAGGTGATTTTTCATTCTCTGAGAACCAACATAATGTCCTAATCCTGTTCCCATTAAGGGGTCATTTTGGGACACTTATTTGATGTCACTGACTATTCAGAATCAATAGGTCTCAAAATACTCACTTTTGAAAAAAAGGAAAATTTTCTCCAAAAAATATCATTATCTGTTGACATTGTCATTACCTAGTAAAACATCTCTTAGTAACAAAAGGCAAATATTTCAGATCCCTCTGCTCCAACAAATTTGGAAGGTAGGAGCCACGAATAATAATACTAGCGATGGCAGTACTAAGAAGTACAGCAGTCCTGAGGAGGAGGAGGAGGATGCTATCAAACGCAGGAATGTCGGGGCAAAGTTAAATTGCAGTTATTCTGGGGGTGCTCGGACATGGGAACAGCTTCCTGGTATCCTTGCCCAGCATTTCCTGCAGGTGCAAATTCAAGTAAGACAGGGTGGAAGGCAAGCTAGGAACCAGGGACAAGTGTTTTAGGGGGAATCACCATAGATTTCTCCAGGCAGAATGATTCAATTAACCACAAACACAAGTTTATTGGCCCTAAAACCAGCGGTATCTCATCCTAAGTTGATGAAGAAGAGAGCCAGAGCCAGGATAGGATGAAATGAGTTGCCTAGAATTAAACTGCCACGGCTCATTTTTAGTTGTAAAACATGTTGCTTGAAAAGATACCGGAGAGTGAGCAGGAGCACAGATGGCAAAGAGACGTTCATTTGTAGCACAGTAGCAAAGGGAAAAAAATAACTTCCAAGTTTTCAGTCTTTAAAAATACTTTGTGTTCTGTCACACACACAAGATGTAGAACAGTCAAATTCCACGCAAAGGGCAGTTTTTGGTTCATGTCTAGAGCCAGCCCTATATGTATTAATGCTGCTGAACAGAACAAAACAAATCTTCTGGATATATTTCACTTATGATTGAAAAGACTAAGCCAAGCATCCCAATTATCTGACAGCTGTTTCCAAGAGCTGAAAATGATCATCTGAAATACAGTATTTCCACAGATCAACAGCAATTCTCAAGTTTTACATACTGGTGTTTGCGAAAAGCTATGTAAATTACAAATGTAAACTTAACCACTGGATTCAAACTGAAATAAATATAGAATAGTGTCATCCAGTTTATACACACCAACCCTAGTTCTTGCCTTTGAACAGCTAATTTCTGCCAGCCAGGGACATTTAAGGACATCTAACATCACAACAGGGTGCTTCTCTCTACTATCCTATTTCCAGTGCAGGAAAACAGGGCTAACTTCCAAGTCATTGGTATCAAAATATTCATGATAAGCAAATATTCATGCTGTATCCCACTACAGTCAACGTGGATACATAAAATTCAAATATTTGCTATAAAAGAAAGAATAAACACTGTGAACCACAAAACTAAAGTAGATTCATGCATAAGAAAACCTTCCCATTTAGTGGAATTTTCCACCTGGGTCTTTGATATTCCATTAGCTCCATTCAAGGGTAAAGCTAACAGTCCCAAAATGAGCAATCAAACCAAATAAAGCACACAGTATAATATGCACAGATTAAGACTCTTTAAGGATTATAAAAATGTAGCCAGGGCACAGGATAAAAGCAATATTTAAAGCCGGGTACATGCAGTTCTCAGGTAATTCAGTGACTCCCAACACCCCTCGGGTGCGAGGGATACACCAATATTCTCCTCCCATTTTACAGTGATATCAGGAAAAGATCAGCAATTATTTTCATCCCATATAAACCAGAAAAAAACAGCTTTTCTTTACTTATAGCACCATAAGTTTAGAATTTTTCTTATGCCTATTACACAGATGTACCTGGGGCTTTCATCTAAGTATGAAATGATTTTCAAGTAATGAATCACTTTAATACTAGCAATCCTTAAAATACATTTATATTTCTATGATAGTATTTTAGAAACATAAATTTACCCATAAAAGAGAATAAGGGATCAACTTTCCCATGTCAAAAAGTTTAGCTACCACATATTGCTCAGATACAATGTTTATGCATGTGTGCATATGGATGCCAAATCCTTTGCCAAAAATCACAAAGAGAAGCAGGAATATTTTAATAAACTGTACCTGAGTTTCTCCTCGCACAAGCGAGAGAGAAACATCCCCAAAGCAAGGCCCATGTGGATTTGCACGGCTTGAGACTCATCAGCACTTGGTTTCCCAGGTAACCTGGCAGTCAGCATGCTCAGGATTTCCTCAACCTTCTCTTTGCAAGAGATAATGAAAACTGGCACAAGGAGGGACAAAGCCGTGGCAGCAGCAGAGCGGGCGATGGCACTCGCTGTGTTTTCACCAGAGTAGGATTTCTAGGACATGCCAAAGAAAGAAAATAGGGGGTTAGCTTTTTGTTTAAAACATGAAGGAAGCACACCTATCACAAAAGCACTGTACAATACAAGCTTCCCTTAGATCCACCCCCGCCAAAAATAAATCATAATTTTTTAAAAATCTAAACGTGTTTGTCTATAGTTTATGTTTTCACTCTTAATGAAATAATATGCTACTAAGCAATTGGTTAATAACGTCCTTTTAAATTTGAAAAAAATGAATTATAAGTGTCTTCCTTTTGAAAGTTGTGAATTCCTTCACTATAAAGCTTGAAATAATTTCAGTGTTTTTAAAAGCCCACATGTATATACCTGAAAAATCCAAAGTGAAGCTATCCAAGCTTGGACAAACTACCAAGCCACATTCTAAGTGTCCGGAAAGCTAGGAGTAGTTTTCCAGGAAAGAAAGGAAAAGGGCGGAAAAAGAGTTTAAGTTTAGTATGGAGTAACAAGTGTAAGTTTAGCACAGGGATCTATTGGCACATCTCCCAAAATTTTTGGTGGGAACACTTCCCAGTGGATGGATTATTTCCTACAGGGGGTTAATTCCTTTTAATTAAAAAGGAAGTTGAAATCCTAAAAGCCTTTGGTTACAAAGCAATAACCAGCTATTCAAAATGAAATGGAGAGCTCTATATGCCCCTTTCTATATGTAATTATGGGAAAAGAAATGAATAACAGCTCTAATAAAATGACAGGGCAGCTGAATATGAACAGCTTCTACAAGAATCTCATGTTAGAGAGCTCTACCAGACATTATATACATTGAAAAATATGTCAAGTGGGGAAGAAAGCCCGTTTATCATTCCTCATTATTATCTGTTTTAAATTGTCAGACACACCATAAAGGCAGTGTTGTCCCTTGCAGTCAAAGCACATTAAAATGTGTTTTTAATTCTGGGCCCATTCTCTCTCTAAGCTTTAGTATTTTAAGGATAAAAATCAAACATGTACTAAGTTACACTGTAAGTTAATATAGCACTACTGTAATGACAATGCTACTCAAAATGACCCAGCTGCTAGCACACAGGAAATAAAGGAAGTGATTTTTGAAACAGGGTTTTGAAAAGTACAATAATGCAAAAATCACAAAAGTAAGAGGCAACCCTGAGCTGGCTAGTAAAGAGATTATTGTTACTGGTTTGCAAGAACTAAACAACATATTAGAAATTTCATACAATGTCCTGTTCTGGTGAATACCTGAACCAGATAGTTATTACAAGGACCTCCACATAAGCCTCTAAATGAGTTTTCATCCACCATTAAAGAAATAAGAACACTCTGACAGAAAGCAAATCATCATAAAGAAATTACTTTTTTGAGCAATATCTACCTTCCAATTTAATTCTACATTATCTGGTAAGTCACTGTTGATCTCAAGGATGGTTAAATATCTAGCTCCAGATCCAAATCCCAGATGAATACATACCAGGTTCCTCCAAGGGCAAGAGGACAGAGGCACACAAAATGTACAGAAGAAACTTCAGGCGATGGGGTTTCAGGCTAAATTTGTGATCTTAGCAACAGTTCAGGATCTGTACTATATTTTTATTCAAATCAACTATAATCCTCTGCCACTCAGCTGATTGTCCCATGATCATTATAATTCCCTAAGCAATGGATAGTGATAGGGCAGAACCAAAATAATTCTACGCAGGTACAGAAATAAAGCACACATTACAACCAATAAAGGGAAAATAAAACCTAGACAAAAAAGTATTTTCTCATTTTGCTTCAAATCTTAGGATACAAGCATGAAGACAGAGAATGACTGAGTAACAATTTTTTTTTTTTTTATAATCAACCACATTACTTTGTATTTACAGGAGTATTTCACAGTTTTCAAAACACTTTTACATAAATTATACAATTTGATCTTTACAATCTTTTAAAAAGTTGGCAACACATTAATTTTTACTCTCATTTTGCAGGTAAAGAAAACAAGAATGATGGGAGTTAAGTGTCAAAGTCAACAGTCACAAAACTAATAATAATAAGGGGTGGAGTGAGGGCTACAATCACCACAGATGTTATTGCTCAATCCCTCGTTTTATAAATAAGGACCATAAGGTTCAAAAGATGTTAAGTGAACTATCCATAGTCACATACCCTGAAATGAAAAAACTATGAATAGAAACTCAGCCAATGTTTATTTATTCTACTACAACTGTAGCTCTTGATCCTGATTACACAATAGAATAACCTAGAGAGCTTTTGACATGCTGATGCCCAGAGCCCATCCACGAGCTATGAAATCAGAGAAGGGGCCTACACATCAGTATTTCTTTTATATACACATCAGTATTTATATATACATATATATATACACACACACATATACATATGTAT
>NW_012155840.1:7829930-7883242 GCF_000956105.1 Propithecus coquereli | reverse complement strand
CAGTGGAAAGAGCCAGGGAAAATATTTACATATATAAAAAATACAACTATATGTTATATGTAAAATTATATTTAAACATGTCATATATTATAAAATAATTACAATATATATACACATATATACATATATAAAAAATACAAGTATTTAAAGTTCCCCAAGTGATTCTACCATATAGCCGAGGCTGAGAATTATTTACATTATATCATGGATTTCATTTGTACAACTGATGTCAGAAGAGTCAACCACTGAGTTTTCTGATCATTTTTTATTTCTTGTACTTACATAATAAAACCAGGATAAAAGTCGTCCTCTGGGTTGGTAATGGCTATCCACAATGACCAAAAGAGTATCAAGCACCATGGAAACCCACTCTTTCATTGAAAGGAAATTAGGTTGAACCTGCAGATGAAGAAAAACATGAAATGACAATGGAAAAAAAGATCCCCAGGATATAACCCTCTTCTATATTAAAGTGCTATTACCAAAAAGCAACCTTCATCTGCTTGGACTACGAGCACGCATGTATGAACATGCATGTTAACAGGTATTTGACAAATACACATCCTCACCTGTGCCCCCATAGGAATAAGATTTACCTTTTATGAAAGATTTAGCAGAAGTGAGGGAAAGGGGGCTGCAAAACAGAACTATCTGAGAGCCCTTCAGAGCTCTCCTGTGTTTAGTGAATTATAGTGAGGATAATGTGGAGGTTAAAGGGAGAGATGTGCAAAAAACACAAACCTTCTCAATAATATGACTGATTTCACAAAGGAGGCAATAAACAGCCTTCTGAATTCTAATCAACATCTTTAGCATTTCTGCTTATTACCATTTACTTATTCAAGAATTTTGACAATATTTACCTTGCTTATTTAAAATTAGGTAGGAGAACACAACTGATCTTCATTTGGGAAACGAAGATGATGAGAATGCAAAAACAACAACAAAACTCTACTCATTAAAAAGAAAACTAGATTATAAAAATCATTCATGACCATGATGTCAAAAGCATTCATTAATTCACATGTTCAGGTGGTACAAACTATTAAGGTCAACCCAGCGTTGAGTATCTCCTTGGAATGAATTCCTTGAATCAAACAAGGCCTTTGTCTTAAGATCTTACACTATTGGTCACATGCAGATTTGAGTGATGTTTGCAAATTTCAACCTTAACCAAATAATGAGGTCTTGAACTTGCTTTCAGTAATAGCCAAAGGCAAGGTCATCAAGAATAAAAGCAAAGCCCCATCTTTGGACTGTGTGGCTTCCTGGTGTGGGGGATTGGGGTGGGGTAAAGAAGAGCAAGAAGAGCCTGGAACTCAAACTCTGAGCTAGACCCCCAGTTATTCCAGGGCAAATAAACTATAACTGGTCATTTGGCATAAATAACATTGAAGTGAGGGGACCATAGAAAGGGGCATTAACTTTTTAGGCTGTAGATCTACTTAGCATGTTGCCTCTGCTAAAGTACTCCAGGGCTCTTTCAAGGATATGAAACATTTCCTTTCCATAAAATTTCATCTTTCTCATCATTAAAATAAGATTTCAGGCTTAAAGTTAAATTTTCACATGATAACTAACTATATTTTTATCATTCATGCAATAAATTCTTGGCCTCTTTCCTTTGCCTGTATGCAATACATATTTGTAGCTTTTGCCACACAGCACCTATTCTCTGTTTGCTGGTAATGCATCCTGTGGGGAATTCCCCTTCTCCACTATTTGAAGCTTGGTTAAACGCTCAATCAAGCTAGCTGTCTCACTTTACCCACTGGGTGCGCCTAGGACCCATGAGACTATGAATTTTAAGTGAGTGAGGCCAGATCAGTAAATGACTGGAGTTGATCTATCCCCTTGGAGGTACTCTGCCGAGTGGCTTCGTTAGTACCTGTTGCTTGGATTCCTCAAGTTGCCTTGGTTCCTGATATTCCCAAAACCTGGTTTTTAATCTTTGCCTTCAATTCCATGGGCTTCCAGATTTCATATACTTCCAGGTCCCTTTTTACTTAAATGAGTCAGAGTTGGTTTCTTAGCTTACAACCCAAACACTCCACAATGAAAAAAGAGTACAGGTGGCTCGTAAGATACTCCTTGAGGACAGAGATAGGCTAAATAATGTTGAATAAGGTCAATTTTTACAGCAAGAAGTGACAAAGTCGATGCTGATAATGGTTACTATTATTGAGAGCTTAGCGTCTCCAAGCCTTTGTGCTTTACACACCAGGTGTGTCTGAAAAGCATCCAGCTATGCAACCATTCTCACTGTATTAACAATGGCCGGATACTTTCTGGACAGACCTCATATATTAATTCATTTAACCCTTATAATAACCCTATCTGGTAAGTATTGTTATCCCCATTTTACAGATAGAGAAATAGGCTCCAAAAGGAGAAATTACTAGAAATAGGCAATAGAGCTAGTAAGTGGAAGTAATAGGATTTAAATATAGGACTCTCCTATTCCAAAATCTATGTTTTATAACTACGCAGCTATATTGTCTCTAGATAATGATTGCTACCGGATAATAGGGCTTAAAACAAGAATAAATCCATGCCTTTTTATTTTGACAGATATGAATTATCTGAGAAAGTACACTGGAAATGAACATTGGCCAGCTCACCACATGTTTAATTAAAAAATAAATGCCTTGCAAAAATGAATAGGCACTTTGTCATTGACATCTACAATTAAAATGCAAAGTACAATTTTTTTCAGTCAATAAACACTGCTTATTTATCATTTTTTGACAGCATTGTTCACTTTCAGTAAGGCTAGTTAACCTCCTAAGATTGGTTATGACTGATGTAATCACAAAAAGACAACCCCTGTTGCATATAAAATTGGCACGTTCAAATAGAAATGACCACTTAACTGTGATGGAGAAAGCAAAACAGAAAAGCAGCAAAGAAAAGTCAGGAAGACACTAAGGCTCACAGTGCAAAGGCCCATCAAGTACTGTAACTTGGTGCTGTAATCACAGCATCTAACCTTGTAAATCCAGGGCCAGGTCACTTTAAGTGACACAACTAAAGCCCAACTGGTGTGAATCACCCTAACTCACCTCCAGGACCTCATCGGAGTCTGAGGAGAGGCTGGCTTCGTGTCTGGATACGACGACAACAAGGCTGCTAAGGGCTAGCAGCGCATTGCCTTTCACCACTGGACTCTCCCTGTTTAAAAAGAAAAAAATTCCGAGAGAAGACCTTGAGCATTAATTAGGATAGGAGAAAGAGCTACTACAGGAGGGCAGATGAGGTCAAAAACCACTTCCACTCCTTTGTAGAGCCTCATAAATGCAGGTCTGCCTGCTCCCTGGTACCAAGAGCTTCTTTCCTTCCTTCTGACACTAGTGCAGATTATGAACTCATCTTAGCAATGTACAGTCATTATGCCTTTTTGTAACTTAAAAATTCAGGCTCATATATCTGAGTTTTTTCTTCCTCAAATTTTTATTTCATCATCTGACATTACATTTCCTAAGCTATCTTTTGTGTCATCTTTGGCCAATTTAAAATTATCGATTTCTTCTGAAAACACAACCAAGGACAGTTATGTGAATAAGCCCAGAAGAACAGAATGGCCTCTGGCTTTTCTGAAGCACTGGTGTGTGGAACTGGCTTCTAGCAAACCACTTCAGACAGCATACTTTACTCACAACTTGACACACGGCAGCTTTTCTCAGTCATTATTATCCTCTCCTTCTTTCTCTTAATATGCCAAAGCTATCAGGCTTAAAGCCAGTTTGTAACACAATTTGGAGCCCCCAGATACGATGCAAATAAAATAGACTATTTGGACTGAGAGCTGCCCTTTTATATCATCCAAATGGTAGTCTTCTAATATTAGCAATAAAATCTTATGTTTGACTTCTCAATTTAGCATCACGAAAACTGAGCCTTTTTAATATATTCACCACTTGAAAATGTACATTTCATATTATTCTGTAATTCCAAGCTGATCCTATAGAATAAAGTCCCCAATGTGACACTGATGGGATGTTCTTGGCTTGCCAATTCTGTTATAACAGAACTCTGGCAACAGAGCACCCATACCATAGACAGTTCAGTTCTCAGTCCTACAATGTGGGTTCCCATAAATACAGAGAACGTTACCCAAAATCTAGACTTGACACCTGAACTTGAATTCAGTGTATGATCCAAGAACCGCTCCCTGCTTACCTCAGTGCAGACTAGAAAAGATACAAGGAATGAGGAAGATTTTTCAACCCTGCTCCCTAAGCAAGCCTAGTACCTCCAGTCCCAACTAAACCATAGTCACAACTGAACACGAGTCGGTGGGTATTAAGACGCTAGTGTATACATGTGTTTTGGCATTTTTGCTTCCATTTGGCAAGAATGGGACTTAGGACTTGTCATTATTAAATTCTTCCATCTATTTATGCATCCCTCCTTCCCTCTGTCCCACCTTGGGGTGGTTAAGCTCAGTGAAGGCCTGCTCTGTACACTTGGTATTTTGTTCACTCCTCCTCAGTTCATTCTTCTATGAGGCCTGTTATAAATTAGTAAGACACCAACATTTATACTGGGGGACTTGAGGGAGAAAATGGGGAGGAATCCTTGAGGTCTAAGCAGATGGCTCCAACCTAGGTTTTGCTAGAGTTCTGCAGAGAGAATTATTGAGCACTCACATACCTGATAAAATGCAAGGAAGCAAGGTGGGACTTGGGCATTCCAAGCCACAAAATCACAAAATTTAATCACAAAATTTAACAAAAACAAAATTAAATCTTTTATTTCCAATTATCTTTCTCCTTTAACTGAGAATATCCCGAGGCCTGTCCTACCATAAAATGGTCATAAATCCCTAAAGTTGGATTTTAAAAAGTTTTAAATTCTCAATAATCTGAAAATTAGATCCCCAGTTTTTATCGCCCAGCAAAAAGCACGTACAAGGTCACCAGAAATTGGGTATCAAATCTCATAAAGGATATTAGATGACATTAAAAGTATCTTTTTAACCCTGAAATTCTGAAAAAGAAATTAGCCTCAGTTTTAAAACAGTGTCAAAAATTTTATTTCAAAAGTTTCACTGGTCCTGATGTACCTGAGTATGTATTGTTCTTGATAAATGGAAAAAAAAATGTATAAAGCTACTGGTAATTAGATCTTTGGCTGCAGACTAAATGCATATTTGGACATTAATCTTTGAACTAAAAACAACTAGTTCACAGTATACACAATGCTCCCTAGGCCAAGATACACATTTCACAAAGGTACTGTAACTAAGTCTTGATCATCTTCACACTCCTTTCATGCCTACCCAAATGACTTATGCATAGAAGGCACTCAATACATATGTAGTGAAACGAATTCAAGGAGTAGCTAGCCAGGTGAAAATCTACAACTGGTACAGCAAAAACTCATCACCTTGTTGCTTAAATAACTATCCCCTATCAGTCAAACTGCAGTGACTAATTTGCATAATAACACGTCAGCATCAGTACAGTATTTATCTAGGCAACACCACTGACATTTTAATTAAATTGTCCTTTGAAACAAATTGATGTCATTAGCCTAATTAAAAAGCATGGGAAGGATGAGCTGCAATGATGCTTTCTTAGGGACAAAGTATTACATTACATGTTAGTAAAGCGACCCAATCCTTTGGGGATTTTTATCTTCAATTTCAAATCTATTTAATTAATAACAATGAAAATAAAATTACATTAATCATCAGGTTTTATCTGTGTTCTAATTCTCCCTTCACCCTATCCCTGATGCTTTAAAAATGCTCTCAAATGAACAAATCACTTTAATATCATGACTGGTGTTTTACTTCTTACATTTAACTTATGGCTCTGATCAAAACAAACCCTACCCTGGCCCAAATCAGCCCGTGGCAGTCATGATCTAAGGACTAGAAAGCTAAGCCATAGGGTAGTGGTGAGGGTCTCTCCTGGTTGGAGGAAGCCAGTGGAAAGAAGCAAAGAAAGGGCAGCAGAGTGATTTTTACCCCCTGCTCTATCACTAACCTCTCAGCCTCTGGACTTGAACTATCTCCTATTCACTGGCTGCTGTGCCTCATTAGAGTCAAGATTGCTTTAATAAAACAAGGTCTATAAAATACTTCGAAACTTTTGATAAAAAGGTAATGCAATCAGAACAAGAATTATTTTTACTCCCTGCCACTGAGAACGTAAACACATTCTCTTTTAGTATTAGTCGCGAAGTGATGCTTTGCAAATTTGAAGACTACAGTCATGTCGAAATAAAATTTTAGAATGGAAAATTGCAAAAGTTATTAGACAGGCAAAATTATGGTTTTAGTAGAAAGTTGCTTGTTTTTTCAGCATTCGAGCTTTTTGTTGCAAATGTCAGAGCACTGTTTTTAACAGGCTAAAAGTAGATCACATAATAGAACAAACTATGAAATGTAAGGGTCAAACGCAGCCCCCCCATCCCAGCACTCCCTCCCCTCTGATACGCAGTTGAGCGCTCTCCCACTGCGTCTGCAATTCACCAGACTGGACAAACAGACACGAAGGAGTCCCTACGGAAGCCTCTCTGCACTTTAGTTTTCATTCTGTAAACAGATATGTCAACAGATACTCCCAAGTACTTTCCACAGAACTGAGTCGGGAGAGGATTACCACTTCTGTTCTCTTTATTCAGAAGATATAAAGCTGAATAGCGATCATGCGCCAAGATCAGACTTCACAGTTGAGTGCCTGTTTCAGAAATTACTGGTGGAAAGCTAATTCTAAGGTGGAGCATGTTTTTGTTTTTGTTTTTTTAGGGTGAAACGTATTTAGCTACAGAAGGTTCTAGGACATGATAAGGATAAATTATCCTCCAGTTACAAATTTCTAGATGATACAGACTTTCAATACTCATGAAATCTAAGTCAAAGGTATATCTATATTAGTTGGAGGCTAAGAAGAAAGGTCAAACATAAATGGTAGCTGCTAAATGAGATGGTAGAGGGAGAAGTGAATATAAGTGACATGTAACTTAACTGCCACGAACAATTAGTCAGCCTGTTACCAAAGGAACCTGAAGAGACTGCCCAAGTAGGTTCATTAGGGTCCAATTTTCTTAGTGAGAGTTGGCCTATGGTAAATAAAAAGCCTCAAGGCAGTAACACTCAAGTAATTTTTGTTAAAACAACCATAAGCAAAGGACTATAACCCTTTTTACTGAGCCTTTGCTTTAATTTTTAGTATTTAAAAATTCATTTTTTAGATATGCTGAACCTAATAACACCAAGGGAATGAAAGGACGTACTATTCTGATTTGTTTGCTGCTTCACAGTCGAGATTTAACAATCTATTTGTAGAACCTACATAACTCACATTAGCAAGGATTTCTTTTTTTTTAATAATCCCCTTGAACTAAATTACAATCCCTTAAATCTAAGCCAAAGCACATGGCATTTGTTAGGTGTATAGCCAGGCTCAACCCCAGTGACTCCTTATGTAAAAGTTATATGTTTGTATCAGCCCCTCTGTATTTTCACAAAGACATGTAGCAAGAATTAACTGAAAACAAGAAAGGATAATAATTGATTTTTTCAAAAATAATGGAAAAGTACTTAAAATCCTTAAAGTTACAAAATGCCCTAAAAGGAGAAACTTATGTACTTGCCAGGAAAAAAAATATTTATAAAAAATTTTTATAAGAGAATAAATGAATCTTACTTTGCAGCTGCTTTGGTGATCTCATCAGTCAACATGTCTCTGACCCTGCAATGAGAATGCAAAATATATATGCGTTTATGTTACAGTAAGAACTCAATCCTTTCTCTCATTTATCAATTAGTAAGAACCTCCAACAGTAACTCCAGATCTTAAAACTACATATGTGGAATTTCAGTGTAAGGTGAAAGAACTGTAATAAGGACTTCAAAGAGAGCTTCATCTTCCTATTCATTGGATCACTTAGTGGAGGCAGGGAAGGAGGCGAATGTAACTGAGGAGGGATATACAGGCAGCACTATAATAGTGTCATGTGAGTGGTGGGCATACAAGTGTCCTTCATGTTATCCTCTATGGACTGAATGTGTCCCCCCGCCACCAGTTTTATATGTTGAAATCCTAATTCCCCATCATGGTATTTAGGAGAAGCCCAAACTGACTAAGGCATTCTTCATCTCTTTTTTGCATGAGAGCTCACCAAACATCAATTTACTATTTCCAAATTGTACATATGGAATAGTCACTATGTGTATATATGAAATGCAATTTCAAACTTCGGTTATATAATCACACCAAAGCCAAAAGAAAATACTTATACTTGTGGGTTGGAAGGAAAGTATGCTCAATTCAAATATTCACAGAATCTAAAGTTTTTATCCAATATAGAAGCCTTGAGATAAAGTGAAAAACAACTACTGGCTGCCAAATCTACATTTTTAAAAGGATCACTTTCAATATATACTTTGAATTTTACAAATTCAACGTTTTTATAAACATTATAAAATACTTGTATTCAAATATAAATTACATTTGCATTCATAAATATTTGTATTTGACATAATATAAAATCTTGGCTATTCAGCACTGAGAATGAGTCATTCTTAAGAGCCAAGTTTTTCAGAAAGTGCAAATTGCTCCTATAAACCTTAAACTCATATTTTTTGAAAAATGGCAAGTTTCTCTAAAGTATATTATCCAATTTTTGTCTTCCTAAATAGAAGCGCATTCAATGTAATCTTTTATTGGTCAATGTGGAATATTACAAATGACAACATGTCTATACTTCTCTCTAGGGCCAAACCTTCCACTTGTGCACTAGCGCTCCCTCCCCACTCCATTCTCTCTGCGGCATCACCAATTTTTCTTTCTCTACTTGTTTTTACTCTCCCCTTAGCATGTGAAAATACTGTAGTTTCTACCCTCCTAAAAGAAGAAAAAGGCCTCCAGCTATTGCTCCATTTCTCTGCCTCTTATTCATCAAAACTCCTACAAAAGATTATCTATACTAGGTGACTCTCATTCATCTCCTTCCACTCTCTCTAGATCCTTCTATGAATCTGGCTTTTGTCCCTACAACTATACCAAAACAGCTCCTGTCATGGTCACCAGTGACTTTCAAGAGGTCAAATCTGTGGCTCATGCTTGTAATCCCAGCTACCCGGGAGGCCGAGGCGGGAGGACTGATTGAGCCCAGGAGTCTGAGACCAACCTGAGCAACATAATGAGACCCTGTCTCTTTGGGGGAAGGGGGGAAGAGGCCAAATCTAATGCTCAATCCTCAGCCCCCATCTTCTGCAGCTTCACAGCAGCATTTGCCAAAACTGGTCACTCCTTTCTTAGAACATTTTTTTTCCTTGGCTTTTAAGATTCCATTCTCTCTTGGTTCTCCTCTTAAACCACGGATCACTAATTTTCGATCTGCTTTATTGGTTCACTCTTCATCCTCCCGACCTCTAAATGTTGAAGTGCCTCAGGGCTCAATCCTCTGAAATTTTCTCTTTCTTTACTCACTCCCTAGGTGATCTCACCCAGCCTCATGATTTGAAGTCCCATCAATATGCTGATGCTTCTCAAATTCACATCTTCAGCCCTGACCTCTCCCTGGAACTCTAGACTCATATAGTCAATAACCTATTTGCTATCTCCAAATGGAGGTCTAATAAGGCACATCAGGCCTAACAAATTCAAAACCTGATTTTTGCCCTACAGAGACCTACTTTTCTATAGTCTTTTCCATCTTAGTAAATAGAAACTCCATACTTTCAGTTATTCAGGATGAAAAATCATGAAATTATTCTTGACTTCCATCTCTCTCTCACATCCTTCATTTAAATTATTAGCATTTAAAACCTATGGAATCTGACTTCAAAATAGATTCTACATTTCTTTATTTTTCAGAACGTCCACTGCTACCATTCTAGTCCAAAACACTACCATCTCTTGCCTGAATTATTGCAATGGACTCCTAACCATATCCTGCAGGGTGTATTTTCAACATAGCAGATAGAAGGATCCTTTTAAATTATGAGTCAGATCCTCTGTTTAAAACCCTCAGGGAATTCCATCTCACTTACAGTCCCCTTCATGCCTGCAAAGACCCTCCGCAATCTGATCTCCTGAACGTCTCTTCTCTCATGTCCTATTACTTCCCTCCTTGCCAGGTACACTTCTGGGGCCTTTGAATTTGCTGTTCCCTCATCCTGGAATGCTCTTTCCCAAATATCAGCTTAGCTCACTCTATCACTCCACTTCTTTCAGGTTTCATTTGAATGTCATATTATTAAAGCACTCTCTAAACACTCTGCAGAAAACAGTAATACCCTCCTCCCTAATCTCACCCAGCCAAGTCACTCTCTACTCCCTTTACCCTACTTTATTTTTCTTCCAATAATCAAAATCTATCATATTAAATCTGTTTATTTGATTATTATCTATTTCCATTCAATCAAGTACAAGCTTTGAGAGGACAAAGAAGGGGCTTTGTTCACTGTTGTTCCTCTGAGCTTAGAATGGTGGCTGGCAAATAATAGATGCTCAATCACCGCTTTTTGAAATAACAAATAAAGTGATGTCTTTATTTGGATTTAGGACTGTATTCCAATTAAGTGAGGATGCTGAAGAGCTCACTTCACAATAGCTTTTCAGATACTGCAAATTTGTGAATTTTCTAGTTCAACCTCTAGGGACCTGTCTCCTTTATACTAACATACACATATAGCCCATGAGTTTCACCAGGGATATATATCCATAGGTCTCTCTATATATTTTGGAGAGTGTAGCAAATATACCACTCCCACCAAATTATCACTTTCAGAAGATGAAATTAGAACTAGATGCAAAAGATAACAGCAATAGGAAGCAAAATCCAAATTCTTAATCTCGAATCTGAAATCCAATATCGCAATGTTTTAAGCTTCACTGCTATTTTTTAATAAATCTAGAAAATGTAACTTAGAATAGAATTAATTAAACACACACACACACACACATAGAGCTTATGCTTTTCTACATGAGCCAATTGTCAGTAAATATAATAAAAGCCTAAAATCAAGTAACCTTTGGACAGATTTTTAGATTAAAGCAACCTGTGGCTGTAGGCAAAGCTATTTAGATTCTAGGCACTTTACTTAAATCTAGGCTGCTGAAACATTAATCTGACAAGGTATTCTTCCCAACCCATGTGACAATTTAAGTTGCTTTTAAAGCTAACACTTTACATTTTTATATAATATAATGGGAATTCCCAAGGGAGTGTCTGCCAAAGAAATTAAAGCCCTGATGTGGTAAAGTTGCCCCTAACAATGAAGATGTCTTGGGGAAGGGGGGAAGCAGAAAGGGAGAGGTGTAATCCTTGACTAAATGTGAAGTTGGAAGGCAATTAATTGAGTGGAAAAACAGGTTTTTATTCAAAAGCATACAAAATAATCAGTTTCGGGGAAAAAAGAAAAAAACTATCACCATATTGCTTTAGAAAAAAATGTATCTGTATAATTTATGAATAAAGCTTTTCCTAGTATATCTGGGGAATGGGTGAAAAATACATCCATCAGATAGATCTGTCGTTTCCCCTTCAGGCTCATACAGAAGTTAAAATTGCCAATCTTAAAGCACTTTTTAAAGTAGTTACCTTCCCCCCATGCTCACTTCCCCTGACAAACAATGGGCAGCAGAACGCTAGCCCCTTACCAAAGCCAGGCTGTGCTTTTTTTGTATTGCACCTCCTCAGGTCCTTCTTTCCCATGTTTTAACTGCAACTCCAGCTCTCCTATTCTTCCCTGCAATAAAAAAACGAAACAGCAAAAATCAGCATGCAAACTTGATAGCCAAAATGATCTTAAAATTTCTCTGGGAAATACAGATGTATCCTTTCCCAGTTGGCCTTAAGTGTTCCTGATAGGATATTAGATGATGAGAGACGATGTGTAAGGAGAAATAATCACATCAGTGCTCAGGTATTTCTGCATTTACCAAAGTGGTACAGCCTGGAGAAGTTGTATGTCTGGCAAAATTAGTGCAGAGAACTTCAATTTGGGATATCTATTAAACCAAATTTTAATTTCATAGGTCCCATTTTAAAAATTCCCTTACATGGTAATAGTCTGCCTTTGTTAGCAACTGACAATTTTAGCTGATGCTACACCAAGATTGGGCTCTATGTACCAGTATCATAACAATGGTAGAAAATGAGTTAGATAAGTATGTAAGACTTAGGATTCGGGAATATATAACATAAGTTATCCTCCAACAGCTCCACATTACATTTCTATTTCTTGAGTGGAACTTATAAAAATATATATAATTCCCAACTTCTACATATAATAAAAATATACCTAATATTATCCCTTTAAGACCAAAGCCTTCAAATACTATCCTTTCCATTTTTCTTTTTATACTCAGGATTATTTTGATCAGATGCTTTCCTCTCTACTCTATCACCAATTATGTTAAATTTAATTAAAACACTGGCTTGTTGATGAACCCTAAATTGGACAAGAACTCAGATTGTGCATTCCATTACAGTGTAATGCCCAACCATCTTCAGAAGTGATTGTGTCACTTCTCACAAGCAGTAAATAAGAGTTCTGGTTATTTATTTCACATCCTCACCAACATTTGAAATTGTCAGGATTTTAATTTTTAACCATTCTAGTGGATGTGAAATGGTACTAAGATTTTAATTTTATTTATTTACTAATGAGATTGAGCATCTTATCACATGAGTATTTGCATTTCCTATTCTGCCCATTTTTCTATTGGTTGTCTTTTTCTCATTGATTTTAGCATTCTACAGTACGTTCTACAGAAGAAAAGTATCTCCTATATATACCTTAGAGAGAGAAGCAATACGGCATGAAGGGTTAAAGATGTGGCTCAGAATGCCTTGGCCTGATGCCATTTTCACTTACTGGCTGCATAAATTCAGGCAAGTTATTCTACCTCTCTAAGCTTTAGTTTCCTCACTGGTAAATGTACCTGACAACTATCTCATGGTAGTAGAGAATCACATTAAATAATGTGAACAAGTGTCCATTTAAAAACAGTGCCTGATAACAAATAGATAACCATTATTAGGTTTGTTGTCAATAACCAAAAATCTCCACCTCCCTTTACTATCTTCTTATAAAACCATCTTTCATGAATATACCTAAATCCCTTCTGAAATAATTCATACTTTTAATCTGTAAAATCCCATAGAGTAAAAAGGTTCCCAAAATTGTAATATCCGGACTATAAATAAAGTCCTTGTATTTCTCCTTGTATGTACTTTGAGTTACCACACTATGAGCACATTGAAAGCAAGGACTGTTTATCAGTCTACAGAGTCCTTGTATGTAGCACAAATTCTGGCTCACAGTGGCCTGGGGCTTACTAGTTCAGGTACTCTGAGATGTGATAAGCACTCTATTCATATCCTTCATAGTTTGTCTCCTTCAATTATATCCACCTCCATCTCCATATTTTCAAAGATAGAATCCTGGCACTTTCATTCTCCCCTTTGTCTTTTGGAACAAGTTATCAGAGATGATAGAACTAGCAAGACATTGATATTAACATTTAATATTGATATTGGCCTCCTAGGAGGGCAGGCAAAACAAAATAGAAAATAGTTTGTATTGCCTGTCTCTAATTAAGCTTCTTAAATCATGCCTCTTAATTTCTAAAACATTTATTTCATATAATGCTTTTCCAAAAAAGATGAGGAATAGGAAATTAGAAGGTTAAAATCTGTTTTGAAATAAAAAAAACATAAAAAAACTAGAATACGTGCAGCTTCTTGTGAAGGCCTACCTTTCTAATCGCCCCTGTAGTCATAAATTAGTATAACCATTCTATTGTGACTAAGTAGATTTCTTTTCTTTTCTTTCTCAGAGTCTCTGTTCCTTTCCATCCCTTCTTCTGGAATGTCTCCCTAACCCCTTCCACCCAATCCATGTTAGGCTGCTTATTCAGATCCACTTTGCCTTGCAATTCTTGACTTACTGGTAATAAAGATCCAGTCTCACTCAGCTCAGTCATCTCTGCCTCTGGTTAACAGCTGTAACTGAAATGATCACCTGAATTGAGATTTCTGGATTGCCTCTAGATTCCAATTACTAATCTATTCATCCCTCCTAAATTTTATCTCTAGCCTGTACAACCAAGAGCTTGGTAATCATAGTGAGCAATTTCACCTAGCTCAACACACACAGAACAAGAAACTTTTCAAATAGTTACAGAGTAACTTATTGGGAGTTGCAGTTCCTGACCGTGGCTTTGATTTCAGATTATTTTGCAACTAGCCAACCAACTCAGGAAACAAGTGTTTGCAGTCGACCTGCCTTTATACCTCTCTCCTGTTTGAGGTCATGTTCACAATCCCAAAGAACCCCTTCACAACACTGGAGACCTTAACCTCCTCAGCATCCCAGAAGAGCAACAAGGTAAAGACGACTATAGAGGGCTCCTTACCAAAATGGTCTCTGTAGCGTCAATCAGCTCATATCTGCATTCTTCATCTTAATAAGAAGAAATGCAAATACCTCCCCATGTCGACCACTTTGATATGCACATAACCCCAAGTTCTTGTGGAAAAATTAGACAAGGCTAGAAGCAGATGCCTAAGCAGAAGCCACTAGCAGTGTTCAGATCTCAGACTTAATCACATCCTAATCAGTCTCTAAGAAGTAACGTAGAATGTACCTTTGTGTGTGCCTACTAGGCTTAATTGAATAAAACATGGCTTCTCTAAATGATCTTCTAGTTTAATGCTACAAAATATGTCTAGCACCAGATGGAAGCAACTATAACTCCTATACAAAAAAAGACTGTCTTCCAGAAATTCTTGATATAGACAAGGAGTCTGGCAGTTGCTCCAATTCTTCTAAGATACCATAAATTCTATTTAAGTGTGTGGACTCATTTAAAAAACTTGTTCAAGTTAAAAAAGACCAATACACTTTCACATAATACTGAAAATCTTATCATAGTCCATACTTTCATTTTCACCTCTTTTGTCACCAATTCTCAATGGAACCAGACTTACTATAGAGAAATCCAAAGTAAAGAGATCTTAAACCATAAAGACACATCCCATCACCTATAACAGCAGAAAGGCAGAATAACTAACCTGTGTTATTAAAAACAGCAGATTTTTCATAAACACATCTGTTCTTTAAAATATTAAACAAATTTACATTATTCGTTATTACAATTCACGACAGTGTTAGAGAAAATGCGTGGCGCAGGGCAAAAGCTGAGGCTCTGGAGTCAGACAAATCCACGTTAAGTTCCAGTTCTTTCATTTACTGATTGTTGGGTTTTGAGCCATTTTCTTTGTTTTCCTAGTTACCCTGCTCCCCCATCTATAATGCCCATTGTACATGGGGTTAATAACACCCATTTCAAAGGGTTTCTATACAGATTAATTGAAATAGTATGTTAAGTGTTGGGCATATAATAGTTATTCAACAAATGGTAATCCATAAAAAAAAAAAATCAAGGAGTGTTGTTTTGTTTTGTTTTGTTTTTTAAGACACAGTCTTGCTCTGTCATGCCAGGTAGAGTGGAGTGGCACTATCATAGCTCACTGTAACCGCAAACAATCCTCCTACCTCAGCCTCCCAAGCAGCTGGGCCTGTAGGGGTGCGCCACCACACCTGGCTAATTTTCCTATTTTTAGTAGAGATGGGGTCTCACTCTTGCTCAGGCTGCTCTCAAATGAATTTTTTTTTCCCCTGTAATCAGTTGCAAGTCATCTGGAGAATTACACCATAATCCTATTCAATTTAGCCTGTCACACAAAGAACTAAATAAAATTCTCAGTTCATTCTATAGGAGGAGGAATTATTTTTCCCTTTTACAGGTGCTCATAGCATTTTCTACATCCTTTATTAAAGCATCAAGGATATTTTACTGGAATTGCTAGTGGACATGTTAGCCTTCCCACACTGGACTGGGAGTTCATTTGGAGGAGGAATTCCCTTTGTATACCACACACTCAGCATGGGACCTGTCCAGCAAAATATGTGTCGTAAATGTTTGGTGAAGGAAAGCTGCGAAATTACTCAGGGGAAAAATGAATGTGAGAAAAAGTGCATACTCTGACTTACAATCTTATGCTTCCTGAATAAAAACTATAATTGGCTAAGGGTGTGTATAATAATGTTAAAGAAACATGTAGAGACGTGAACCATTCACGCATTCGCTCATGCATTTATTCAAAACACACTGAGTACCCAGATGCTGCTAAGGATAAAAACTGAGTAAGGAAACAATGGTTCCAAACAAACATCTTTAAAATGCAGATTATGGTGCCACTTGGGGGATCATCTAAACAGTATTGCTCAAAGTTTGGCTGGTAGACTAAATGCATTAAAATCACCTGGCAGCCTGTTAAACATGGAGATTCCTGGTCCCCTACACAGCTCTAATGAATCAGAATCTCTGAAGATGCATCTGTGAAGTATATGGGATTAGTAAGATATGTCATAGCAAGGTTTTAATTTGAGATGGAAACACCAATTCCCAGACATTCATTCCTTCCCCCATCCTAGCCCCCCAACCCCACTTTTTTAGGACAGTTGTGATCTTTAACTATTAACACCACACTTCCTGAGACTCCTTGAAAATCTTATTCTACAGCATAAAGTGCTTAACTAGCATCAGATTTTTTCTATCATCCTTAACAATGAATTTCAAGCTAGGAACTGAGCTAGTTGTTTTCTGATATTGTTAACCGCTCACGTATTCCCTAAGTGACTGAAAATTATTTCTAATTTTAAAAATTCACAAACGATAGCTTACAATATTATTGGATCAAGTGAAGCTAAATTGAGTATATCTCACTTATTTAGTGAGTACCTATTATATTTTACACACTTATGCCAGAGACAACAGAGAAGGAAACCCAGCTCCTGCCTTTAAGGAGCAACAGAGACCACTGGAGGCCCCAGACAAATAACCACCTGGCAAGGGCTTCAAAAAGGGCAGCACAAGTACTCAGGAAGTACACAGAGGGGCATATAATCCAGCGCCTGCCCAGATAAATTGATCTGAAGAACAAGCAGAAATTAGGTGAGCAAAGAGGGAATGGCAGGGTCTGAGGCAGAAAGAACAATGTGTGTTCTAGGAGGTTAGGGAAGACATGCTGAGTTTAGGAAAACAAAGAAATTTAACGATGCTGAAACATAAAAGTCTGCGGGAAAGGTTAAGAGATAAGGCTGGAGGTGTAAGCAAGTCCAGCTGGAGGAAGCACAGGCAAAGGGGGAGAGGATGAGTTCAGTCCGGGACGCACTCTGCCAAGTGCTGTGGGACAGCCAGGTGGGGATGTCCAAAAGGCAGCAGGGCAGAGGCGAGTGGCACTTGGAGAGAACTCTAAATGGGAGGCTCAGATCAGGGGGCATCAACATTGAAACTGAAAGTGCAGCTGACATATGTATGCTTCACAGTCTTTTAAGAGTAAAAATAACCACTGAATTTTTGATGGCGTTTTTCCAAGTGCTTTTAATATATTAAATACATATTTGCAGTAAAACTTTAGATAAGGAGGCACTCCCCCAAAGCGAATCTAGCCTATGGTTTCATTACCTGTAAAATGGCATGATAAGCTCGATTCATATATGCAAGCCAGGCCTGGGGAAGAAAAATTGCACGGTGCCACTCCGAAAGCTGGATGTGAACCTGTGGGAAAAATGTACCACAACATGTTAGACTACACAGTATTAAAACAGAATAAAAGGAAGACTACCTCATCAATTCTTTCTTGCCCTTTATTTAAGTGGTTTAGGTTCTAAAAACAAACCAAATCAGTCCAGGATCAGAACCACAAATAATATCTTTTGCATGTTTCCAAAGGAGAAAAGTTTGGAGTCTTATAAAGACAAAATAAAGTAAGCCTGGAATTTTCTAAATTAAAGCAAATAAAATCCTACAATAATAACAAGTTAAAATGATATGTGTAATACAAATCTGTCCTTGAAAATTAGGGGGAAACTCTGTAGAGCCTTTTGCCAATGTCAGGAAACTAGGCATTGTCTAACAAATCCCCCTAGTAATTTTAAATAAAAATAAATACTGCTCATATCCTGGATTTCCAATATGACAATTTCTGAAGTAATAAGCTTAACTTGCCAACAGAAATATCATGTTGTGTAGAAACCATGGTGGTAAGAGCATGCAAATGAGTACTGCACACAGTAATTGTGCACACCACTAGACAAATGCCCTTTAATCAGTGTGGGTAAACAAGAGAAAAACGATATATGCCAACACGGAAACCCTGTTTCTCAATAGAGGCCCAGACAAAACATCTGGTTTTCATAGTCATTTCTGTTTCTACCTCTTAGTATACGGCTATCTTGCAACAAATCTTCCCAAGGTCTGCTTCTGCTAAAGAAAGATCACTCAAGAAAAACAGTCCCAGTGCATCACATTTCATGTTTCCTGTAACTCATCTCACCTAAAGTCAAACAACTAAAACTTCAGTCTGTGTCTCACAGACGAAAAAAAAAAAAAAGATGACAAATTTATATATAATTATACAGAAATCATGACAACTAGAGTTTAAGGGCATTGTATTGTATTATAAGAATATTCTCAAGTGCCTTGTGATAGGGAAGATGACAGCCTGAGTATAGCTGGTTTTCATGCCTCTGGGAAGTTTTTTAGTCCCAGTCTCAGTGAGGGCCTACTATACACAAGGTACTGTGGGAAGATGAGAGGATTATCAACCAGTCTGTGTCTGCAGAGAGTTTTCTAGCTATAAGAGAGCCAGAAACAGGCACAAACAGATCATAAAGTAAAATTATGAAGATTCCATGGGAATGAAGAAAACAAAGAGATTAATTCCAACGATCTATCACCTTTCATGACACTGCTGTTTTTTTTTTTTTCAATTAGATACTCAAACAGTATGAAATAGATACTCAGACCATGAAATGAACTTTAAACAAATTATAAAGACAGGGCTTTTCTTTTTCTGATTAAGTACACTGCTGAGCAGGGTAAGGGGAGCCTTGTCCACATGTCAACAAAAATCCTTGAAGGAATGAGTGCTCCAACTCCTGCTTCTTCTCTTGTTATCCAGGAAGAAAACTATAACCTAGACCATGTTCCCAGCTGGGGAGACATTAATCAGTTCTTGGCCCTGCTCTGTTTCCAAAATGTGGGCAATCTTCTTTAACTTTTTTCCTATCAATTCTGTTCCCTTTTCATAAAATATATTAACTATCTTTAAGCCCTCTTTTGAGACCTGGATTTAAAAGAAACAACCCTCAAACACCACAACTAAAACTTTTATCTCTCATTGTAGAGCCTCAAAATATTTTAAAATTTTCCTGCCAAATGATCCGCATAGCCTCAGCAAATTGGCAAAAAGAGCAATTTTGGGGAAGACAATGGTTTTGACTGCTTCTTAAACTTGAGTTAAAAAAGGAAAGGATTATGGAAAAAATGTAAATGAAAACAAGCAAATCAAATGTTGAGTCTCTAAAAATGAAGACATTCATGCCAGGAAACCTATTTAAAAGGAGGTTATAAACTGAAGGTTAAAGCTAATCCTCTTCCTGCTGTTCTGACCACGGCTGAAGGTGGGTGCAGGGACACAGTAGAATGCTTCAGCCTAGATGCCAGCCTGAACTCCCTATGTGTTATGGGATTATACCCTAGTTTTAGTGTTCTGTGGAGTTAGGGGTGCATAAATCTCTTTTAAAAATGCACTCTCTTGTTCTTTCCCTTAATGCAGAGAGACTTAGGGAAATAGCCTGGAGAAAGCCCTGCCTTATGTTGCAGGTGCATCACAGCAAAAGGGACTCCTCTGACCATTTCTGGCAAAAATATATTTTAGGATGCTATTTCATTTAATATACTGTATAGCCACCACATTGCCTATATTTTAGGTTAACGTTGCTAGGTTAAAAAATAAATTCAATTAGCATTTACAAAGTATGAAAATTATATCTAACTTGCTATACTTGTGAGAAGCCTTTGAAGAAAACCCAATCAACAAAATAATTTCAAATCACGAAGCTGAAACCTCACTGCACACTCTGCACACTTCTACGCCATCATTCAAAATCTACTCTTCCCTGTATCTTTCTTGGTTCTGTCAGTATCACCTATCAATATCCCAGTTATCCATGTTTGAAATTTCTGATTTATCCCGGGCTCTCCCTTCCCCTAACTCCACTGTCAAGTCTACTTCTGAAATGTTTATTATCTATGTCCCTACTTTCTTCATTGGGTTAGTCCTAATTCCTGCCTAGCTTACAATCATGCCACCTAACTGATCTCTTAACAGCATAAAATCTTTCTTCCTTCTAACACATTCTAAATGGTGCTGCTACTATTACATTAACACAAAACTTCTTTTATAATAATAAAAAACTTTTGATGGTTCATTAAAGAATAAAGTACAAACTCTTGTATAATGTTTAGTCTTTTAGAATCAAAAGGACACTATTCATTTAAAGAAATAACTGTGTTGGCCAAGACCTCCAACCAATTACCCCACTTGATTTCTTGCTCCTCTCTTTCATATAACCCACAATCTGGCTGCATTGAGTTATGAACCAATTCCCATACCTGTCCTGTACTTTACAGGACTCACTGCTCCTTCTGCCTTCAATGCCCTGTCTTCCTCTCATTATCTACATACTGAAATAATTTCTCCCATCTCTATACTTCCAGTACATTATATGCCTCTCTTGTAACACTCCACAGATTCTGTCTTAGATTATTTGTGTACAGACTTTAATTTCATATAATCCTAAAGAGCAGAGATCATGTCCCACTTATGCTGGAATCCCTCCCGTGGTACCCATAACAGTGTCTTGCATGTAAAGGTTCAATTAAGTACCTGCTGAGTTTAACAGAATTAAATATACAGTATTCTCTTTAAAACAAATTCTTGTCATGTGAAAACCATACTATCATAAGTGAGTAATCACAGAAAATTATAATGTTCAACTTTCAATCATTCTGGAAATACAATGCTAAAAAACTTTTAAAAATAGATACAGCCAAACTCAAACATGAGTTGTTGAGAAAACAGTTATTTGAGATTTTAGAAAAACATGTCCAAAGTGTTCTAGCCAGGAAATGTTTAATTCCAGATAAAAACAGTGAGTGACCAGGCAAAATTTTAAAGCAGGGATTATAAACCTTGTATTTTTAAATTTCCCAAACTTTTTTATTTGTATCATATAGGTTCCAATTAAGTACCTGAAATATTAGCTTGACAGAATGTATCCTGCTTAGAAACACAATTCACAAATACAGGAAAATGTTAGGAGAGAAAATGGAAATGTAATCATATTTGTTCACTGATACATGTTTTGCCTGAGGGGACTGCATGGCCATCTAATTAGTTAATTTACTATTCAGGATACTTTGCCAGAAATTTGGTGGTGTGTTCTATCTCTTGAGTGATTTTAACAAATATAATTATTCCATCTACAAGAAATACTCATTTTAACAGCCCTTCATTAAATATTATAAATCAAGTAAGACAAACTTTTGAGGAGGTTCTTTGATCATTAAACTAGGACAGGCAGAGCAGCACGTAAAAATTGACAGGAAAACTAAGTATTTGCTATTAATTTTAAAACCCTAATCTCATAAAGGCATCTTTCATGCTCACCAGATGTACTCTTTATTATCAAAATAAAAGTATTTAATGTTAGTTGCTACATAGACACACAGATGAATACTGAACCACTACATTTAGCTTTGTGACACACACACTTTCTTCCCACATTCCCAGAAGAAAAACCATTTGCATTTAGTGTTACAGACCCCAAAAGCCACTCAGTGTCCCATTGTTTATACATAAGAAATAATAGGCTTCCGTTTTCTGTCAACAGTAATTTTGTTGGCACAAAATAATTTTTTGTTACTATTGCCTCCTGACAAATAGTGAGAAGAAAAGGGAGGACACTTTTTTAATGTAAAATGACACTCATCTCTTTGTAGGTGCATTCTGGACATTTAATATTCTCTCTCTACCCTCTTCCCTCCCTCCCTCCTTCTCTTTCTCCCTCTCTCCCTCTTTCTCACCCACCCCTCCACCCTGTATCCCATCAGGATAACATGAGCTTGAAAGCTGACAATTCAATCACATCTCAAGCAACCATTTACTCTGTTATTTAATAGAAGGGGGGAAACCCAGTTACCATAACAACTCACATCCACATGGTAATTACGGAGTATCTAAAATACAGCAAACCATACTTTTCAGAGTATTTTCTAGTGGGAATCCGTAATAAGCACAGATACCACTTCTCCCCATTATTATTCACAATTTTCATCTAATTGTTTCATATTGCATAAATGCTAACACTACTCCATGTACTTTGTAAGAAATATGTTTTTTAAATAAAGACAAAACTGAAAGAAAAAGGCAAATGCACTTCTTATATTTCAAATGATTGGTTATATCATATGTACTTTTGAGCATCTGGGGGATAAATTTAAAAGAGGCAGGAAAAACTAATTAACTTATCAGGCAAAAAGGATCAAATGATGACCACTTAAAAAAGAAAAGAAAGCAAGAAAGTGAGAAAGAAAGAGAACGAGCTAAAGATTTCATTCAGAGTAGAGCTGTCAGTAAGTCTGGATAAGGTTTTTCTGAAATAAAAATGAAAATACAGCTCATTACCTAATGCTGAGGCAGAAATATGGTTGGGTAGCAGCAGCTGGATCAGGAAAATTTGCATGTGCCCAAGAATGGAGAAAATAATGAAGCAGGACTGCCATTCTCATCCAGGGACAAAGCAGAATCACCCAATTTAGGTGAGAGTGTCACGTCAGAGTTAGAAATGCCAAAGGATGACAAGACTGGCAGCAAATTTCAGGGAAGCAAACTGTCATTCACCTTCAGCTTCCTCTTCAAGATGAGCCAAGTTAACCTCGGGATGAGCAGTAGGTATAAATCAGAACAGGACAGTCACGTGAGCTTGGAGAAGCCCTAGTAGATCTGAAATGACCACAGATTGTCCCCAGTTCAAAGGAGCAAAGAAAGAGGGCACTTCACTTTTAGAGAAGTCTAAACAAGACAACAATTATGCACCGCTCCTGGTATGTCAGGCCAAACCCAAATCAGGCTTGGATCTGTGATTCTTCCAAAAGTAACATGGGAGAATTTCATTCTAAGACAAGCCAAAGAATTCAAAGCTTTTAAAAATAAGAGGACGTAACACTTTCCAAAGGAATTTATCACAGATTACATTAAATAGCTTGTTCTCCATGGCATTGAAAATCACTTGATTTAGCTAACACACAGTTCTTGAGAAGTATTGACAATTACACAAAGCAAAATACACTTCAAAATATAAAGAGCAGTGGTTTCCGGTCCAACCTGTGAGGAGCTTAGAAGTCACCACTCCAACCTAACAACAACTTAAAAGCTGAACAAACTGAAAAATCGATAACTCTTCTAACACCCAATTTCATAAACATAAAAAGAGAAGGAGGGATACCCTAAGCTTATACAAAGAACAGGCTGTTGGAGAATAGGGGAACCTACCTCATGTACAAGAGCAAGTGATGTCTGCTTGAAACTTCTCCCTCTACTGGCTGTAAGTCTATTCAATGGTTTGCCGTCTTTACTCTGATACATCGAAACATCATAGCAAAATAACATACCACCTTAAAAAAAAAAAAAAAGGAAATTAATAAAACATTTCTAATGGCAAAACCTTACTAATTATATGCTCAGTAATCCATAATCAATCTGGATAGAGACTTATAAATGAAAAGATAATTTGCTAAGCAAGTTATGATTTTCAACTATTGTGTCTAAGAATAGAAAAAATATAAGAGATATAAAAAGGTAACATTTAAAATATCAAGAAACAAAACATGATCGACATCTCAGATGGCTCCTTCCAGCCACACTCACTCCACTCCAAAGGTAGCATAATTCAATCACCATTCTGCCTACTTTGGTACTTTATATAAATGGAATTAGACTTGTGTACACGTTTTATTTGGCTTCTTTCATTCAACATAATTGTTGCAAGGATCATTTGTATTATTTTGTTACTGGCAATTGTAGTATATTCATCCTCACTGCTGAATAATATTCCATCATGTGAATATACTACAATTTATTTACCCATTTTACTGTCAACAGGCAGTTAAGCAGCTTTCAAGTTTAGGAATACTCGAATAATGCTGCTATGAATATTATAGTATATGTCTTTCGGCAGCTTCATTTTGGTTTATCCCTAAGAATGAAATGACCAGGAAAAACAGGGTATAAATTTGCTCAGTACCAGTCTTCCAAACTTGTACTAACTTACATTCCCAACAGCAGTTCTGGTTACTTCGCATACTTACCAATACATCGTATTTTCCATCTTTTTTCATTTTAGCCACTCTGGTAGGTATGTAGTGGTATCTTGTTGTAGTTTTAACTTGCATTTTTCTGATGCTGATGAAGTTGCCCATCTTCTCATTGTCTTCATTGAACACTTGAATATGCTCTTTTTGAAGTGTCTGTTCTATTGTTTTTCCTATTTTTCTATTGTGTTTTTCTTATTGATTTGCAAGAGTTTTTTTATGTATTCTGGATATAACTTTTTCAGACACATGTATTGTAAATTCCTTCTTGCACTCTGTCAGTTGCCTGTTCAGTCTTCATTAATGGTACATTTTAATTAACACCTCTTCTTAATTTTAATATAATTTGTCATTCTTTTTATAATTAGTGTTTTAAATTACAGGATCATTTGTTGAAAAGACCATTTCTTTTCTCTTTAGCACTGCAGTGTCACCTTTGTTATAAATCTGGTAACCTTGTATGTGTTTCTGAACATTCTATATTCTTCCATTGGTCAGTATGTCAATTCTTGCACTAATACTACACTGTCAATTATTGTGGCTTTATAATAGGTCTTGATATCTAGTAACATATATCCTCCTACTTGTCCTTCAATGTTGCCTTGGCAATTCTTGGCCTTTTGCATTTATGTACAAATTTCAGAATCAAATGGTCAGTTTTCAAAACCTACTGGGATATTAATTGGAATTGGGTTAAATCTATATATTAATTTGCGGAGAATTGACATTTTTACAATATGAAGTCTTCTAATCCATAAACATGGTAGATCACTATATTTATTGGGATTTATTTAATTTCTCTCAATAATATTTTATAGCTTTCAGTGTACACATTATATACACTTTTTGCTAAATTTATTCTGGGTACTTGATATTTTTTGATGCTATTATAATAGTATATTTTTTAGACTTTCCATTTGTTATGGTATATGAAAATATACAATTGATTTTTATATGTTCACCTTTGTATGTATGCAGTAACCTTACTGAATTCATTTATTAATCCTAGTAATTAGTCTGTAGATTATTTTTGGTTTTCTATGTATACAACCATGTTATCTGCAAATAATGACTATTTCTTCATTTCTAATCCTTATGATTTTTATTTCTTTTTTTTGACTTATTGCACTAGCTATGGCCTCCAGTACAATATTGAATAATAGTGGTAGTAACAAGCATCCATCTTTTTCCAATCTCAGACAACTTCAATATTTCAGTATTAAGTACAAATATGACATGGTAGATGTTCTATATCAGAATAAAGTAAGTTCTAGTCGTAGTTTAATGAGAATCTTTTTGATATGGTGAATAGATTATAAATTTTTCAAAGGCTTTTTCTGCGCTGAGACCATTTAACAATCATTCTGCCTTTTTCTCTTAATGCAATGAATTATATTGATTTTCAAACGTTAAGTTAACCTCACTTGTTACGTATTATTCTTTGTATGCATTGCTTAATTCAATTTTCTAAGATTTTGTTTCAGATTTTTGCATTTATGTTCACAGAAAAGATTGGTCTGTAACATTCCCTTCTTGTAAAGTACTCATAGAGTTTTGGCATTAAGATTATGCTAGTGGTCCCCTAAAAAGAATGTTCCTATTTTTTCTATTTGCTGTTATTCTTTTGTTTTCTCAGAATAAATCTTAATCTATTCTAAGATTACTGTTATTTTTGTATGCATTGCTTAATTCAATTTTCTAAGATTTTGTTTCAGATTTTTGCATTTATGTTCACAGAAAAGATTGGTCTGTAACATTCCCTTCTTGTAAAGTACTCATAGAGTTTTGGCATTAAGATTATGCTAGTGGTCCCCTAAAAAGAATGTCCCTATTTTTTCTATTTGCTGTTATTCTTTTGTTTTCTCAGAATAAATCTTAATCTATTCTAAGATTACTGTTATTTTTCTCTTAACTTTTTGGAAGAATTCATCAAGGAAGCCATCTGCAGCTAGGGTTTTGTTTGTTGGAAGGCTGTTAGTTTACAGATTCAGTATCTTAAATACATATCAAACTATTTGTATAGTCTATTTCTGTCAGTTTTGGTAAGTTTTATATTTTGAGGTATTTCTAAATCTTATCTAAATTGTGAAAAATATAAGCTAAAATTTCTTCATCATATTTATTTTTTTTGAATGTCACAGTGTCTGAACTGGTGTTTCCTTTGTTGCTCCTGATAATCTGTGTTTTCTGTATTTTAGTATCCAGATTTACAATAGCTTTATCAATTTTGTTAAATTTCTCAAAGAATAAACTTTTGGCTTTACTGATATTCTTTATTTTATATGTTTTCTATTGCACTGATTTTATTGTCTTTATTATTTCCTCCTTTATTCTTTAAGTTTGATTTGCTGTTCCTTTTCAAGCCTCTTGAAATGGAAGTTTAAATCATGATTGTTTGCCTTTCTTCTTTTCTAATATATACATTGAAGGTGTAAATTTACCTCTAAACACTATTTTAGCTACATCCCACAAGTTATATGGCTTGTCTCCATTATCAAACTATTTTCTAACTTACATTTTGATTTTTTTTTTGATCCATGGATTATAAGTATACTGTTCAATTTTCAGCCCACTAAAGATATTCTAGTTATCTTTTTGTTATTTATTTCTAGCTTAATCCCATTGTCATCAGAGAATAGACTCTAAGTGACCTCACTATTTTGAAATTTATTGAAGTTTATGGTCTGGGACATGGTCATTTTGATAAATTTTCCATGTATAGTTAAGAATATTGAATCTATTATTGTAAGGTACAGTGTTCTTTATGTCAGTAAAGTTCGTTCACAGTGTTGCTCAGATATTTTGTAAGCTTACCGATTTTTTGTCTACTTACTCTGCCAACTACAGAAAAAGATATTTTTAAGTTTCCACTATTATTGTGGGTTTGTCTATTTCTTCTTTTAGGTCTGTTCAGTTTTGTCATGTATTTTAAAGCTATGTTATTTCATGTATACCAATTAGAATTATGATATTTTCTTAATGGAGTGACTTCTTTATCTCCGTGAAATGCCTCCTTCATTTCCAGCTTTTTCCTTTTTCATATGTCTAGTACTTTTCCATTATATGCTGGGCAGTGTATGAAAGAACTACCGAAGCTGTAAATGATGTTATTGTTTATCAGAGAGTGGTTTTCTTCTCCCTTCTGTTAGGCAGACTGGGGGAAGGACTGATCATCACAACTTAATCAAGGATTGATCTAGGTAAGGCTGATTATAGTTTTGGTAAATCTCAGTCCACCCCTGGTTTACTCCTGCTGCTAGGGCATGTCTCTCCCCACCAACTCCCCCCAACACAAGATATTTAATTGACTCCACAGTCTGGAAAGACTATGGAAGATTCAGGTCTGTCCTCAGAAGTTTTCAGCTTAGCTCTTTAGCTTCCCATCCCATAAAGCCTCAAAATTTGGCAAATACCTCAAGGGAAAAACAAGCTGTATGTTTGAGGTCCCTGAAGTTCTAAGTTTTGTCACTCCAGCACCACATGAATGCCAAGATCTCTGTTGGTTTCTCCACCTCCAGTCTCCTGCTGCACCAGGTTCTTGCTAAGGATGAGCCCGAATACTCAGCCTCCAGCTGGGGCCAGATTAGTAAGAGCACTCAGGTGAGAGCAGCTGTAGATCTTCAATATCAAGTCACCACTCTCTCTAGGGCTTTCACCTCTTGGGAGTTTTGTTTTCGGGCCCATTCTCCTAGCTAGGCTTCGTTTCCTGAGCACCACAAGACTGAAGGAGATTTCACTTTGCTTTTCAGAAGCTTTCAGCCTAGCTTTTGCTACAAGCTCAAAATTCAGCAAATATCTTATGAGGAAAATCTCTAATTTGTCACCTTAGTCCCGTACAACCACTAAAATTTCCACTGGTTTCTTTTTTCCTCCAATAGGCCAGGCCTCTGCCTAGGCCAAGCCCCAATTCCAGGACACAACCAGAATGAGTGAATATCCCCAAATGGAGGGGCAGGAGGAAACAGTTGTAAAATCTAACATGTTCTGCCTATTCTGGAATTTTAGTCCATCTATTTGTGTTTGCTTCTACGATTCTCTGATGCCTTTTAAAATGCGATTATTTATAATTTATATAGCTGTGTCTGGATGTTTGCAGCAGCAATGCCCATGATCCATTATATCTTACTTGGAAGTGGAAGTTAAATCATTACATTAAAAACCTGTACCTTGATACTATGCACTATCCTTACCTGCAAGGCCAGGTTTCAATCCTGGTTGTTTGTTTGTTTCATACATTTTCAACATAAAATTGGGGATTCCTGCTACAGTCTTCCCCTGGTCTGTGCGGGCACCCCCTTTTAACGCAGAGTGATATATCCCACGAGGCATATTCACCATTTCTTGCTTCACAAGTGATGTAAAAAATTCCTCCAAAGCTAAGGGGATAAAAACAGACCAAAAGTAGAGTTATACAATATGTTAGAAGAGAAACATTCATTCTTAACTAATATACAAAAAACTAAGCTCTATTTCTAGCCAAACTTCACATGGTAAAAAGAGAACTCTTGATGCCCATCCCTTTCTCAGTGTTCCCCAAATTAGAACACAGCACCCCGTTGCTCAAGCTCAAAAACTTAAGAGTCATTCTTAACTCCTCTCTTTCTCTCATTTCTTACATGTAATCCATTAGCAAGTCCTCACGACTCCACTTTCAAAATATATCCCGAATCCATTCATTTCTATTTTCACTGTGACTTACAGTTTTTTGTCTTCTCTCTTCCCCATATAAACCAATGTAAAAACTAGTTTCTTGGTTCCTTTTCCTCTTGATTACCCCTATAAACTTTCCTCTGCCCAGAAGCCAGAATTTTGCCATTCCTTTCCCTAACATATTCCGATGGGTTTTCACTGTATGTAGAATAAAATCACAACTTCTGACCATGATCAAAGCCTTCTATGGTCTAGCCCCTGACTCTCTCGGAGCTCATCTCTACCAGATTCACTCCTTGCTATGAGGAAGCCACACTTCCATGAGGCCTCTTTCCATTCCTCAAAACACAAAGTTGATACCTAAGTCAGGGCCACTGCATTTTTTATTCCCCCTACTTGGAACATAGTAGTCCCAGATTTTCATGAAACTGGCTTTTCCTTGTCATTTAGGTGTTTTCAAAGAGGCCTTTCATGACAATCCATCATTCTGTAGCAATATGAGTACAATTACTTAAAAATAAAATATTCTTTTATTATTTCTTTGCTTGTGTTTCTTCTAATTAAGTCCAAATCTTTATTGCTTGACATTTTACCTATTACAAAATAACACAGAAATGTGGGATCAGAAGACTATAGAATGGGCCGGGCACGGTGGCTCACGCCTGTAATCCTAGTTCTCTGGGAGGCCGAGGCGGGCGGATTGTTTGAGCTTAGGAGTTTGAAACCAGCCTGAGCAAGAGCGAGACCCCGTCTCTACTAAAAATACAAAGAAATTAATTGGACAACTAAAAATATATAGAAAAAATTAGCCGGGCATGGTGGCGCATGCCTGTAGTCCCAGCTACTCGGGAGGCTGAGGCAGGAGGATCGCCTGAGCCCAGGAGTTTGAGGTTGCTGTGAGCAAGGATGATGCCACGGCACTCTAGCCTGGGCAACACAGTGAGACTCTGTCTCAAAAAGAAAAAAAAAAAGAAGACTATAGAATGCCCAAACAAAATATTTGATAAGACTATAGGTTTATATTCAAATGTCATTTTCCTAAGGACCACTAGAGGTTACCCAATACAGAAACAAAAACAAAAACACATTAAAACTAAACAAGTCCTATGGAGTGGAAAATAAGAAAGAAAACCACTGCATCTGCCTCTTAGAGGAACAAAAAGCAGGGGTCCACCTAACTACACTGGAATTTCATTCTGAATAGATCTAAAAGTGTCCTTCAAATGACCATAATATATTAAAGGTGCCAAGTATTCACTGTAGCACCTATTCAGTACCCAATTCTGTTTCTATATAGAACCCTCCTAGATGCAACCAAGCTTCTCCATTCAAAGCTCAGAGAACACCTGTGTGGGATGTTTTCCATTTTCCCCTCCACATCTTCCCACTACCCTTCTCAACCCTACTCTGTGTTCTGGAAGAATAACCTTTGAGAAATGCATCAATAGGCCCCCTTGTCCTCTGGCTTCTGGTTGACTTCAACCAATGAGAGACACTGGCAGAAGATCAGAGGGTGAAAACATTGCTATAAGTCAGGGAATGTATTCCCCAGACACTTTCTTGCAGGATTGCTACAGGTTACCTCTTCTGTAGCATCCCTCTTCTGAAGGTCCTGGCTCCCCTTAGGCAGCCCTATTTATAATATAGATGCTCTCTCTTCTCCCTCTTCTTATCTCTGCAGTCCAAGGACATTACCCATGGTGAGATGATTCACCGTCTCTTGGGGATTTTTCTTAATTTTGACAACACAATTGTAAATAGGTCCTTTATTAAACTCTCTTCAATTACTCTATCTGAACATATCCCCTGCCCTTTGTCACGACCCTGATCACTATGTCACCTACATGAAAAACCTAAGTAATATCCACCTGCAGGCCATGTTCCCCAATTCCTGCATATGTAGGCACAGGTATGACTGCTTCAAACTGGGTATCAATATAGACTTTTCGCAATGTGGCTAGGAATCGTATATTTGTGAGGATAAAGGCACTACAGTGAGAGAAGATAATTTCATGCTTTTTAAGAAGGAATCCTTTTCTGGCAAAAAGTGAATCATGTCAAGGGACAAGTACACATCTGCACATGGATTAACCCAGCAATGAAAATTTGTTTATTTCTCAAGCTCTACAGTGAACTACAGGTTCTCAAATAACGCCAGCCTGGAGAATTCAAATAACACCAGCCCAGACAATAATTTAAATGAGGAAAAGTCAAGAGCCTACATGTAGCTGATACATAGAACTCCATCTTCCCCCAACTACTAAACTAGTAACTAGAATTTTTTCCATTGTTTTTAACCTTTGCCCTAGTCTCTTCCTTACAGATGACCAGGTGAGAATTTGAAAAGAAGCTGAGAATTTATAGGACACAGGATGTCAAATAAAAAATTTTTAAATAACCCAAATGTCCTTCAACAGCTGAATGAATATACAAACTGTGATAAACTCATACAATAGAACACTACTCAGCAATAAAAAAACAAGCAACTGATATCGGCAACTATTTGAATGGATCTTAAGGATGAGTGCTGATCATAATCCCAAAAGACACAATTCCAGATGTTGAAATTCCAAAAGATCAAAATCCCTAAACTAGAAAATTCCTAACACCTAAAATCTCTAAAATCATAATCCCAAAGGATTAAAATGCCAAATATTTCCTGAAGGCCAAATCCTGGAAAAGGGATTAGTGTTTCCAGTTGTACACGGGATCATTGTATCATGTTAATTGCATCACAGTAGCTGGAACTATTACCTTGTTATTGCCTTTATGTGGAAATTAAGCATGGTTTAAGGAGATGCACATGGGTGCCAAGTTGACAAAGGGCGGATTTGTGGACTTAATTTTAGGTGTCAACTTGACTGGATTAAGGAATACCTAGAAACCTGGTAAAGCACTATTTTGGGTGTGTCTGTGAGGGTGGTTCCAGAGGAGGTTAGTGTGTGAGGCTGAGTAGACCAGGTGGGGAAGATCTGCCCTCATTGTTGGTGGCCACCATCCAACTGGCCAGGGACCCAGAGAAAACAAATACGGAAGGCAAACTGGTCTCTGAGTGCTGGGACAGACTTTTCTTCTGTTGCCTTGGACCTCAGAACTTCAGACTCACCAGCCTTTAAACTCCAGGATTTACACCAGCACCAGTGGCTCCCAGGGTCCTGAGGCCTTTGGACTTGGCCTGAGCCACACTACCGGCATCCCAGGGTTTCCAGCTTGCACACGGCCTGTCATGGGACTTCTCAGCCACCATAATCCAATTCCCCTAATAAATCCCCTCTATCTATATACATATCCTATTGGGTCTGTCTCTCAGGAGAACCCTGACTAATACAGATTTAGTATTGGGGAAGCCAAATATCATTCCTTCTCACTGAATTCCTTACAACACAATGGAAAAGATATGTGAAATTGCTCCCTCATAAAAAGGCTGTAATATGTGCAGAAGGCTACTTAATGATAAAAGGTTTAAAAACTAATTATTATTGGTGCTGTAAAAGCAGAAAATTGCTTAATTGCAATGGACTTTCAAATGGACAATGTACACTTACAAAATTTGTAGACCACAACCATTCTCCAAATACAAATGCAGTGAGAGTTTTGAAGATGGAAGCGAAAACACAAGCAAAAAAAACACAGGAAACCTCCCCTGCCAAATTATACAGTTGTGTACAACTTCTGCCCCTTCACCCAGAGCACCAATTCACTGTTATGTATTTCATCTTCACATCATTTCCAACACTGGAGGTATAAATTGTTTAAAGACTTTTACAGAGTTCTAATTGGTTTTATGCATTTTTTGCAAATTTGACTCCATGAAAGTGCATCATCAAAACGTTGGCTTTGTGTGTCATCATTGTGTGTGTATTTTAAAACACTAAAACTTCCTCAATAAATGAAGTGATGTCCTTTTTGTACATCTGCATTTGTGAAAGATAACATTTCTCAAGATCTCTTTGGGTAACTGAGTATGCCCATGAGATCTGTCATCAATCTCATTAAAAGACTCAGTTTGTCTGTCATGGTATTTCAGATGACTGCAGTTACAAAGCTGGATGCCCACCAAGTACCATAGTAATATGCATTTATACATTTTTTTTTCCTATTTCTTTATAAATACACTTTGTCTGCTCATAACTATTATACCCGCAACTGTCATTAGTATACCTGAGTATTTATGCTTGTGAAAATATATCGTTGCCTATTTTATGGTGTAAAGTGCCATACGAAGTGTTCTGTTGTATTTTTATGTTTCTCAAATGAATTCTCTTTTTAAAATATAAATAAATGTCTTTTAAAGAACTTTTTATTATTTTTTCCAGGATTATATTTTCATGATTTTGATCTTTTGAGATTGTGATTTTGCGGATTTTAGATTTTAGGGATTTTGATCTTTCAGGATTTCAACAATTGCAATTATGGCTGCGGTCCCCAATCCCCGGGGCCATAGAACAGTATCAGTCTGAGGCCTGTTAGGAACTGAGCTGCACAGCAGGTGAGGGGCAAGCTAGCCAGTGAAGCTTCATCTATATTTACAGCCCCTCCCCATCGCTTGTATCACTGCATAAGCTCCACCTCCTGTCAGCTCAGCAGTGGCATTAGATCTCATAGGAGTGTGAACTCTACTGTAAACTATGCATGCGAGGGATCTAGGTTGCACGCTCCTTATGAGAATCTAATACCTGATAATCTGAGGTGAAGCTGAGGCAGTGATGCTAACACTGGGGTGTGGCGGCAAATACAGATTATTGTTAGCAGAGAGGTTTGATTGCACAATTGAAGCATCTGAAACCATCTCCTCCCTCACCCCAATCCATGGAAAAACTGTCTTCTACGAAACCAGTCCCTAGTGCCAAAAAGGTTGGGGATCTCTGGATAATGGTGTTTGGGACTATGTCTTTGAGGATTACGGCCCAAACCCCTCAAGGACATTATGCTCAGTGTGGGGGGAAAAAAAGCAAAAGCTAATCCCAAAAGTTTACATACTGAAAAAAACTGGTAAAATCTAAATAGGCCTATAGTTAGTAATATTGTGCCAATGTCAATTTTCTCATTTTAACATCATACTATGGTTATGTGAGATGCTATCAATTAGAGTACTTGGGTCAAAGGTATTATTTTCTAAACTATTTTTGCAACTTCTTATAGGTCTAAAATTACTTCAAAATAATTTTTTTAAAATATCAACACCAGTAACATCCTTATTTAAAATAATGAAAATTACTGGATTTACTTTGCAGCTACTTTTCATTTTTAAAGACTTAAGAGGAGAAAAGGGCTTAATTCACTTAAATTCAGTGCAATACACTTTTCTGCCCGCAGGACTTGCAGACTAACATATATCATCCACCCTACACATTTTTGGGTATATATTCCTAAGGCTGGTGCCTTTTTCCTGTTTTGTTTTTGTTTTTGTTTTTGTTTTTTTAGTTCTCTAGTATTAGAGGGAAAGTGAGGCACAGAAAAAAGTGTCATGGTGACACACTTTGCCAGACATAGATAGCATCTAAACCACCCTCCTCACTCCAATCATTGAATTTTCTCACACAAATACAGTTGTTAATCTCAATTCCTTCCCTTCTTTCTTAAAGACACTGGTAACCACCAAGTAAAACAATGTAGAAGAAATAGCTAATGGCCACCACACAGCACTGCACATGCCAAGAGGACAGAAACATCAGTGCACCTCGGCAACAAATATCTTCCCCCTTCTCCTTCTTCTGATACTGCAAGACTGTGCTGGGGAATAAATGTAAGAGGGAACAAAGTCATTAAAAAACCCCAAAAGGATTTTTGATTCTAAGGTTATTTTAGGATACAGGAGAAACTTTGCATAACTGAAGGCTTTTTCCTTCTTAGACTCACTATTAACTTCAGGGGTGGTTCTAGACTCTGAAGAGCCGTGAGGTAGCAAGTAGGGAGGAACAGAAGAGAGAAATATAGTGAACAAGCCTTTGAGGTTTCTTCTAGAAATCAGGAGAAAAGAAAAGGTGAACTCGTTGTCTAAGCTGACTGCTCAGTTTTCTCTAATAAAAGGAAGCAGAGATTTGTAACAGGAGCTTTGTCTAGAAATAAATAGTATATATTTGGCTGAATTTCCAAGGAATTTCCAAGTGAGATGAAACCAAGGAAAGAAAAACTTCAAACGTTTCAGGCTAGTGTGATCATGACTGAGCAGATGACATTTCTCGTTTTTATTGAACTTCATTTTTAGAAATTAAATTTTTACATCCATGAATATTCAAGGTAGAATTAGAACAGAACAAAGTAAAATGTTGTCTAATACGGAAAAGCTACTTAATCACAATGGATCACTTGAGGAACTTTGTAATAATTTTTTAATAATCAGGAAATAAAATAATGTAAGTTCCCAATCACAGTCTATAAGCAAATTTCTCAGATGGAATCACCTACCATTTCCTCGGTAGGGCATAGAGTAATAGGGGCAGGTGAGTACTTCTAGACATAACATCCATATAGAATAATTACCACATGTATACATTAGAATAATTTTTAAAAACTAATGACTCTGTAAGCTTTATATCAATGCTGAACGATCATTCAATTGATCCATGTCTTAAAAGCTTAATTTACAGCTCTCAAATATCAGAAAAATCTTTGGAATAACTCTACAGAAAGAATAAATTTATAATGATGAAACTACCCAGTAAAACTCTGAATAGTCTAATGACCTTTTCACTGAGCTAAGGAAGAAGCATTATTAAAACCAGTAACCTAGAGTCCCAGTACAAATTTGTCTTGTAGAATAAATTTAGTTTTTCAAATGAATTTTAAGTTGTCAGTGAAAACAGTTGTTTAAACTAGTTTTCCAATTAAATCCTACTTGAGTCTAACATTTTTTGGTGTGTTTTAAACACCATACTATCTCAAGCAGTCTCCATAGAACAGACAGGTGCATTTAACATTTCAGTTAGAAAATAAGCACTTAAGATTAAACTGTAGTATGCACACATCACAAAAGAACACAATTAATCAGACAGATAAAAATCATTGAAAAATGGTAGTCTCCTTACTACTAAATAACAGTCACCTGGTAAAACCAAAGGAGAAGTGAGTGTCAAGAGTTTGACATAGCAAGAGCCAGGAACTGAAAGATCCATATCCTCCTCATCTTCATCTTCATCCAACTCATCAGAAATAGGAATTTCTGGTCTTATCTGAAACAAGTGACAAGATTATAGAGAGGATGATAGTAAAACAGTATGCAAACTTTTCTTTGCACTTTTTGTGTCAAGATTTAAAAACTGTAGTAGATGCCATCACTCTATAATGTTAAAAAACCATTATAAAAAATTTTTGAAAATCTATTAATTTTTCAGGTTAACTAAATGGTAAGCTCTAGTCATCTTATTAGATACAATCTAAGATCCATTTAAAAAACTAATGTTAATACAGTAAGAAAATCACCATAAGCCAACACAAGCAATGATTATTATAGAAAATAAAATTCCACACCATCTAACAATAAAATGCAAACACTGACATATTCAATATGTTGAACTCCTATGGCTTAATTAAATATTTGTCTTATCTAAATACTATTTTTTAAAATTTGTGATTCTAGCCATACTTCTATAACAAAGCTTAAAAATCTTCCAACAGAATATACAGTAGAGATAAGGGAAGAACAGAATGCTTTAGTTGACTTTTTTTTTGTATTTAGACATGGCAGTTTGTTGCTATGGAATATAAAAACACTAAACTCTGTAATTGGTAGCTATACTTTATTGTGTCTAATTTGCATTTTGAAGATTTTTGTGGTTGCTCTGTGATTAGTTAGGTTTATTTGAACCAAAAATAAAAAACTGTAAAAACATTACCATGATTATAGTTTCCACAGATATAACTGTTAAGCAATTAATTAAATTTTTAATACCTTCAATGATACTCCATCATAATGCCCACATGCAGATAATTAAGCATTAGGGGAGGAAATCAAAATATATAAAAGTGGTTTCTATAACCATAAAGTGCCAGAACCCAGTCATTACCATTAGCCTGTCTCCCAGAGTTATTTTTAGAAATAATTAACAATTCCTGCAGATTGCCTTCTTCATAGGTCCCCAAAGCACTGTTCCATTTAGGAACTGCACTGAGTCAGGATTCTTGCAGGGGGATTAAAGACAACAGAGAGGAAATGCTTCTCTTAAGTATAATAATCTCAACTCCAATGAAGCCTTTCAACCATAACTAGTGTTCTCTTCATTCATGAAGGAGAAGTGAAAGCAACCTATCTGAGCGCCTTCCAAGACAAGATTTAATGTGGATTCAATATTAAGTACCTAATTCTCAGAGGGCTAAACCAATCATACTTACAGAGATAACTAACTATTAAGTATGCTCCACATAGGGCATGACAGCATTCCTTGGTATCAGTGTATACCAGAGACCCCCTGGCATGTTTGCAAACCTTTTGGTTCTGACAAGCAGGGTCTTCCAGGTGTCTCTGGTCTGCACACATTTTACTTGGAATTTTCTAGGTTTAGTAGTATCAAGAGTTGTCTTAGAGATTCTAACCAGTCCTAGTGGCCTAAAAAGTCCTGAGAAAGAAGTTGGTCCTAAGTCCCTCCACCTTGCATCCTGACTTTTTACACATCATAGTACCTTGGAAAAATAGTAAAATAGAGTTATGAGATGGCCCAGCGATTTCACTTCTAGGTATATAAACAAGAGAAATGAAAATACATGAACACACAAAAACTTACACATGGATGTTCATAGCAGCATTATTCATAACAGTCCCAAAATGGAAGCAACCCAAATGTCCACCAACTGATGGAATGTATAGACAAAATGTAGTGTATCTATACTATGGAATATTATTCAGCCATAAAAAGGAATAAAGTACAGATACATGCTACACATGAAAGCAAACACTATGCTAAGTGAAGGAAGCCAGTCACAAACGACCACATCCTGTATGCTTCCATTTATAGAAAAGGTCCAGAATAGGCGAATTCATAGAGACAGAAAGTAGATTAGTGGTTGCTCAGGTCTGTGGGAGGGCGAGGGGTAATGGGCACTGACTGCTAATAGAGTTTCTTTTAGGGGGAAAAATGTTCTAAACTTAGATTATGGTTGCCTGTGATTAGTTGCACAATTCTTTCAATATACCAAAATTACTAAATTGTATACTTTAAATGGGCAAGTTGTATGGTATGTGAATTTTATGTCAATAAAGCTTTTTAAAAATAAAGAAAGGAGATAGGCAGGTAGCAAGGGATGAAGGAAGGCAGGTAGGCAAAGGAGGAAGAGCTGGTGTCGCCACCAGAGGACCTTAAACTGGTGTGTAAACTTTGCCAAACGACCAAATGTTTCCAGAATTATTTAGTATAAAGGGGATATGATCATTTGTGCACACATTTTAGTCTATCCAGTCCTTCTGCTCAGTCAACCTAATTATTTAATATGAGTCACAGCACCAGGGCCATCAATATTTCTAAGAGCCACTAAAGAAAGAGTTACCAGGTTGGGGATAAAGAAAATTGATCTACTCATCAATCTTAAACTGTCTAATTTCACATTCACATGACTGAGTGCCTATATTATCTGCTATGCAGTGAATAGCATATGTCTGCATCTCAGTGTGCATAAATTTTAGCAAAGAAATCACAAATGTACTATAATTTAAGTGTAGACAATATACTGTATGTATTAATATTTATAATGGTGTGCTTACTCCTTCCATTTTGTTTCCTCAGAGATGAGCTGATTCTTCTGGACAAATTAGTACTTACTGTTATATCTTGGTTCCACTACATTTTCCTCTACTTTTGCTCACCTCTTACAAGTTCTACCTTTCCTGTGCTAATACCAGTCTTTCCCCACGGTTTGTATGCAACAATTTAATACGCCCAATGTAAGTACAACTATGGAGAACCAAGACAAATCAGATGAAAGAATACCTGTTAAAGTTATAAAACTTTGGCAATAATATTACATTAGCTGCTAAAACGCCCAGGAATAACTTCATATATACATATGTTTAAAACACACATACACCACCACCACACTGCCAACACCACCCTTCTAAATACAGCTACACTTTGTTGAAAAAACTTAAAGGGAAAACCAAATATAAAATGGCAATTTACTTTTAAAACTTGTTTCAAACTGAATACAGATGCTTCTCAACTCACGATGGGATTATGTCCCAATAAATCCATAGTAAGTAGAAAATATCATTAAGTTAAAAATGCATTTAATATGCCTAACCTACCAAACATCATAGCTTTGCCTAGCCTACCTTAAACGTGCTCAAAACACTTACATTAGCCCACAGTTGGGCAAAATCGTCTGGCAACACAGTACACTGCAGAGTATCTGCTGTTTACCCTTGTGATCACGTGGCTGACGGAGAGCTGTGGCTGACGGAGAGCTGTGGCTGACGGAGAGCTGTGGCTCACTGCCATCGCCCAACATCACAAGAGATTATTTTACCACATTATCACTAGCCTGGGAAGATATCAAAATTCAAAATTCAAAGTACAGTGTCTACAGAATGTGTACTGGTTTAGCATCATCATACTTGAAAAATTGTAAGTCAACCCATCATAAGTCAGGGACCATCTGTACTGCAAAGCTTATCCTACAAAATGCCTCATCATGGTTCTGAGCCAGATAACCTTTCGACCACCTTTCTGTGTGTGTAACCTATGAAAATCCAAGAGTTTGTGCATAAACAGGGGATTTTATTTGGAACGCATCAAGATTCTGCATAAATTCAGTTAAAAAGAGAAACGGCTTCTGATGAATGCAGTGACATTCACTTTAAATCAAAGCCAAACTGGTTATGCCATATTTATACCAACCCTGAATGCATAATGAGTTCTTTTATATTACGTCCAAAATTAATTCTAGAAATCAACAAAACAATCTTAAGATCTCTATAATTTAATTTTTAAATAGCTGAATATTTTTTAATGAAGTGAGAAAGGAAAGTCAGTATCTTCTACCTAAATGTTTATACATTACTGATTCTCTTACAAAAAAATTTTTTCTATAGTTTTTGGGCAGTTTTTTTCTTTTTTGAGGGTGGTGCTAAAGAAGGCAGGGGAGAAGTGTAAATAGCTAAAAGGAAGAAATACAAGATAAAAGGGGACAGTCATTCTTATTTATTTTTCAACATTAGAATGAACAAGTCCTCAAAGAAGTCCCCTCAAATGTTAGAACCAATTTTAGTGCTTTAAGTGCTTAACAATGATATTGTTACAAACCCACAAAACATATGCATTCATTCAACATCCCCAGCTCATAAGACAGGGCCTAGCACTTAGTATATCTATAATAAACAATAAATAATTATTAAACCAATACAAGTGTTAGGTGTTCATTCCACAGAACTTCCTAATGACAAGAAAAATGAGTTAAGCAATTTGGTATTCAACTCCCTAACTCAAATAGTGTCTCATTCAGCTCTACTATCTACTGACATTTTCCATTTAATCTTAGATGTATTGTTTCATTAAACCCTAATTCTTCTGATGTCTGCCACTCCTTACTCTTTTTGTTCTACCAGCCTGTTAACTTTCAGCAAGTTATACAGCATAAATTGATGTTCAACAATCAAAAAGAAATATTTAAGTAAATTTAAAGAAAAGTAGTACTTACAAAAGCCACTGAATTATAATTCACAGAAGTAGCCATGTTTGTAAAGACGCATTATATCTTTTCCTTTTAAGTTCTACTTGAAATTCACAGTGGACTCAAATGTTTATTTCACAGGTTCTCACAAATAGAAAGAAAGAATGTGGATGTGCTTTCACTGGAAAAATGTATGGGTAACTTTACATCTTGTGAGTAAGCCAATTGCCCTTGGTGCAGAACATGTAATCTCTGTCAAAAAAGAATCATCTTAATTTTTACATTATAGAAGTCCCTACATGACAGGGACTTTTGAAACATTTGAAAATATGTTCTTATAGAAAATGAGCTGCAGTTTCACATCACTGCCATCAGCTACAAAACAGAGGTGAAGCACTGTCCTGGTTGTAGGCTTAGACTTTGGGGGCTTGTTTGGGATACGAACACGTTGACTGCTTTTCTGGACTTTTAGTCTTTAGGTATTCAAACAGCCACACTGAAAATTAGTAATCAATGAAAAGAAGAAGAATACATAGTATGGTCTTAGAAGCAATGATTCTCTAGGAGGAGACAGAGCCTCTGTATCAGAATCTGGGTATCAGAGTGAGGAAGACTCTTTCAAACCACTTATACCCTCTCATTTCAGCCTCCGTTTGAGAATGCCCACCATAGTGAGCCATTGTTACTTTTCAGAGCAGGTCATATCCCAGAACGGGATTAATGCAGAAAAAAAAGTTGAAAAGTATGGCTACAAAAGGAAAAGGCTTATAGCTTTCCTTTATACCTCTTTGTACTCGATGGTAAAAACCCAAACATATATATTAATAGAAACCCAAACTCTTAAGTACTTTCCCATTTATGTTCAAGGTATAAAGAGCTATTTATGGCTACTCAGAGATCAGAAGGTATAGAAGAGTTCGATTAAGGAAGTAGCTAACATTTGATTGAGTATAGTATTTAACTGACTATAAACTCTAACAAACATAATCAGAAACTGAATACGACCCTGAAGTCAGAAAAGACATAAACTTGTCAATATTTAAAGAGGTAGAGACTAAACGTTAAGGGTACGTGGGAGTTATTTAATGGAAACTGTTACTCTAGCCAGAATATTTGAGGAATAGCAGCTAAAAATAAAGGTAATTTTTATGCTGCGATCTAAATGAGCAATTGCTTATTTAAAATAATAATAAAAGTTATCTCTCCAGATGTTGTAGCTAATCTACTGGTATGTGTTTGCACACCAATTTCTCTTTTTTTTTTTTTTTTTTTTTTTTTTAAGAGATAGGGTTTACTCCATGGTCCAGGCATGGAGTACAGCGGCATGATCATACCTCGCTGGAACCTCGAACTCCTGGGCTAGAGTGATCCCCCCACCTCAGCCTCCTGAGTAGCTAGGACTACAGGCACAAGCCACCACGCCTGGCTAATTTTTTATCTTATTTTATTTTTTTGTAGAGATGGGACCCAGGCTGGTCTCAAACTCCTGACCTCAAAGAATCTGCCCTCCCCAAGTGCTGTGATTACAGGTGTGAGCCACCACACCCAGGCCTGCACACCAAATTTACATGTAGATTTTTTTTCCCCATTTCTTTTTTTAAGCAGCAATGAGTACTGCCAGTCACCATAGTGCACTCTGAAGTCCCATCCTTTTAAAAATATCTTTACTTAACCCTTCCCAACTGTGTTCACTGCATGGCAAGCCAGCCAATCTGTCTTTATAAGTCCTCAATAACATAGGAAATCCTGCCTGACTTACAATCTGATTTTACAAGAGCCTATCTTCAGTCCACTTTATATGGTGGCTCCAATTCAATTCAGTGAACAAAAGTTTGCCTGGTTCCTACTGGCATCTAATCTCTGTATAAACTCAATCCAGAAGAAAAGCCAAACCCATTTTAATGCCTGAGGATCCAAAGAAATGCACACCAAACCTTCTCGCCATTTGGTATCTAAGACAGATTCTGAGTAATGTTACACTTAACTTCATCTAACATAACGTCTGCCTTACACTCTAGAGATATTCAATAAATACCTGTATGCATTTGAATTAGTAATGGTACTACATATGAAACCAGACATTTAACAACTTAACATGACTTACTAATTTAAAGTTGATTATATTAGGTAGATACTAGAAAAGACTGTATGTTTTTAGTTTGGTCTAAAAACTAAGATAACGACATACTGTGTGCTAAACCTTGAAAGATAGTGATGCTTTCTCCCCCAGTTCTCTGGAGTTAATCTATGCATCGTTTCGCACTATACTAATAAATAGCAGATTTTTTTCATACAGCATCTCATTCTTTACCACAAATAAAAATCTGAGGCTGCACAGGTCATATAAAATCTTAGTCTATGCAAGCCATGCTTGGTTTCCAAGTCCAAGATGGCACTCTAAGGCAAAGTGGTTCCTACAGTGGCACAGGTCTTCTGGAGCAAGCCATATACCCAGTCACCTTAAGATAGTTTCATTTGTACCTTAGATGTCTTCCATCTGCTTCAAAGCGAATTAAATTCATTATCTGTGAAGGCTAAGACCTCTACAGTCATTTACGGATTAAACAAATAATGAATGTGAACTCTTAGATTGCATGGACAACGTAGCTAGAGTTACATATATATTTATCAGGTAAGGATCTCCTAAAATGGGAGATACAAATGAAGTTGTAAACCCCAGCAAAGTAAAGAGATACCAGTAAGAAAGTAGGATTGCCTACCTTTTCAGGCAAATGAAGAATGGTGTGTTCTCCTGCACTAAAGTGGGACAGAGATTTATATGCAGCATTTGCTACAACTGGGTCCTAGATAGAGGAAAAGAAAAACAAGTAAACAAACAACATATATTGAACATCAAATCTGGAGAAGGAAAGAAAACCTTTCCCACCAATCCCAAGGTTCTAGAGTCAGTGCCAGTGCTTTGGAAATGGTTTTCAAGTCTTGCTGGGCCAAAAGAACATACACTAGCAATTTCAGGAGAAAGATCGAGGAACTTTATCCTTATTTCAAAAGAAAATATTGTGGAGGGAAGAGTGAAAGGGCCTGAGGAGAGAAGAAGAACCAGAAAAAAATATCAACCTGAACATTTTTCGGAGAATTGGCCCCAATTAAAGAAAATACAATATAGCATTGGGCAAAGAGATCAAAAACACTAAATTTTTATACTAGTTAGGACACTGAACATAAAGTAATTCATAATTGCTCGGATCTCATAAGCAGTATGGTTTAGGGGAAGGAGTATGAGGGTTCAGAGTCTGACAGGCCTGGGTTTGGATCCTGATTGGCCACTGTTAACAGGGCAAGTTAGCTTCCAGAATCTAAGTTCATTCACCCATGAGCTGGCTACACTTGGGGATAACATCACCAACAGTCTTCTCTATATTCATTGATTAGAAATGACACCTCGAAAAGGGACTGGACTTTTTGCTTGTTTGGCTATGCTTCTTGCTGGGGAGCAGCAAAGCAGGGGAGGGGAAGGACCATATAAAAATATAAGATAATGTCAAAAATCTCTCTTCACATCTACCAAATTCAAAAAGTATTATGTGCAATTACTGGGCATAAACTGAGAATAATTTTTCCAACCAAAATTTATTAATAGTCATACTTTTTTTTTTAAATCAAGAAGCCATCAATTCAAGGGAGTTACATTTTTTATTCTAACAGTCTGATTTCACAGTTCTTTCCCCAGCTTTGTTGTGATTCACTGACACCCCTTGAGATAGTACCTTGTTTTGAGTGTGAGTCCAAAGGAAGCTGAGGACTTGAACTTTAAAATTCTGAAAAATCATCAACAGAAGAAATTTTTAAGTTAAAGCTAAAATTGAGACTAAGCAATCCAAAGTAGCAAATAATGGAAATTAAATCACTTTTAAAATTATACCACCAGTAATTGACAATGCATATTCACCCACCATTCATAAGATGTAAATATTCAGAAACACGCCTATTATCTAAACACATGGATATTCTAAACACACTTACATTTTAAGATTATTAAATTTAGAAAGCTAATCATTTCTTGCTGACTCCTCAAGTACTAATAAAATGTTACTCTTTCATGCCACTGTTCTTGATTCCCTACCCAAAAGAGAGTTTTCCTTTCTCCAAACAGCCAGATGGCACACGGCACACTTTAGCATCTGGTATGAACAACTCCCTATTGGGTGTACACTCCTTAGGGCAGTGACTGTAACTTTTTCATTTCAAAGAGTAGATCACAGAGCCCAGACATTTCCTCAACAATGACAAATACGTAACAAATAACTGAGCATAAAAGTCATTTATCTTCCAACATTGTGTCTTCATTTCAGCCACACTTAACTTCGTGCCCTTCTAAACAAGGTTCTTCTACACCTCGTTGCCTTTGCAAATTCTATTCCACAAACATCAATGGGAAGCAACAGTATATTAATTCTTCAAGACCTTAGTCCAATATCACCACCTAACTAAAGTTTCCTTAGATTCCTCCTAAGAATGTTTGTCACTTCTTCCATCACAATCTCATCACCCTTTGATTAACTGTACTCATCAAATGTTATAATTACCATTGCTCATGTCTATTTCTTTTACCAACCTTTGAGCTTCTGGAAGGCAGGGACTGACAACAAGGTACTATGGAAAAATACAGGCTATGGAGCTAGACAGTCTTGGGTTTAGATGCCAGCTTTTACTTAGCTTTTTAACTACATCTTGGTCAAGTTATTTGTCTGGCACATAGCAGATACTCAATAGATATTTGTTTAACAAATGGATAGGTCTCTCAAAACCTCAGTTTTTTTAGCTTTATGATAAAAAAGTATACCTTCCTATAAGATATAGAACTAATTGGTATAAATTAGAGAGTGCTAGGGATTTAATAGGAACTGAAAAATAGTATCTACTATATTTATTAGTTTCTCTAAGGCCTAGTACAGTTCTAATAAATATATTCTAAGTCAATGAATAAATGTGCCAAGCAGTGTGCAAAGCAATTTAGAAAATACACTATAATTGAATCATGAACTCTATTTTCAACAAGCTTATAGTTTAACAGGGAAAATAATATGGGCATACATATATCTGTAGTATAAAATAGAAATAAATATTCTTAGAACAGTATACATAAAGAACTTTGGGAGTAAAACTTCTGCTTGCAGACAGACTCTCAAAGGATGGGATGCATTAAAAAAACAATTCTATATTTCCTAAAATAGATTTTAAAAACAGAGATGAAAAAGAAAGCAATTTTAGACAGAAGGAATAACAGGAACAAAGAAAAAGAAGTAGAAAAGTTTGGAGGTAGATAAGGAAACTGAAAGTGATTTAGCTTTTCTGGAGTGCAGGCTACAGAACAATACAGTGATGCAAGATTCTAGAAGGCCTTATGGGCTTGGTATAAAGAGGTTAGATGTCATATTAGGCAAACATAAGGCATCAAGATGACTAGGAATAGAAATGACCTAAGAAATGCTTTGGGAAAATTAAATTCAACCCTGGCTCACATCCAAACAAATTCTACGCAGTTAAAAGAAAACAAATTGTCTAACACACACAGGGACAGAAGGAAGGAAAGAGAGGGGAAGGGAGGGAAGGAGGGAGGGAGGGTCTCGCCCTGCACATTTCTTCACTTCTGCTTCCAAGGGGATTATGGTCACTGAAGGGACCCCCCTGCTTGCAAACTGGAGGGAAGAGATGGATAGAATGGCCCCAAAGCAGTCTGCCTGAACAACAGAGGAACCCTAATATATAAGCATGAAGATAAACCAAAATAAGATACCAGTGGAAAAGAATATAAAATCTGAAAGAAAAAAAAAAATCTAGTCCAAAACACAATTCACAGCCATGGCCAAGTAAACGTAAGAAACCAACACCAAAACCACTTCATAAATTAACCTGTAGTAAAATCTGAATAACTCGAAGTATAAGCAATACAGAGGTATATGATTTCAGCCCCAGAAGACAGAAAATAAATATACACAATAATCCTTCACTTTGGTTTTCAGTCTTCATTCCTTATCAGTAGCCCTGCAGACTGTCTGACAATATAAGGGCAAGTAGCTACAAATTGTAGTCATAAAAAAGACTGTTGGTGAACTATATACTCTAGGAGACACAAATTGATTGTTTTTTTAATGCCCTAAAACAAAAGTTTACAAGTGAGAATAAACTAAAAATACTCTGTATTGGTCCATTCATTCATTCAACACCTATTTACTAAGTATATCTTATGTATCAGGCACTATGTTAGGTATTGTATGCTCAGTAAGGATAGATTTGATTTTATTCTTTTCCTTTCCAAAAAGCATAAATAAGATATTTTAATGAGAAAACAAAAACAAGTCCTAGTCTCATGTTTCTATCCAAAGATATTCAAAACTAGTATTTCCCTGCCCATCCTTTCTAACTGCAACTTTATTTATCACCATGTAATAAAAGCCAATTTAAAGATTTTTTTAAAGTTTAAAACTTTTTAAAAAAATATTAAACAATCAGGCTAGCGAAAAGGTACTCAATACATACTTCCCTTATATCAAACAAGCTAATGTTTCAGTACAACGTACCTATACAGAATATATACAATACACGTGTGTTCATAAAAGCTCAGTCATTGTGCAGCATTTAGAATGGGTAGAAGCATTATCCCATAAGCCTGTTGAATCACGTGATCTAAAACATAAAAGGGACTATTACTGGAATCTTATTATTGGAGTGGTAGTTTATCAAAGCATCTGAAGGACTAAATCACACTAAAAGTTCAAGACTATAAGTGAAAATTAATTGCTGCTCTTCAAAGGAAAAGGAAAAAAGGTGAGCATGAAAAAAATATGGCTAACAAAAGGGGAGACATAAATGTAATTCACTCATTTCACTTGAAGAGATAATGAAGAGTATGTTAAGCAGCAATATATGACTCTTATAGCAAAGAATCTTCCACCAAATGTTTCAACTCATGACAATGACAGAGTAATTCATAAAACTGGGAAAGTCTGGCCTGCCTTTTATTAAAGCCTTTGTAACTTATTTTCTAGAACTGAAAACATTAACAAAATGATTTTAAACTGTTGCCCTTATGAATCCTATTACATTATTTTAGAAACACTATTTTTAACATATTGACCTTTTAAAATCCTGACCATACTCCCGTGATGGAAACTTGGGGCTGGGCACGGTGGCTCACATCTATAATCCTAGCACTCTGGGAGGCCAAGGTGGGAGGATTGCTTGAGGTCAGGAGATTGAGACCAGCCTAAACAAGAGCGAGACCCCATCTCTATAAAAAATAGGAAAAATTTAGCCAGGCATGGTGGCATACGCCTATAGTGTCAGCTACTCAGGAGGCTGAGGCAGGATTACTTGAGCCCAGGAGTTTGAGGTTCCAGTGATCTATGATGATGCAGCTGCACTCCAGCCTGGGTGACAGAGAGGGAGGGAGGGAAGGAAGGAAGGAAGGAAGGAAGGAAGGAAGGAAGGAAAGGAGGGAGGGAGGAAGGAGGAAAGGGAGGAAGAAGGGAAGGGAGGAAGGAGGGAAGGGAGGGAGGGAGGAAGAAATTTGGTATCCTTTATGTAAATAAGTCTTAGACACAGGATTGATAAGGGTAGCTATCCCTCCTACTCCTAAGAGTCCATACAGATAGCAACACATTCTTAGAATAAAAAATGCTAAAGGATTTTTGTCAAACAAAAGATTATAAATATTTATTTCAAAAGTTATTCAAACACACATCTTTCCAATGTACAAACAACAGGCAATTTGTTGCGCTCCAAATGCATACCTCATATTCAGCTGTATTGACTGTTAAGGAAGGAACCAGAGAAAACAGTTCACTCAGGGTCTTCAAAATGAGAGGTCTTGTGTCACAACTCAGCTTTGGAGAGAGAGCATTCCAAGTGGAGCGAATGCAAACAACCTGTGAAGCAAATTTAAAAAGTTAACACCTACCAAAACCCCAACTCACATAAAACCTTGAATTAAGAGTACTATTTTTAATGATAAGGAAAGAAGGAAAAAACAAGAACATTCCTAGAAATTGAGATTTGATAAGACACCACCACTCCAAAGAAATTATAAACTGTTGAAGATCCAGCCTGTCTCACACAATTGTTTTTTTACCACTTGGTTTTGGTTAACCAAGTAAATAACTCACTCTCGTTCTCATAAACACTTGCACACTCACGAACTCCAGATTAGCAATATACACTGCTGAAGCATTCCCTGATCCAAAGAATGGTAAGATAATACTAGTACATTCATAAAGCCAGGTATCCATGGTTCTTACAGTTTTTCAGCCCTGCTCAAACTACATCACCACTCAGAAAATTGGTTATAATATATAAAAATCAAGCATTCTCAAATCACCTTATAAGCTTTTAAAGAAGTAGAATAACTGTATTATTTAAAATAATTTAAGACATTTTAAAAGTCATCCAGATTTTTTAAGAGGCTATTAAATAAATCTAAAGCCCAACATTTTTAACTTGACTCAATTTCCTTAAATCAAGTGTTCTTTGTTCATTTCAATATCTGGTTTTATGGATATTCAAATGCCTTAAGTTCAATTCCAACTATAGCAAATGATTCTTTTCACTGATGGATGTTTTATTAAAATTTTAAAACTTAGATAGGCAGGAAAAGTACCAACACAGATCAATTAGAGTTTAACAAGTATTAATCTTTCTAAGATACTCCAATCTCTTCTCTTAAGCTGCAATTAATACACACAATTTATCTCTATCTACAAACATAAATTATTTAGAAATTTATGACTTTATTACATGAAATGGTAAATTAAAAGATGTCAAAGAAAAATGGGTAATATATGCTTAAGAATACAGTTTAGGGAGAGACTCAAACGAAAAGACAGCAGAAAAAGTATCTGTCAGAAAACTTGGATTCAGTGTTTTTGTTCTTATTTTCTACTTTCAATGAAATAAAAGAAAAATAAATGGTCTTTGATTTGGGTTCAACTAATATTTACTAAGGGAAGTACTATAGGTCAGGCATGACCTTTCTTATACAAAGAAGTAACTCTAATATCAAAAATCATCAGTGTTTGAAATAAAAATTCTTTAAAAGCTACCAATTCAGTACCAAGTATATACCCAGAATGATACACCATACTAGAAGAAACAATAAAATATAAAATACAATCTAATCCGTCAAAGAATTTACCACTTTATTGGAAAGGAAAAGAAACGTATGTCATTCTCTATTACTGGAAACAAAAAGGAACAAAATATGATTTTGAACTATTTTCAATAGAAAATAGTTTCAAGAGGAATCCATAAAAAATAGCTTCAAGAGGAATCCAAATGCAAAAATGCAGTATTAAGAGATGTCAGGGGGTGGGAGTCACCAGGGAGGGTATCAAGATGTAAGTCTTGAGAAGAGATCTGCAGAGGGAATGGACAGAATCTCACAGACATGCCACAAGGAAATGCAAAGCATAACTGAACATCAAAAAGCATGTTATAAAGCACAAAAAGCATGAGTACCAGTGGGAAAAGGCTGATGGATCGTAGAGTATCTAGAATACCAAAGCAGTTTGGACCAGAACCAAAAAGAAAAGGCAGCCTAGAGATTTCTGAGTTGAGAAACACAAAAAATTAAAGAGCTATTCTTAAAAGATTTGTTTCATAATCTGATAGCCAAAGTCAAAGCAGTCATCACATCTCTCTAATTCATATTTCTCACTAGTCCCCAACACATAAACAGTCTCCACTGTTTTCCCAAAACGTTATGCTCAGTAAACTCTCTAATTGCTCATGCTTTCTCCTCACTTCAAATGTCTACCCCATTCCAATGTGTTTTTTCAAGACCTAGTTTAAATCCCACTTCCTCAATTAAGTTTTCTTTTAAAACACAAGCCCTCATTTTATCCCTTTCTTGCTTCCAGCTTCTAACACTTAAAACTCTGTGCCACCCGATTTAGCATTTAATTATATACTGTCTGGTACAGTACACTATTTTCATGTATGGAAATTGTCTCCTCACTAGATATTAAGTTCTTAAAAGACAATGACCATGGTCTTAAGATTTTTGTTCCCTCCTCACATAGCATGGTAATAAGACTATAGCAGATTGCCAGTACTTATCAAGTAATGATGACATTGGAACACTGAGAAACAGAAAATGTGAGACAAAGAATAAAAGAATTAAAAGAACTTGAGGAATGAATTGAAAAGTGAGATGTTTGGAGCCTGGTGGAATAATAGCAACATAAAAAATAGGAAGGAAGCTGGAAGGAGGAGCACGTTTGCAGGAGATGGGGGTAGAGAGTGGATGAGTTCAGTTTGAGGTATGTTAAACTTGAGTTGATGGAGAGACATCAGAAACGAATATACCACAGGCAAGAGAAAAGAATACAATTCCAATGGGAGGTTGGTCAACAACAGCTTTGTCATTTGGATATTTCCGTAATTCGAGATACCATAAAGAAGTATACCTCACACTGCCACAAACATTCTGATGCACTTTGTGAGTCAACAAAAAAGATCTCTGGCCACCAATTACAAAAGTACAAGGAGGGGCCTGCTCTTTCTAGAGGTGGGAAGTGAGGATACATCCTCCAAGTATTTAAAAATATTTATATATATATATATATATATATATATCTCCTAGAAAGTTTGAAAACTAATGCCTGAAATGATACTCTATGTGTGAACTATGAGAAAATATTCCAGAATCCCAGCCATGAAGCATAGCCTCAAATGTAAGGTATATTTTGCAGGGAATACTTGTAAACCTAATCTTGCCCACAGAGAAATAGGAGCAGGAAAACCTCTGGCAAAAAAGGCTGATTTCTCTGACTCTTGACCTCTTAACCCTGGATTTTTCTTGACTAGAACTTAGAGATCTGGCCCTAACTCTCCTTGGATCCAACCTATTACGGTAATGCTACATCAGTCTCCTGGAACCTTGCTGACCTATTGCACTAGTCTTTTGACCTGTGCAATCTGTCAAACTACAGATGGTCCCCAATTTACAGTGGTTCGACTTAATGATTTTTCAACTGTACGATGGTATAAAAGCAATATGCATTCAGTACAAATTTTGAATTTTTATCTTCTCCTGAGCCAGTGATATGTGGTACAGTACTCTCTCAGGGTGCAGGGCAGCAGCAGCAAGTCCCAGCTCCCAGGTATGTGATCACGAGGGCAAACAACTAATACTCTGCAGTATACTATAACATGTTGCCAGCATTTTTTGGATACTGTGTTTTGTATTTTCACATGCCATCATGTCTACAAAACACCCATGTACATACAGTATTCCACACTTTATTATAAAATATGCTTTGTATTAGATGATTTTGCCCAACTGTAAGCTTATGTAAGTATTCTGAGCATGTTAAGGTAAACTAGGCTAAGCTGTCATGTTTGTAGGTTAAGGATATTAAATGCATTTTCAACTTATGATATTTTCAGCTTATGACAGGTTTATCGGGACATAGTGCCCCATGCTAAGTCGAGGAGCATCTGAATATCAGATTAGTCTGGCCTTTACTGGCTTGTTCTGCCTTTACTGCTGATTACCCAATGACCAGTCTGTTTTCAAATAACAGATTGACTTCTGTTTCTGCAATATGATGGACCATACCCCAAACGACTGAGAAAAATAGAATATCCTGCTATATATGGCTGAGCTGACAAGAAAAAATAAGGGGATGTTACCAAGTGCCAAAAACAAAAAGGGAAATACTTGCATTGAGGTTACAGGTATTATATGGAATTTGTTATTTTCTATAACCTAATAGCTTCAATAAACATGACCATACGAGAACAGAAGATATGATCTTTAGCTTACAGAAGGCAGGGAGTTGGAACTGAGACTCTCACTTAACAACCAGCACCCCTGGAATTGGAACTGAGACCCCCATTTTCAAACATGAGCGAGATTCAGCAAAACCAACAAATAGAAGATTATACATCCAAGATCTTCAGGTAATAAAACAAGTAGGAAGTAATACAGTCGGCCCTAGAACAACATGGGTTTGGACGGCTTGGGTCCACTTACAGACAAAATTTTTTTTTCAATAAATATATTGGAAAAATTTTTGGAGATTTGTGACAATTTGAAAAAACTCACAGATGAACCATGTAGCCTTAGAAAAATTGAAAATATTGAGAAAAAGTTAAGTATGTCAAGAATGCACAAAATATATGTAGACACTAGTTTATTTTATCATTTATGACCATAAAATATATACAAATCTACTATAAAAAGTTAAAAATTTATCAATACTTACGCACACAAATACTTACAGACTGGATACGGCACTGTTTACAGTCAAGAGAAATGTAAACAAATGCAAAAATGCAGTATTATAATAAATCAAAACTGCATAAAATTAAGTGCAGTACATACAGTACTATTGTAATAATTCTATCATCCACTCCTTGTTTCTATTACAGTGAGTTCAAGTGTTGTGAGTATCCACTAAAAATGCCATGTAACACTAATCACCTTCTTGAGATGAGTTTGTCTCTCCAGTAAATTGCATACTGCAGTAAAAAGTGATCTCTCACGGTTCTCATGTACGTCATTTGATTAATGCAATACTGTAAACCTTGAAACAACACTATGAGACCCATACAAAGTGCCACTAATGGTGCTGCAAGTGCTCCCCAAAAGCAAAGGTAAGTCATGTCATTACAAGAAAAAAGCTGAATTGCTTAATATGTATCTTGCATTGAGGTCTGCAGCTGTGGTTGCCCACTATTTCAAGATAAAATAGTCTAGCATAAGGACCATTGTAAAAAAAAGCAAGGAAGGAAGGAAGGAAGGAAGGAAGGAAGGAAGGAAGGAAGGAAGGGAGGGAGGGAGGGAGG
>NW_012155840.1:7820153-7829880 GCF_000956105.1 Propithecus coquereli | reverse complement strand
GGAGGGAGGGAAGGAAGGAAGGAAGGAAGGGAAGGAGGGAGGGAGGGAGGGAGGGAGGGAAATTCGTGAACCTGTTGCCGCAGTTATGCCAGCAGGCACAAAAATCTTGCACTTTTTGTGAAATACCTTCTTATACTGAAAATGCAGCTTTATGTGGGTACAGGATTGCTATAAGAAAGGCATACCTATAGACTCTAATATGTTTCAGAAAAAAGCAAAGTCATTATATGACAACTTAAAGCAAAAGGAAAGGCAAGGATCTAAAGCTGGAGAAGTTAATGCCAGCAAAGGATGGTTTGACAATTTTAGAAAGAGGTTTGGCTTAAAATATGTCAAGATAACAGGAAAAAGCAGCTTCTGCCAACCAAGAGGCAGCAGACGAGTTTCTAAACACCATTAAGACAATCATAGAAACGAAAGAATATCTCCCTGAACAGGTTTTCAATGCAGACAAAAGTGCCCTATTCTTGGGAATAAAATGCCACAAAGGACATTTATTAGTAAAGAAGAGAAGCAAGCACCAGGATTTATGGCAGGAAGAGACAGGCTAACTTTCCTGTTTTGTGCAAATGCAGTCTGGTTTATGATTAGGACTGCTCTTATCTATAAAGCTGCTAACTCACAAGCCTTGAAGGGAAAAGATAAACAACAGCTGCTAGTCTTTTGGTTATACAAGACAATGACCTGGACAACGAGAACTCTTTTGCTGGATGGGTTCCATCGATACTTTGTCCTTGAAGTCAGGAAGTACCTTGCAAATAAAGGACAACCTTTTAAAATTCTTTTTATATTGGACAATGTCCCTGGTCACCTAGAATCCATGAGTTCAACACCAAAGGTGCTGATGTGGTCTGCTTGTCCCCAAACAGAACATCTCTAATTCAGCCTATAGATCAGTGGGTCATAAAGACCCTCAAGGCTCATTACACATGGTACTTTATGGAAACAATTGTCAACATTATTGAAGAGAACCCCGATAGAGAAAACATCACAAAAGTCTAGAATGATTACACCATTGAGGATGTCATCTTTGTTACAGAAAAAGTCATGAAGGCCATCAAGCCCAAACAATAAACTCCCACTGGAGAAAACTATGTCCAGATGTTGTGCATGACTTCACAGGATTTATGACAGATCCAATCAAAGAGATCATGAAAGAGATTGTGTATATGGCAAAAAAAAAAAAAAAAAGGTGGAGGGTGAAGGGTTTCAAGATATGGATCTTGGAAAAATATAAGAACTAACAGACACCACACCACAGAAATTAACAGAAGATGACTTGATGGAGATGCGTGCTTCTGAACCAGTGCCAGATGTTGAGGAAGAAGATGTGGAGGAAGCAGTGCCAGGAAAAAAAAAAAAAAATGACATTAGACAATCTGGCAGAAAGGTTATGATTATTCAAGACTGCTTTTGACTTATTTTACAATAAGGACCCTGCATGATACGTGCATGGAAACTAAAGCAATGAGTGAAAGGACTGGTACCATATAGAAATATTTTTTTGAGAAATGAAAAAGCAAAAAAACAGAAATTACAATGAATTTTCATTAAGTTACACCAGCTGTGCCTGCCCTTCCTGCCTCCCATTCTACCTTCTCTACCTCTTTCATCTCTGTCACCCCCCTGAGACAGCAAGGCCAACCGCTCCTCTTTCTCCTCCTCCTCAGCTTACCCAATGTGAAGATGACAAAGATGAAGTCCTTTATGTTGATCCACTTCCACTTAATGAATAGTAAATATATTTTCTCTTCCTTATGACTTTCTTAAATAACATTTTCTTTTCTCTAGCTTAGTTTATTGTAAGAATACAGTATATAATAAACACAACATACAAAATATAAGTTAATCAACTTTATGTTATTGGCAAGTCTTCCGGTCAACAGTAGGCTATTAGTAGTTAAGTTTTGGGGGAATCAAAAGGTATCCACAGATTTTTCGACTGCACAGGGTGGGGGGAGTTGGCACCCTAACTCCCAAGTTATTCAGCTGTACAAAAATAATTAAAAGAATTAAAGATGTAAGACAAGGTCTTTAATTCCCAGTGAAAGAATATAACATGATGTAAAAGAGGCAAATTTGAAAAAGAACCAAATAGAATCTCTAGAAACAAAAAATATAATCATAAAAATTATTAACCCAATTGACAGGAAGTTACCCTAAATAGAGCACAGGGAGATGAGTTACAAAATATAAAAAAGAAGTTCAAAGTCACATAGCATTGAACGAGATGATCTTTCTTATGTTTACCAAGTATTCCAAAAGCAGTTTAATTTTCACATGGCCCTTGCAGAAGTGCTTTACTCCAGGGTTGGGATAGGGAAAATACAAGTATGGAGCACCTTATTGTGCCAAAAATAAGGAAGTATTCAAAAAAGGATGTGGGCTTGTTGAAAGAGCATTAGGAGTTAATCATAAAGAGCTCCCATTGGCTAAAGCTTGAATAGTTCGAACAACAAAAATAATAGTAATTAGGATATAATTCATAGCATAAAATAAATATCCATGAGTCCACATTGATATAAATAATTGAATAAACAAATGAGGGAGAAGCAGCAGCTCTTCCTTACAGAAGAATTACAATTAATAAATGTAGAAGCAATGAGAAAATCACCATTAGGGAACACCACAGGAATAACTGTTGTAGGCAAGATCTGTTGATGGACACTAAAATTAGTAGACGAAAGTTGGAGGACAACAACTGTATAGTCTCAAAGCATCTCCCCAAGATATTTATTAATTTCAAAAGAAAATACAGTAACCTTGCAGTAGAGAAACCCAGTATACATTACCTTAACCAGGTGATCTAGGTTAACATCACCAGTAATAAAGCATACCAACATTATATACTCCCTGATACACTGAAACAGGCATATTACTTTTATAGTATTCTTGCCAAAAATGTATAACCTCAATCTCTAATCATGAGAAAACATCATATACACCCAAATTGAGACACATTTTACAAAATAACTGAAGAGGACTCTTCAAAAGTATCAAGTTCATGAAAGCCAAGAAAATGAGGAACTGACAGCCTGGAAGAGAGTTAGGAAACATGACAGCTAAATGCAATGGGATCCTGGATTGGATTCTGGAACAGAAAGAAGATATTAATGGAAAAAAGTGGTGAAACCTGAATAAAGTCCGTAGTTTCATTAACAGCACTGCATCCATGTTAATGTCTTAGTTTTGATAACTGTACCATAGTATGTAAACAAGATGTTCACATTAGGGGAAGCAGGGTGAAAAACATGAAAGAACCCTTTTTTCTTCTAAATAACAGTTCTGAGATATAATTCACATACAATTCCCCATGTAAAACGCACAATTCGATGATTTTTAAGTATACTCACAAAACTATACAAACATCACAATCAATTGTAGAACATTTTCATCACTCCCTAAAAAAAATCCCACAATCATTAGTCACTCCCCATTTTCCCCCAACCTACCCAAACCTAGGCAACCACAAATCTACTTTCTGTCTGTATAATAATTTGCCTATTCTGGACTTTTTCTATTAAATGGTATGATACAATATGTGGTCTTCTGTGATTGGCTCCTTTCGCTTAGCACGTTGTTTTCAAGGTTCATTCATGTTGTAGCATGTATCAGTACTTACTCCTTTTTATTGCCAAATAATATTCTAGTCTACATATATATCTTTCTGTACTGTTTTTGAAACTTTCCTTAAGTTTAAAGTTATTTCCAAATAAATGGTTCTTAAAAGGAAAAGGAAAAAAGTACTACTTAAAGAAATAATGGCAATTTCTAGAATCAATAAAAGATACTAATCCTCCAGTTTAAGTCCTAAGATAAATAAGTTTACATCCAGATACATTATAATATGACTGTTAAACACCAAAGACAAAGAGACAATCTTCAAAGCTAAAAGGGAGAAAATACAGACTGCCTGCAAAGGAACAATTTGAAACAACAGACTATTCAAAATTAACAGGACCAAAACATCATGCAATAAAATCTTAAAAGTGCTGAGGAAACTGCTGGCCTACAATACTAAATCCACCATTCAATGGTAAGGCAAAACAAGTAAACAATCGATCAATTGATTGTCTAGGGACAGTATCTAGAAATCATGCACATATAGCATATGAATATTTATGTACGAATGACTCAGAATGTCTTGCTTAATCAGTTGTCTATCAGATTTTGGAGAATGCATCCCTAAGGGTTTATACTATGCATATTTTGTTGCTGGGGGAGAATGATACTTTTCTCATGTTATTCTTCCACAAGAATCTTAGCAACAGTGAATGGTACACATTAAGAAGACCCTCTGCCGTGCAGTACACTGGATAGAGCACATGACTGGACTAGGAAACCCCAGGCTCTCCCATTTGGTAGCTGTGTGACTATGGCAAAGTCATCAATCTCCCTCAATCTGTTTCCCCAGCTGCAAAATGGAAATCTACTGGTAACACCTGCTCTATATATAGCACAAGGTTAACAGTTAAGGCTTTATGGAGACAATTGTATGCAAACGTGCTTTATACATTGAAAAAGATGGTTATTGCTGTTAAAACCAACGGAAAAAATAATGAATCCCAGAAGAATCAGAGCCTTTCCTTCTAATTCCTGTGCTGTAAAAATGACTTTGTTCTTTTGCAGAGGAACAGATAGCTATCTCCTAATTTTACTTTGAAAAGCTATTTCTAGAAATTCCCAAGAACAGCCTACTCCTTTTGTCCTGATTCTTTACTCCAACAGAGGGAAAGCTTTATAAAAAACCTTTAGGCTACGAAAACTGCCTTATTTGCCCTTTTCATAATGAAAGTAAAAGAAACTGCCTTCACAATTAACGGACTCAAGTCATCATCATGCAGTGAAGCCCTCTTGAGCTAATTCAGTACACTCAATTCATAAAACAGGATGCTTCTGTTACCAAAATACAATAACGGGATAAGAGAGAGTTTGAAGAGACACAATCAATGGAGCAGAAACAATGGGAAAAATAACATTCTTTCTTAGCCTCATAATATGAGGTTAAAGGTTGTAAGTATAAAAAAATGACTAGCACAGGTTTATTTAAGCAATTCCACAGCCTTTTAACGTCTGAGACTCATTTATTATCAAGGCAATGTTACGGGGGAAAAATAACAAATAGGAATAAATACTGAGTTGTCTGTTTTTAAAGTCTCTTATAATCTAAAGGACAGTAATTCTAATGATATTCTAATACAGTTGCTCAACTTTTGTCCTGTTCATGGCAAAGAATGTAAAGGCATGTATCTAAATCTCAAACGATGGCTTAGTAAATAATAAATGGTTTGTACTTGATGTGGTAAAGCTACTCTCATATTAACAACCCCTACCATCACTAAGCCATTTCCGAAAAAGGTACAATAGATACTTTTTAAATTAGTCTGTATTTTTGAAAAACTATTTGGTTTGTAGTACATCATTATAATTCTACTATCTGAACATTAGAGGCTTAGAAGAATTGTATAAGTGACACAAGTAAAACCAGAGACATTTATTAAACAGATTGATTAAAAATTAAAATAAACAAATTGATCTAGACTATCAAGCCACCCAAGGGACTCACTACTCCATAGCCAGGGATGTTAGGTTTCTTTTTCTTTTCCCCAAGTGAGAAGTTACAGGTCCCTAAGATACCTGCCCTACAGGGAACAATATCTTCCAATGCAAACTCCATTGATTTCTCTGCAGAAACAGAAAAAATGACACAGGAGTTCCCTACAGGGTCATTCACTTTTCAGTTTTGCTAGATTCTGTCTGGATTAATTATCTATTTCTTGGTGGACATTCTTCTGGTATGAAACAGCAAATTCACAGTAAGAATGTGTCAAAAATACCCTCTGGCAAAAAAAATGATTGGTGCTTTATTCCCCCAAAATATACAGAGGGAATTTAAAAATAAATAAGTAAATAAAAGGCCAGCTCCTTTCCCTTTTCTGATAAATGGATGTTAGATTCCAAGGTAACAGGAAAATAACAGAAATTCAATTCAATCAACATAGTTTAAGATTAAAAAAAAACCAAATTGCTGGAAAGTTGTTCAGCCAATACGAAATTATTAAATCAAAGCAAAGCAAACTGAGTATTTAGCAGCAACAAGAATAAAATCATCCATCTAAATTTAAAAAGAGCTAAAGAGACTTTTATAAGTATACTATAGAAAGAAGCTGAGAAATACAGTTTACTGCCATTTTATATTGAAAAATCAACATGCTGTGTATCAAAAATAACTGATGAATTAAGGCAGTCACTTCAGAGACTCTAAGAACATTTTTGAGAGCAATTTTAAACTACAAAGATGAAGCTTTTAGGAACACCTATTGAGTTTAGTCCATTTTACAAAGATAAAATTCCATGAATACATTTCTAAGTGATGTTAACAGTTACTGAAATTTAACCTGATTATATGTTCAATGAAAATCACTCTTCTATCCCCCGACCCCACACCACCCTATGTATCCACAGATTTGGAGGTCACAGAACTGATAAATTCTTTGTGGATAACAATAGTGAAGATCAGTCTTTTAAGCCTGAGTGTCTTATACAACTATCTACAACTCCCTAATAACAAGGAAGAAACATGCCTGTGGCTTCTTCCCATAGAAACAAATTCCTTCTTAAGAAAATCAAAATTAAATACAAACTCTATAATCTACAAGTTCAAGAGAAAGAAAAAAAATCTTTTGAGCAGTCCTCCTTTAGAAATTTCTTTGTTCTTCAGTGCTAGAAAGCTAATGAATCACAACAAAAACGGTTCCCAAAAACATGATTTAAACAAGTATAAACAAGGTTTTTCCACCCACAAAAATGGAGCATCTAGCATAGTGCTTAGTATATAAAAACACTCCCCTCAAAACAAATTTGTGAATAAACGATGCTAATTGGCCCACAACCAACTAGGAGAAGGGCTGGGTACTTTTTCTGTCAAGGGTGACAGTGTTAATATTTTAGGCTTTGAGGGCCACAGAGTCTCTGTCACAACTACTCAAGTCTAGCACTGTAGCATGAAAGCAGCCACAGACAATACAAAAACAAATGGGCATGGCCGTACTCCAATAAAACTTTATTTACAAAAATAGGCAGTGGGCTGGATTGGGCCAGTCAGCCTTAGTTTTCCAACCCCTGAACTAGACTATGTCATTGTTAACTGGATATAGTTTAGTAATTAGATTAGACCAATGCTTCTTTAACTTTAATCTACATATGAATCTCCTGTGGGAAAAGTATCTCCTCGTATTTAATAATACAGATTCTGATTCAGTAGGTCCGGGGAAGAGTCTGAGATTCTGCATTTCTAGCAAGCTCCCAGGTGACACAGAAGCTGCTGGTTAGAAAATCATACTTTGAGTTACAAGATATTAGACTTTATTACTGAATTTACCTTCAACCTTCAAAACAGGTAGGAAATTAGAAATACAACAATAAACCCTGGATATTTTACTTGAATCATTCCAGTATCAGGAATTTTTGATACAATGTCACCATTTTAAAGCAGGCGAATTGACAATGAATCCCAAAGTTTTAACCTTCCATGCTGCTCTTCCACGTAAAGCAGGCATGAAGATAATGTCAGAGCATTTGTCCTGACATTCGGTTTTGGAAACAGAAACCTCATATTTCCTTATCCTTTTCTTTAAAGTTAAAGAGACTAGATTTTTAAAAAATTTAATATATAAACACAACTAAATAATAACACCAAAAAAAAAAAAACCAAAACTCTTCCATGGATTTTGACATTATTTTAAGGTGGTAACTTTTGAAATTCATAAAGACTAAATATTTAATGGAAAACTTTTCACTGGAGTCAGACAAAACAAAACCCTAAGAAGTAAAACTACCTAAGGGATATCTAATACTTTCGTAGGACTCAGAATTATCTATCTTTTTTCCTTCAGTTCAAGACATGTAAATTGAGCAACTGCTATGTACTGGGTACTAAGCTGGGCCCATGGAGGAAAAAAACAACAACAACAAAAAAGGAGTGCTAAAATGCATCTTTTACCTTCAGGGAACTCACCATCAGGTAGTAGAGACTGATACATAAACATGCATTACAAAATCTGTGTTAAGAGAAATTCTGGAAGTTATATACTAGATATAAAGGGGAAAATTACCTGGTTAAGGAAGAGAGCAGGGATCAGAAAGGAGTTCCTGGAGGAAATAATATTGAAGAGCAATTATGTACCAGATACTCTGTTATACCTTTTTAATTTCCAATTATACTAATTTAAATTATACCAGTTTATCCTGTATAATAAAAGAAAGTTATGTTTGAAGCATAATTTAAGACAGGAGTCTTTAAGTATTTTTTTCTTCATGCAATTCCTAAAAGAGTTCTAAAAAATTATATAAGTTGGCATCTAAAATCATAAGTTTAAAGGTTGTAACAGACTTATTCTCTAATACATGGTAAATATTGCCATTTTATAATAAAATAAAGCTTGTACAGCATTCAATTCAGCTTATAAAACTGAATAAAATGCCATAGCAATTACATATCTACCATCATGTTTTATAAAATATATGTGAAAAATGTCTTAACTGTCAAAAATTTTATATAATCCTTTTCCTCTCAAAATTATATTTCTATTCCAGTTCCTCCTCAGAATTTTATTCTAATATATTTCATGATTGAAAGTCTGCTATTGGTTGCCTCGCTTATGCCTCTACAACAAAGATATGTATATTAATTAAAATTTTTTATTTCTTATGACCGTAAGACTGTAAGAGTTTCTTAAAATTTGAGTTGTATCATTGGTATGTTTATTACTAATATATGATTAATCAAAACATAAATTTTACAAATATTGGTAAGTAATCATTAAACATAAAAAAAAAAGTAGAAATGGCATGGTTCAAGTAGAAGAGATGGTGACTTGACTAAAACATGCTCCCCAAAATCAGTATTTTGAATTGTCCCTTCTTTCATGCCCTAGAGTTTTTATACCTTAAAGCAACAAACCAAGAAAGATTTATAAGATATGACTTCCTTTTAGAGAGTGGAAAAGAGGTAATTATGAAAAAAGAGTTAGGAAAGGAGGAACTGTATAACCTCAGGCAGGTAAATGATAATGAAGAGAACACGGTGAAGTTGAAGACCTGGAAATGGACTTACTTAAAACGAACACGACTGTCTATCCCTGAGAAAGTCTTCACATTCTCCATGTACTCCAATTTGTAGACCATGGCTTTACAGAATTGTTTGCTGTAAATTACAGATGCTAACTCTTTGTATTGAAGTCTCTTGACAGCACAGCAAATCCAAACCCCTCCTAAGCAAACACTAAAGAGTTCAAAATTAAAATTACATGCAAAAACTCCACAACTGTAAATAAGCTATTGATGTTGGTTAAATGATTCTCGGAAGTCTATATTGCAATTGACTAACTATATTAGAATATCCCAGAAAAACATCTGTACTATAGCAATGGTTGAAAAACAAAAATGTTTCAAGAAAACACACTGCAACTGCTTGGAGAGAGGAGAGGATAGATTGTTAATTTCCAAAAGAGTGCATCTGCTGTGGGAAAAAACATTAAAAGCTGAGGAAATAAAGAGCACCAAGGAGACATGTTAGCAAAGTAGAAGAACCAAGTAGAGAGCCCTGGAGTTCAGGAGAAGAATAAGATGTTTATGAGGAAAGCTTTTCATGGCTGTTTTCACTCAAGAAAAATGAAGGAAGTATGAGAAAAGTCTATTTATTGGCTTTGCCATTAATAAAATCTTT
>NW_012155840.1:7807110-7818928 GCF_000956105.1 Propithecus coquereli | reverse complement strand
TAACTTCCCTATAACTAACATAAAGCTTATTTTCATGTGACATCTGAAATTATTATATTTTAAAAATGACATTTAGTGAATTGATCACTCTTTCATAAGAACTGACATTTATGTGTTTTCTATCCACCCACTTAAATTTTGTTTTACAGAGAACTTTGAAGTTTACTATAGCTGTTCTTATTTTATAAAGTGGAGCCAAACCCCTTCTACCATACATGGGAAACCTAATATGATTCTAAGGATATTTCATACACTCTTATTGCCAGACATGATTATTACCCTTCCTTTCCCCAAAGCATAAGCCAGGAATTAATTATTCTTGTTATACCAACTAAATGTATAGGTGGTAGTAACTACACAATCTATAAACACACACCAGGAGAATAATATTGCACAAAGCTTTAAAAAAATTCTGGACTGAAGAGCTCCATGCAGGGTCTCAAATAAAATAATAGACAGTAGCATTATAATAATTTAGATTTAACACACTACAACATGGATGAACCTTGAAAGAAGAACCTATGTGAAAGGAGCCAGTCACAAAACGTCACTCATTACATGATCCCATTTATATAAAATATCCCAAACAGGCAAATCTGTAGAGACAGAAAGTAGATTATTGACTGTGTAGGGCTGGTGGGGGTTGGGGGGCAGATGAAGGCATTGGGGGTGATAGCTAAGGAATGCAGAGTTTCTTTTTTGGGGGGAGATGACAAAAATATCCCAAATTTGATTGTGGTGATGATTGCATAACTCAGTGAATATACTAAAAAACCATTGAATTGTACACTTTAAACATGTGAATTATATTATATATAAATTTTAACTCAATAAAACTCTTTACAAAAAAAGTTTAGATTTAGTATAGTCCTATTGACACCAAGGGAACAGATGTTTTGGCATCAGAGAAATCAAGAACCTTGCAAGTGACACTAAGTAGCTGTGGGACCTTCTGTTTCCTCATCTGCAAGATGAAGGTAACATTAATATCAATCTTACAAGGTTACTGTGAAGATTCTTGTAAAAAAGGCTTAGCATAGTACTTGGCAATCGGTAAGCATTGAAATGTTTGCTCTTGGCATCAGTATTAAGATTACATTCTGTTTTTAATTCTTTAACTTAGGTAATTTTCCAAAGATGAACCAGACATTGGTCTACCACCCATTTTCAGCACTAGGCTGGTTGTATGTCATCAAAATTCAATTTCCATGGCCATCATTCTACTTCCTACATTAATCAACACCTTTTCTAGAATCTGCTGAGCCTTGATAACCCAGGGTGCTCATCTGGCATCTGATTCATCAGACAGTGCCAGCTGTACTTGCCTTAAAACTCCAATAGTATTGTTTGGAGAAGGCTCCCAGGCCAAATGGAGGAAGTGAAGAGATCTTAAAAGCTCTCAAATCTCCATCCCTCTCTCTAATCCTCACTCTTACACAGTGCACTTCTGGCTACTAAAACAGTTTGGGGCTGAAGCTAACAAAGTCCAACAAAAGAGAAAGAAGAGCACCAGGGAGCTGGCTGCTTCCATCTAGTTTGGCTCTGGTTTTAAGCTTTAAGAAAGAGAAATAAAGGAAGTTTATTAGAAGTAATTGGAAAGTTTCCTTTGACTCTGTGCAGCCTAACCTGCAGGAAGGAAAGAGGCAAAATTGGGCAGAAAAACTTCCCATAGGAATAAAGAGTATGCATTTCTCTGAAGTGACTTTTGGGTTTCAAGCCTCAGAACCCTGATAACAGCAACAGGTGACCAGACGGGGCACACGTGGCTGAGGGAGAGCACTCCAACACGATGACTGACACAGACACAGTGTAGCCTGGAATCCCTGTGGGATGCCCAGAACTGTATACTTGAGTGTGTGAGGGGTCTGAGGACTCCTCATAACTCCCTATCCCCATAGTATAAAAAAGTAAATGTAAATTTCTACTGCAAAAAGTAATAATGAAAGTGCAATTTCCTTGTATTTTCCCACTTATTTCAATGCTTAATATAGTTTATCCTCAGGTGACTACAATCGAATCATCAATAATGCCTACTTATGTTAGCATTTTCACAGGGCTCACATTTAGAACATAACAAATACCAGGAATTCCATTACAATGGTCAACCATGTTTTCCAAGACAAATATCAAGACATATAAAAAATTTATATTCTACATACATATAGGATATAAGAGAGTATAGGGAAAGCAGCACTCCTACAAGTAGGAGTTCAAATGGGAAAAATCTTTGCAGATGGTAATTATACACCCCTGGACCAGCAACTCCATTTCTAAAAATTTGTCATAAGAAAGTAATAAGAGATAATGCGCTAAGGTTTTGCTCTGAGGATGATCATGGCAGCACTGTACGCACTAGTGAAACACTGGAAACAATCCTGCAAATTACCAGTAAGGGCTGGTAAGAGGACAATACATGCAATGTACAATGACATACCATGTATCCATTAAAAATATTATGTATATGTATTACCAGGAAAAGATACAAATAATATATTAAGAAGAAAGAAATCAGGTTATACTATATGTTCAGTACAAGCTCATTTTTTAAAACATCTATTTAAAATATCTATATATAAAATATACATGTACAGAAAAGAGTATGAAATTATATATGACAAATTATTATCAGAGTTATCTCTGGATAGTGATATCATGGGCAATGTTTTTTGTTTGTAATTCTGCTAATCTGTATTTTCTGATTTTTGAGCAACATGTGCTATGTAATAAAAATACTTTAAATATGCATAGTCGAAACGGTAGAAATTGATTGAGACAATAGAATAAAAAATGTGAAATCAGAACTTCTCTGGACAATTCAAAATATCTCATAAACAAGCAGGCATTGAAGTCTCCTAATAAGCTAAGCGCTCTGTTAAGGGCTAGAGCAAGAGATGATTAAAAGGGATTATGCCCTCCAAATAGCTCACAGGAACACAAACACAGAAATGAATATTTACGGTAAGTTATGATGCTCAAATGTAGAAACATGCCATGAGGCAAAGAGAAGGACACAAACCTAAGGGATAAGAAAATTTCACAAAAAAGAAACAGAAATCAGTCAATAAACGCTCCACATTAACTTCATTATTAAGTTAACAACTAGAAAATATCTGCCCTTTATATTATTGTATCTCTAACACCTAACAATGCCAGTAGGCATAAATTTTAGTTGAAGGAATAAACATTAACAAATAAATACGAACACAAACTGTCAGTTGGCTAGTGAACATCTGGGTTGTTTCTACTGTTGGGCTATTATGAATGATGCTGCTATGAATATTTGTGTACAGGTTTTTGTGTGGACATATGTTTTCATTTCTCTGGTATATATCGTTAGGAATGGGCTTTCTAGGTCATATAGTATTATAACTGTATGTTTAACTTCTCAAGGAACTGGAGCACCACCCAGATAATCCAGGGTAATTGCCCTGTCTTAAAATCCTTAATTTAATCACATCTTGAAAGGCTCCTTTGCCATATAGGGTAATATTTACAAGTTCCTGAGATTAGGACCTGGATATATTTGGGGATCATTATTCAGTCTAGAATGATGAAAACATTCTGGAGTTTAATCATGGTGATCAATGCACAACTTTGTGAATATATGATAAAACACTGAATTGTACATTTTGCTTGTACAGTAAACTTTATAATATGCAAATTATATGTCAATAAAGCTGGGTTATTTTTAAAGACACTGTTGTCAGAAAAAAGTTATTACATAGCTGAAAAAATAGGTGAGTAATTTGCATACAGTTATGTTTAAGTAAAACATGAAGGAATAAAGGAATGCCATAAAGTCAAGGTTAACAGTGCTACAGATAAACCTTACAACTATCAGCATGGCTAACAAGGTGATGAAAATAAATACGTGTATACACACACACGTACACATATGCACGTTAAATTCATTTAACTAATATGCATAAACTACCAGGATTGCAATATTCTAACACAGAGACGGTGCTGCAACCAGTCTTTATTGTGGAACTCCCCACTCTTCCCTCAGGATATCTGGCTACTGCAGGTGACACATGATGCTCTGATGCAAGTGCTGGTAAGGAAACCACCAATCCATATGTTAAATATTAGTAAAGCTTAATTTCTCTCTTTTTAAGATTAAAGATACATAAGAAATATTCTAATATTTTCTCCCCATACCCTATGGGCAGGCTTTCACACAAGCCACCTGAGAAACTGCTGCCCTTGACAATGGTCCCAAACTTCACTAAACATCAAAGTCATTGGGGAACTCATTAAAAAATAGAACAACAAGGCTTCATCTCTAGAGATTCTGATTCAGTAGCCTAAAATATCCACAAACTTTTGAAGACCCTATTCTACACACTGGAAGTCACTGCCATTCATTTTTCTATTAAGTTCATAACATGGACAGAGTAGCTGAGCCAAACAAGTAAAATAGAAGGAAATACACTCTGATTGAAGTTACAAGGGTAACATAAATGAAACAGGGTCAATGACATCATTTTGTTTGACCTGCAATTCTACCATTTCAGATCAAAGTCATATGACCTTGTCAATTGTTTAAGCAAGTAAATTGCTCAAACGACAATTTACATAAGTAGAGGCAGTGTGCCATGGCTCTGAAGCAAACAGAATGGGCCCCCAGAGAATATCTTACTCATTACTGCTGAATTTAGAATGTAAGGCATAATACATTCCACCATGCTATTGTGAGAAGAAATAAGCCCAGCTTTTAATAAAGCTCTGAAAAACAGAAAACAAGGCTTATATGGTCTGAAGTCATCTAAATCACAAAAGATAATTAATGTATACTCAAAACATGAAAAGGCTTTAGAATGACATCCAAGTAATAGTACAGTCCACAAACTCTAAGAAATCCTTTTCTGTTCAACTATAAAGTCTCTCAAACTTAAACAACTTTTAAAAGAAAATGCATGTATTACTTTCTTTAAATACTATTTCTGGGTTTACATGCATGCTAGTGAGGCACTGGGAGAAATTACGCACCTATGAAAAGACCTACCAAAGTCTTACTGTCTTAATTCCAAATATGTCTTAAGCAAGTTAATTTCCATTCACTAACAACTGCAATATATGTGATTTTATTCATCTAATCGAGGTCAAATCTAATCTGGAATCACTAGTGTTTCTAGAAATGAATCTCTTGGTGCTATTTTATCCTCAGCAAGGAGAAGGTGAGATACTCCTTTCTTATGGACATGTTTATACAGCACATAAATGAGTTTAAGCACCAAAGATAATGACATGATTTTTTATAAAAGTTTAATTCTAGGTGACCTGAGAGTATATGCTGAATAAAATGTTTTTTAAAATAGACATATTAACTTCTCGGAAGGTACCAAAATAATGCTTTCAATCAGATCTCAAAATCCAAAACCCTTTCAAAACATTAATGTCATTTAGTCTACTGCCCTCCTTCAATGATTCCCTCTCTACACCCCATGTCCCCATTTACCCCCCAAAGAAAAACCTACCCCTTGTATAAGCTTAAACCAATATATTTTATTCACTGCAATGGCAGAATGGCACACAATTAGCATCATTTTAGTCACGTCATTATTTCCAGCTCAGTGGCATTTATTCAGATGAGCACAATTTGCAACCACAGAGCCCAGCTCCTCTGATGTTAACTGGCATCATTAAAACCCTCCCAGTGTCCAATTCGTTTGATCTTTTAAAGAATGCCCTCGGTTTGTGACTGAGAGCCGGAAACTCACGGCTGGACATGTTCGGTCACACACTACGCACGTCAGCTAATAATCCTCAGGGACCATGATTCTGATTTAAGGGAGAAAACTTTTCATACAAAAATCCTTTAAACACAAAATAAGCAAAAGAAAAACCATGAAAATACAGTACGGGGGCAGAAGGAGATTCTAAATGTAGTAACATCAAAAGTGAAGATGGTAAATTTTTCAGAGTAAAGCGTCTTAAAAGATAATAATAAGTCTAGGAATGGTAAAAGGGATTGAAGGATACAAGCAAAAATAGGACGTGATAAAATTTTTAAGACCTCAATTTTAAATTTTCTTATTATGAGTTTTGATATAGCACTCAACTTTCCATGATCTCCAAATGCTTTTTTTCAAAAAAATAAATCAAAGAATAGTAGGAAGCTATTATAAATTCTTTTCTATTTAAAAAAAAAAACAAAACCAAAACTTTATTTTGTTTCCCCACACATTTCACACATGGCTTGTGTGTATTGAATGGCATTCCATTATACAAACATAACAGTTAAAATTTTATTTCAAAAATGAAAAGGCATATTTAAAAATCTACTTGCAGCGTGACAAAGTAAATGTTAATAAAAGGTAAGTTCCTGCTGTCCTTTTAAAGTTAAAAATAAGGCCAAGCTACAACTTTTGACTGCACAGAGTCATTGTGTAGTATATAAAAAGCTCAGCATGGAAATAGACTCAACAAATGTACAAAAAGAGTTTCCATGCCTAGGAAGAACTGAAGGCATCAAAAAACATGCTCTAACTACAAATAACATAGAGCTCAGTTCAAAAAGACCAGCAAATTCATTCTCTAATGCATAGCAAATTAAACTTAATCAACTCCTCTGCAAGGTTAGACAGGCAATTTACCTTTAAAAGTCCACACAAACAAAACCTAAGAACAACAAAAGAGGTTCCAGAGTGTAATAAATACCGAATCCACAGTAAGCGACAGAAGCCTTACTGTACACAGCTGAGAAAACCTGCCATGAGACAATGGATCACATTTCCATATTAAATTATATTTATCACGCTAAAAAAATGCTTAAACAAAATGCAGGATTTCTACTGGCCATTTTTATAACACACTAACTCCCTAAAACCTTCCAAACCTGCTGAGTCCCATTGAAAATAGCTCCTACCCCATGGTGCTCTGAAGGAGTCCCTAGACAAAGGGTTAGGATGATGGGAGAGGGCAGGGACAACTATCTTCCACCATGATTTCAAAAAGTAAATAAATAAAAAGGGATAGAATAGCCAAAACATAACCTTGGCATAGGGTATTTCCGGGGAAATCACTGCTGTGACAAATGGCCTGAAATGAACTCTTCCAGCGGTCAAGAATCCCCAGGAAAGGCTACCCCGTCCCCTTATCTATTGCTCAATCGTACAATACTAGGCTTTGAAAATATAACACCCTCTTGGAACTGGGCAAGATGAAAGAGCTTTTCTTCATGATCCTGCAACGCCTATTAATTTTTGCTACAACAGACTCGCAGCTGATTAAGAAAACACAAGGCTAGCACTGCCTCACATTTCCATCTCAAGACTTTGAGAAAATGTTAAAAGTAAATGAGCCCTCTTTTTCAGAACAATGTATTGATTTTCATTTCTGCACACAACCATAAGCTGTTTCTTCTCAAACCCTGAGCAATTTGTTTAGACTGGAAGTTCTTTTCCTCCTTGAAACATCAGTTAGCAATGCTACTTGATTCCTATGCAGTTTCAGAATTCTTTTTCAGAAATACGATGACTCACTCACTGCCACTCAGAGCACAGGCTGAGAAATCAATCAATGGTTGAAGGAGCAAAACTTAGACGCTTCCCAAAATACACTCGTACTTTTATCACAATCAGTAAAGCAACATGATAAAGTGGGAAAAGCACAAGAACTGTAGTCAAACAAAAGGGCATCCAAATCTCCATGTTACCACTTACTCCGTGCTAATGTGGACGTGTTACTTAATCATCAGTAAATCACCTACATTACAAGATTATTACAAACTTTAACATGGACAAATGGACATCAAATGCCAACTACAGTAATTGGAATGAAAAAAAGCTTTTACAATTTTTTATGGAAGTAAAAATAACATAACGTGAAAAGACCAGATCGTAATTGTACAATCTGATGAAATCTGACAAACGTACACATATAATCATCACTCCAATCAAGATAGAGATCAAGGAAATATAATGCGAGCCACATGTACATGTTTAAATTTTCTAGTAATCACATCTGAAAAAAGTAAAAAGATGTGAAATTATTTTGGATATATTTTATTTGTTCCAATGTATGTTACACAATACACAATATATATATTTTTAAATAAGATGAAAAAGATGGCACCTATTAAGACAAGGGCTGGCAATTGACCAGGGGTAGATGATGAAAGCATTTTGAATGGCAAATCAACAATACCCTAGAAAAAGTCAGAAAGAAACAATTGGCCAGGGAAGCGTTTCTTTCCTGGCAACTCACCTATATGACAGAATATGAACTATTATATTCTCATTCTTAATTGATAGTCACATCATCTACATCTTAGTTTTGAGTAAGAATGAAGGTAATAACTAATAATGCTTCAGTAGTAATGACTACCTAGGAGTATCTGCATTATTTGGGGAGAATAGAAGACAATAAAAAAAAAAAAAGTAGACAAGCATATGTGTCAGTGGGAATGTAAAACAGTAAAACAGCTGCTTTGGAAAACAGTCTGGTAGTTCCTCAAATGGTTAAACAGAGTTATCATATGATCCAGCAATCCACTCTTAGATATACAGCCAAGAAAAATGAAACATACGCCTACACAAAAGCGTGTACACGAATGCTCAGCGCACCATTTATAATAAACAAAAAAAATGGACACAACCCAAATGTTCATCAACTGATGAATGGATAAATAAAACTTGATATAGCCATACAATGCAGTATTACTCAACCATAAAAAGAAATTTACTATTGACACATACTACAACATGAATGAACCTTGAAAACATTTTGCTAACTGAAAAGCCAATCACAAAAGGCCATATATTATATGACTCCATTTATACAAAATACGCAGGACAGGCAACTCTACAAAGACAGAAAGTAGATTAATGGCTCTCTAGAGCTGGTAGGTATGGGAGGATTGTGATGTGATGCTTAAGAGGTATAGGTTTCTTTCTGAGATAATGAAAAGGTTCTAAAATTGATCATAGTGATGTTTTTACAACTCTGAGTATTCTAAAAGCCACTGAATTATGCACTATAGATGGGTGAATAGTATAGTATGTGAACTATATCTCAATACCACAGTTTACACAGAGAGAAAAGAAGAAAGAAAGGCAGAGGTGAACTACTGAGCCTCTCTGCTCCAGTCCCAAATCTTCTTTCCCTCTGCCACCTGCGGTTGCTGCCGGAGGTCTGAAGAAGTATTCTGCTGATGTGTCTTATATCTCCGTTCTGAACTATTTCTGAATTTTAAATACAGTTAGTGTGCTTAACACTATGTTCTCCCCTACTAGACTGTGAGCTGCTAGAAGGCTGAAAATGTCTCATAAACTTTTATAATCAGAGAGACTTGCACAGCCAGGCTCAAGTTTCCAATATTTTTATTTTAAGGTTAACACTTTGTACATTCTACCTGAGGAATCTTTGCCTGTTTGCTGTTGCAGGGGACAGGGTTTGAAGGGGAAGCTGTGCTCTCCTCACCAGCTCTGCTTGCCAGAGAATGAATAAATGACAACAGGGCAGAACACTTCTGAAAGGCCACCAGCCCTTCTATTTGAACATCTTCTGAAACAAGCAACCACCTTGATGAGATCATGATATAAACAGGATCCCTTGTATACTTACAATGATCAACCCACCTACCTCTAGGGCAAAACAATGACAATCTTTTTTTTTTAAAAAGAATTGTCAAATAAAAAAAGCAAAAAACATTTTTGTTTAAAGGTAGAGTATGGATTTAAATAAGATTCCTAGTCGATGAGATGAGTTTCAAAGACATCTTTGAAAAGCACTCATAATAATACACAAATGATTTAAAAACAAAATCAATCAAGAACATATTTGATTTTTTACAACTTTACTTAAATGTTTATGATGGATAAATTCACACACACACACACACACACACACACACACACACCCTCTTGTATTCATCATTCTCCAAAGCCCAAAAGTGAAACCCACATAGGGCAAATTCACCGTGAGGAAAAAATATTCACTTTAGACCTCTCCTTTAATATAGTTTGTAATGTTTGGACAAAAGGGATTCTGGCTCACAATAACAAGCAGAATGATCATAACAAGAGGAAATGATGGCCTGGAATCAATCACTGTAGTGATGACACAACTGAACTATTCTCTCTAGTAACAAATAATAGGTGAGAAACTTGGATACAAACGGCTACATTCCACCCTCATGCTCAGGGAAACATGGAAAGTCACTAATAAATAAGGTAAGTATTTAATAAGATCATACAAATATCTTTAGAATTCCAAAATATCTAGTCTAAGAAAATAATCCAAAAGAAAGGAAAAACTTTACATATGTATTTCTTTGACAGTTATAAAGAAAAATGGGAAGCAATTTAAAAATCTAATCAATGACAAATTTGATTAATTACAAAATTTTTCACTCAATGGAAAGTAATTAAGTCATTAAAATATGTATTATAGCAACATCAAAAATCTTTTTAGCAAAATGCAAAATAAATAAGATGAAAATTTTATAAAATATGTATATGTAAGGAAATTATAATGAGAAAGGATATGGAAAAATGAAAATGGTTTTGTAAGAGGCTGATGAAGGATACTACCTTTTTCTATTATACAAAGTAGTGATGCTATAAAAACCTAACATCCTTGTAAATGGGATAAAAACACTTCAACACATCTTTAAAATATAATATGCAACATATAATCAGTAAAACACTAAAATTTAATATATTTTAGCTCAAAATATCTTTTCATTCAGATCTTTAGTCAGAGCCTAAATAAAGTGTAATGCATTACCTAAGAAAATAAGTCCAAATATCATGTTCACATAAAGATTTCTCCAATAACACCACAACATGACATGGTCAACTGAACACAAACACAACCAACAATGACACATAACAATAGTAAGTGAAAAATATCTCAATAAAGCTGTGTTTTTTCAAAAAAAAACATAGTGATTAAGACATAAGCTTTGAATTCAGACAGACCTGTGTTTAAATCCTGGCCTCACTTTAGCTATCTGACCCAGGGCAATTAACCAACTTCTGTCAACCTCTCAGAAGAAAATAGTACCTATCACATATGGGGTTTTTATTATAATAACTAAATGAGATAATAAATATAATAATTATAGTAAGTATATAGTGTTAACTATATAGTAAGCACTCAGTAAATCAACAACTGTTTACTACTACTACAAATATTATTAAAATATCTCTAATAGTTTTCCAGCAGAAAGCATTCTGCTAATTTCATATAAAAACAAAGAAAAGTTATATGTGAACAAAGAAGCAAAAAAGAAAATATATGTGTTCATCTTATCTTTCTATGGTTTAGATACGCTCTCCGTAGTGAAAGATCCAGGAATCAAGCCTATGCTTCCCCAGTATCCCTTACTTAGAATTAGAAGCATCAGGACAGAATCATTTTACTCATCATCACCATAGGAAGGAAATGTACCTTGGCTAACCAGGGGAGTTAAAAACAATAAGGAAGAGAATATTTAAAGGTTCTCAATAGCCATTTCTCCAAAAAGGTAATATAAGTGGCCAAAAATAACAGGAAAAAGATGCTCAATATCATTAGTCATCATGAAAATGCAAATAAAAACCACATGAGATACTACTTCACACTCACTAGGATAGCTATAGTTTAAAAATAAAAAACATAATATTTAATAACAAGTATTGGTGAGGATGTGGAGAAATCGGAACCTTCGTACACTGCTGGTGCCAATGTAAAATGGCACAGCCACTTTAGAAAACAAGCTGGCAGTTCCTCAAATGGTTTAACATGGAGTTAGCATACAACCTACCAAACCCACTCCTAAGAATATACCTCCAAAAATGAAAACCTATGTCCACACAAACACTTGTAT
>NW_012155840.1:7802006-7806160 GCF_000956105.1 Propithecus coquereli | reverse complement strand
CGGGTGATAGCTAAAGGGTATGGAGTTTGGGAGGAAGATAACGAAAATGTCCTAAAATTGATTGTGGTGATGGCTGCATAACTCTATGAATATACTTAAGAACACTGGACCATACATATTAAGTGGATGAATTGCTTTGTATGTGAATTATATCTCAATAAAACTGTTTTTTAAAAAAGACGGAGAACATTGCTTCTCAGAGCCATTACTTTATATTAAGTCAGAAAGAAGTAAGAAAATCAAAACAAATGGGAGTGGGGTGGGGCAAAAGTAATGAGATGAAAATGCCAGATGGAAAAGATAAGGAAAAGAAAATGCAGGAATGTTAATTATTTTCCTTTGAAAATGACAAACCCTCAGGCTAAAGATAAATAAAACTACTTCTTCCAACACCCACCTTTTTCAAAGGAAGGAAGCCTGAAAGTAACAAAACAACATTAGACTTGGAATGTCTTGGGTCTACTTTTGCGAGCCACGTGACCTTTTGAAAAGCAGAGCATTTGTTTCTTCACTATAAAATGAAGTCTTCATTATAAAATGAAGTTTTACAACCCCTGTATCATGAAATGTCCATATTCGCACTAGGTATCCAAGAAATATCAGCTGTAATTTTTTAAAAGTAGTTTCAGCCCTGAAAAGAAATTTGTGAAGTCCCAAATCAATATATCAATAGCATTAAGGAAAGGATAAATTTTTCTTTTCCAATTCCAAACTGCTGAACTACATCCTCTTCTTTAAGGTCAGCCATAATTCCTAGAACTGTCGGTCTCTGTTTTTTGTTTAGTAAAGCAGCACCAGCGAAATCCATATGGGAAACACGATCTTTACCTTGACTGAGTTGGCATTTAGATAGAATCCATCCTTTTCATCTTTCATTGGTAGCCAGGATAAATGATTAAGCAACAATAATTGTAGCTCAATCTGACCCAAGCAAGGACAAATGTATTTCATGATTATGACTTTGAAAACCAAAGAGTTCACTGTCGACCTTAAGGGATAAAAGCACTACTTATTAAACAAAGGCAAAGTTGGGAAAGCCCAGCAAAATCCAATTTTGGATGGTTTTCCAGCTGAGGTATTTTCATAAAGATAGGGTTACTCAATTAATTCTTTTATCCTTATTAATTTGTTTTATTTCGTTTATTTAGGCTGTCTTTCTCTACTCCTTATATTTGTTAGTCAATGATTTAAAGAGTAACGAATAGACACATCACTACCAAATGCCACTGGGAAATGGATTTGTAACTATGCTGAATATTTTCCTTCTTGAAACCTTGGCTACTTCATGCTTCACACATGATGTCAATTAGAAGACAGAATAAATGGCTCACAGAACACATGCTGACTTCTGTGGATAGCACACTGCCCCCTCGCAATAAAACCAAAAAAAAAAAAAGAAAGATTAGCCCAAAATTATTACGGTAAATGTGGCCTGACAAGAGCTGCTGATTTGAGTATATTTTACAATTTAACACACATCACAGGACATAATAGCATCAGCTTCACAAATAATGAACACATGTACACAAAGCTTGGAAAGCCTTAAATAAAACAGAAGGATGTATTACTACCATCAAGGCTCAAAGGGAAATAGATCATTTCTCCCTTTTTAGATGAACATAAAGTTATTCATTACCAAATATTAAAAAAGAATATTTTTATTACCAAAATTAACAGTAACAGTTTCAACAAATTCCAAAACTCAGGATATTTGCAATATCTACAAAGAAAATATGATATATAACACTTATTTATTAGTTATTTATTAGTAAATATCAGCAATTTATCTCCTAGAGAAGAAAGACAAATGGAAAATAAGTAATAAGAACGTAAGCATTTGTTATAACAAGATGAAGTTAACTGATTGGTGATATTGCTTTATTATTTATTAATGCCCAACTGGTTACAAAACGGATTTAAGGTGGCTGCCTGCCATTGTTGGAAAGACAACTTATTGAATTCTTATTTCATTTGCAACATATCAATAGAAGTTTCTTAAAAGTGAGTTTTGATAAAACTATTACAGGGATTTGGATTTCATAATGTTAAAAGAGATGGGAGCAGAGGGAAAAACACGATGGGAAAGAGAAATGTCTTTAATCAAACAAAGAAAGTAGTATTGTGGTATCAAAATAAGAAATAGGCTTTATTAAATAAAATACCTGCACAGATGCCTCAATTCCTCTAGAGGACAAAAGAATGTGAGAAGCAAGGAAGTACCGTATAATAGTAGGTTCAAATTTATCTTTGTGGGCAGTGGTTTGGATTGGGAGAATGGATTTGGGGCTAAGTATTCAAGAACCCCAAATGGTCTTTAAGTATACAAAGAAGTAACATTAGCCTCAGTAGTGAAGGAATGGAATATTATTTGGAGAAGAAATCAAGTCACTCTCATATATTATGAGAGTTTCAGGGGAAAGATCAAAGAATTATTTAGAATCTCCTTGAAGGCACTGAATATATCCAATTTGGTACCAATTTGTCAAAAGAAAGTTCAATATTCAGAGAGCATCTAAGTGGATAGATATTATGCTAGCTCTTTTTTGTGTGTAATTTCATTTTATCCTCATTTGAAGAACCAGAAGATCAGAAAGTTTAGTCAAAGGACACACAGCTAATAACTGCTATCAAGTGCAGTTCCACAAGTGCCTAAAAACAAAGATGTTTTCTACCACATCAGGCAGCATTTTTCCTATATTCAGTACTAACCACAGTTAATGATGATGTCTTAGCAAAATGGAATGAGAAAAGTCAGTGCCAAACTCAGGGCATTTCTTAGGAGTTAATAAGCATTGATCGACTGACTACAGAGCCTTACGGTAACAGCAGAGGATGGGTGGAAAAAACAATGGATTATAGAAATAGTAAGACTAAATTACTATTATTAAAGGGGAAAAAGTTAACTTCAGAAATGAATTGATGTCTGGGAAAAATAATGAAAAGGAACTACTGCAAAATGCTAACAGTGGTCACCTTTTGGAGATAAAAGTACAGAATTCTTTCTTCTCTCAAAGCTTCTATTAAAAACTGGTTTAAAAACAAGGTTTAGGATTATTCATTATGAAAGTAATATAATCCTTCAAGTGACACTTCCCAGTCCTAGCTGACTGACAGAAGCAATAAAAAACATTGTTTTTTATGTTCTTGGTTATGTGTGGTATTTCCCTGCTGTAACAGTCCTCTACCATTAAGTTCTAATAACCTTTCTAACTATTGGCCACATATTTTGAAAGCACTATCTTTAGCACACATCCATTTCCGAACACTGACAATGTTCACTGACTGTTGAAATAAGTGTTCACCTAATGACCATATGTTTCTCATACCAAGATCCTGAGTAAATATCTTCCCTCTCTCTGAGGTCTATTTTTTTCATCTGTAATACAGTGTTCATCCCTGTATTTGCAGTTATTGAGGAATGTACATGAAAAGTGTTTAACACAGGGACATGAGCATATGTACACTCAATATGGTTGTTACTCGTATTATTATATCATTTATATTCATATCATCACCAACCATATTTAGCCATAACCTTAAGAGAATTCTACTTAGTCTCATTCACCAAAAAACTACAATGGTGTATGTATGTTCACTGGGTTAAAAACTTTGCTTACATCAGTGAATGACCTTTGGCGTAATTACCACATTTCTCCAAAACAATGAAGATTCTTTCTGCTGTGTTATAATTCTGGAAGTAGTCAAATGTTCAGAAAATAATTTACAAGTTTAGTTCTCATATTGACCCACCTTATTCAATCTAATCACTAGGAAGGAAAAGATTCTTTATTAATCTTTAAGCCAACAGTAATTTTTGCTGGCTACATAACTGCCACTGGCCTATGCCAATTTCTTCGCTTCACCTGATCTAAGACTCTAATCACAAAATTAAGAAGTAAATATATTCAAGGGTTCTCCTATAAGCATAACATTCCCTTTTATCATAACAAAAATAAATGAGAACAAAGAAAAACCTAAAATCTGGTTTTCTTTAACCTTTAGACCATGTCTACATGACCAGATAGTTCAAGGCACCCTTCTAGAAAGAATTCGTAAAGCAGGTCTTGCTTCACTCTTCCAAACAAAAATCTCTGGAAATGAATATTCAGACTTTCAGTTACTTGAATCTAATCTCACATCCTTATAGCCACTCT
>NW_012155840.1:7793998-7801956 GCF_000956105.1 Propithecus coquereli | reverse complement strand
GGAAAAGATTCTTTATTAATCTTTAAGCCAACAGTAATTTTTGCTGGCTACATAACTGCCACTGGCCTATGCCAATTTCTTCGCTTCACCTGATCAAAGACTCTAATCACAAAATTAAGAAGTAAATATATTCAGGGGTTCTCCTATACGCATAACATTCCCTTTTATCATAACAAAAATAAATGAGAACAAAGAAAAACCTAAAATCTGGTTTTCTTTAACCTTTAGAGCATGTCTACATGACCAGATAGTTCAAGGCACCCTTCTAGAAAGAATTCGTAAAGTAGGTCTTGCTTCACTCTTCCAAACAAAAATCTCTGGAAATGAATATTCAGACTTTCAGTTACTTGAATCTAATCTCACATCCTTATAGCCACTCTGCCTTGTAAAATATTTTCTTCAAAATTATCCAAAACAATTAAAAAATGTCTACCTCAGCTTGGCAGAGTGCATGAAGACCTTGTAATACCAAGGCTGCAGGAGTAGCTTGATCTGGCTTGGTGCATTCATTCAACACCTGGGAAATAGCTGCCAACATATCTGCACCATGCTGATATGGCCTACAAGAAATAATAGTTTAAAAACAAAATTAAAGTCAAGGAGCAATTACCACTCCCAGGTCTTTTGCTTGAACAAAAAACATCAACGTTTTTCTTTACCTTTTTGCCCACCAAATGTTGACCCTCAAATACTAATACCATATGTTTTTCTTCGAAAATTTGCATCATGATCATTTCTGCTATAACCTGACGTTCATTTTTATGTAGAAGTATTATCCAAAAAAGAAGGCACTTTTTAACAAATTTCATTCACCCTCAATCACAAATCCTATGGTCTAAATTGAGAAAAACTCAAGTCTATAATAATGCTGAAAAGAACTGACATACCTTATTATCAGTAAAGATAGAGCTACTCCTGCCTGGTAGTTGCTCTAGTATCTATACTGACTATGAAAGCAGGGATTTGAGATCAGATGATTTATGGTAGTAGTGATACTAACTAAGGTGGTTACAACTATCACAATAATGATGATGATAAAAATAATAAAAATACAAATTATAAATCAGTGGTCTCCTATCTTATGCCAGGCACTGTACTAGATATACTCACTCATCCTCCTCCCCCTTCCTTCCTCTCTAATCCACATATATTAAGATGTGCCCAGAATACCTTTAACTTCATAGTTATGCAGGTCGAGTCCCTGAATTCCTTTTACCCCTCAATGATATAATACTTTATTCCAACAAAATGTCAACTGGTGAAACTGCGCAAAGGGAAATAAGTTTCCAAAACTGGAAAAATTTGACAAATCTTGAGGTAGTAACTCAAAGGAACACTGAATAATTTATCAAATTCTCTAACCTGGTCTGATATTCAGTCTCTTCTGGGCTTCAGCTTTAAGTACGTCAAATAAGAATGTCAGCTAATAACCTCTCGTCTCTGAGATTTTCCATACCAATACTTTGATAAAATCCGAACTCTCAGGTCTTGAGTTACATATACACATATGTAACCTTTTGTGTATGTGTAACTTGTAGACTGAGATCATTTTTGTGTTGTTGAAAGGTGGAAGCTTAGAAAAGAAACAGAACTGCTGAGGCTTAATTTCTTGTACATTGTGATCCAAGATTTTACTTGAAACAGGAATCATCCATGTTATCAGCGTTTGGGCCAACCCACTGCACAACTTCAGGAAGCACCACTCACACTGTGGCCATTGACGGAAGTGAGAACAATGCTCCCAGGAACTCTACGGTGCAGTGGCCTGATCAACATACGAAACTACAGGATTACAATTATTTCAAATGCATCTAATCTACTTCCTCTATAAACATTTTTACCTTACCCCATTCAAGAAAAAAATTTCTGAGGAGGTAGAGCTTTGCTTGTGTTATTTCAGTCTTGTGACCTCTAACCTATTTATTAATCCATAATCTAGAGTCAACTCCCTAATATCTTCATGTTCTCCTAAAAGCTTAGAGCACACATGAAAATTCATTATCATTTCCTTGCTTGATATAATTCCTAATGATTCCATGCAAGAATCACAAATAAGGCCTTCCCTATTAAAACTATTTACAAGAATCAGACATAACACAGAAAGAATATAAGAAAGAACAGTTTCTGACTACAGTATACTGCTTAGTTTTCAGGGATTAATATACAGAAAAATAGAAAACATAACATCATGTATTATAATGCAATATTAAATTATTATCCAGAACAGGATATAAATATCATATAAACCTAGATATAAGACTAAACCTAAAATGAAAGAAATATTTGCATCTTGAAGTTATTGTAAAAAATTTTTAAACGTTATAACTGGAAAACTTGAGTCGAAAAATAATATAGTCTTATTCAAATATCCTCTGCCAATCTTTGCTTCTTGCTTGCAATTAAAAAATTAACTACAAAATAATATAGCATAATACACGTTTCTGCAAGTTAAGGACATCTTACCTTTGCTTACATATATCTCTGATTGATGCTGCTTTAGCAATCAATTTCTCCCATTGGACCTCCTTGCCCACAGAGAGAGAAGGCACATCAGACATGGCCATGAAACGCTGCAGTTCAGGATAGACACGATCCTAAAAATCCAATTTTACAAAAAAGGTAATTTCCCAACTTGAGTTGAATAATCATTATCTCCTTTTATGCAGCATTTTCACCTCCAAATCCTCCATTTGCATTGCAAATTATATTTCTTCTAATCAGCAGAGAAGAATGCTGTTGTGATTACTGAGGATTTTCTTACAAACCCATGTACGTTCATTTCATAAAAGAAGAAGAAAGTGACGAAATCTCACTTTAATTACAACGGCGCTAATCACTTATAACTGTATTTCTATTACTTTCTCAAGCAAATGGAAAGATAAATTTCAGATATAACAAAATAAGGTTTTCTATTCTCAGAGAGTCAATCACAACTGACTGCATTACAGATCAAATGCAGCTCAATAAATCAAAATTTCTCAACATAATCATTGATGCCACTCACTAATACCATTAAATCAAAGTACTATCACACATAATGACATAATTATTTTTCTTCAGGGAAAGGAACATGTTTAATACTCTCACAAGTATATTACCTGCTTTTCCCACAAAGATGTCAACAAGCGCAAAGTGACAGCTCTTAGCTGTGGGGTGGTTCCAAGCAATTGAATTACTCGTAGAATCTGTCCTATGCACACCTAGAAAATATTGAAGAAACTCTGGTTTCGAAAATGTGTATAACTTCAAGGTTACCAAAAGCATTTTTAAACCCCTTATTATAAAATAAAGACTGAATTGGAAGCTTACTGTAACATTACCCATCTTCTCAGATAATAGGAGATAGCTTTGGGAGGGGCTACCTAGCAATCCTGGGAACATAAAGACTTCATCTTAAGGAATAGCCAATGTGCAAATTTGAATATTAAGTAATTCAGAATAATTAATTCTTAAATATTATAATAAATATTTTTGCCTTTAGATATTACCTCCTATAAACATAGCCCAACAAGGGAAGTAGTGATCATGGCAAATGTAAGGCTCAAAATTCAAAATACCAAAAAGAATTCAATGTCTCTCTTTTTTTCCTCCCAAATAAACTGGTTAATATACTAACCTTGTGAACACCAAGCATAGGTAAAGTATACAATATATCATTGTATAATATAGGTTCCAGTGGTCTTCCCAATTTGAACATCAAAACTGGAATAAGATTTGGCACCTATAATGAATTCAAAAAATATATTAATTATGTCTTGTTCCGAAAGAAAGTAATCAATAAAGTAACATTTATCTCTTTTCTTATTCAAATAAATACGAATATGAATGAATTAGACGACCTAGAAAAAAATGTCAGATAGCAATTAATATTTCTTGCTAAAGGTAATTTCATACAACTAAGATTCCACATCTTTTATAATTAGCTGTCAAACATCAATCAAAAAGTGTTTTCCTTAAACAACTACAGCATTAACTCTAAGCAACACAAGTAGTTAAAATATATCCTCCCTCAAAAAAGTTCACAGCTCTCGTGAACCACCAACCCTAAAGATACATAAATAATAAAATATTCCTCATAGTGAAATATGCAATTAGGTTACTCCAATATGAAATAATTTAAATCCACGTACTATAAAAAGAGCCAATGGACAAAAATTTCCCTCCAGGTCCCCATTTCAATTTCTATGCATAACACAATAAAATGAAAAAAAGCAGTTCATTCATGGATAAGAAGACTTAATATTGTTAAGATGGCAGTATTTCCCAAATTGATCTAAAATTGAACACATTCCCTAGCAAAATCCCAGCTGACTCCTTTGCAAAAATTGAGAGGCTTATCTTAAAACTTATACGTAAAAGCATGCAACCCTAAATGCAAAAATAATCTGAAAAAAGAAAAATAAAGTTTGAGGACTCAAACTCCCCAATCCAAATTTACTACAAAGATATCATAATCAAAACACTATTGTACTGGCATAAGGTTAGAAATATAGATCAATGGAATAGATTTCAGAGTCCAGAAACAAATGCTTACATTTATAATTAATTGATTTTCAAAGAATATGCCAAAAAAAAAAAAAATGGAGAAAAGGAGAATCTCTTGAAATAGTACTGGACTTCAACAACTAGATACTTGCATGTGAAAGAATGAAGTTGGACTCCCTTCTCACATCCTTGTAAAAAAGTTAACTCAAATCGATTTGAGACCTAAATGTAAGAGCTAAAAATATAAAATTCTTAAAGAAAACAGAGAAGTAAATTTCTATGACGGGTTAGGCAAAGTTGTCTTAGATATGATACCAAAAGCAGTATCAAAACAAATACAGATTTCATCAAAGTAAAAATGTTTGTCCTTCAAAAGACACAATAAAGAAAGTAAAAAGACAACTACAGACTGGGAAAAAATATTTTCAAACCATGTATCTACTAAGAGACTTGTATCTAGAGTGTATATTTTAAAAAAAACTCTTACAGCTCAATAATCAAAAGACAGCTTAATTTTAAAAGGGCAAAGGATGCGAACACACATTTCTCCAAAGAAGATAAACAGATGGCCAATACTGACAGGAAAATATGCTCTACATCATTAGCCATGATGTAATACAAATGAAAACCACATGAGACACCACTTCATACACAATGAGAAAGCTATGATCAAAAAGACAGACAATAACAAGTGTTGCTGAGGATGTGAAGAAATTTGAACCCTCATTCACTGCTGGTGGGAAGGTAAAGTAGTACAGCCCCTTTGGAAAACAATCTGGCAGTTCCTTAAATGGTTAAACGCAGAGTTAGCATATGATCTAGCAATGCTATTTCTAGGTATCTACGGAAAGGAAAAGAAAACGTGTATCTACACAAAATCTTGTAAATGAATGCTCTCATTGTTTTTTTTGTTTGTTTTTGAGACAGGGTCTCACTTTGTGACCCTGGCTAGGGTGCAGTGGTGTCATCATAGCTCACTACAACCTCAAACTCCTGGGCTCAAGTGATCCTCTTGCCTCAGCCTCCCAAGTAGCTGGGACTACAGGTATGCACCACCACGTCTGGCTAATAAATGAATGTTCATAACAGCATTATTCACAATGGCCAAAAAGTGGAAACAACTCAAATGTCCATCAATTAATGAATGGATAAATAAAATGTAGTAGCCATAAAATGGAATATTATTCATCCATAAAAAGAAATGAAGTACTGATACACGCTACAACAAGGATGAACCTTGAAAACGTTATGCTAAGTGAAAAAAGCCAGTCACAAAAGATTGCATGTTGTATGATCTCATTTATATGAATGGAGTGCCCAGAATAAGCAAATCTATACAAACAGAAAGTAGGTTAGTGGTTCCCTAGGACTTGGGGCAGGGGAAAGCCAAGGAGGGTGAAATGGGAAGGACTTGCTAATGGTTATGGGGTTTCTTTTGGGGGTGATGAAATATTCTCAAATTCGAGGAAGGGGGATAGGCAAAGATTTGTTAAAGGACACAAAATTACAGCTAGATAGGAGGAATAAGTTCGTATTCCACTGTGGGATGAATATAGGTAACAATAATATATAGCTTCAAATGGCTATAAGGATGATATTGAGTGTTCTCAATACAAATAAATGATAAACGTTTGAGACGATGGATAGGTTAATTACCCTGATCTGATCACTACATAACCCATTAATATGTATAATTATTATTTATCAATAAAAAAGATAAAATAAAATTTTTAAAAACTAACAAATATACAAGAAATTCATGTTCAAAATATGTAGCAAATAAAACTGAATGATTTGGGCACTTGAAGGAATACAGAGAATGCATTTGATCTTGACATGCATGATATCCTAACAGCACCAGGGGTTCAGTGAATATTCTCTTTTCTATGGGTCTATTTGATTAATTAGTTTCACAATTAATATTAATTACATAATTATAATATTGTAAATGCTATTTCTTGATTTCTAGTTTTACAAATGAAGCACTGAAATTTTAATAATATTTTCAGAATGAAATGTAAATGTTATATATCTTGACTATATGCAACTGATGATACAACTGATATGTCAGGAGGTAGAGAGAGAGGATTATTGTAGTAGTGCACGTTAAGAAAAAAACTAGCTAAAGTCAAAAGGGTAAGAAAGAAGTCAAAGTATATAACTTCATAGGGTTAATCATTGGAAGAACTAAAAATTAAAAATGTAATCAATACACCTAGTTAGTGGGGAGAGTGAGAGGGAACAGGGGCATTATACATGGGAACTGATTTAAAAAACTTGATAAATATCTAAAAGTCATTGAATTATACACATTGAATGGATGAACTGTATGGTATGTGAATTACATCTTAATAAAACTATCTTTAAAAATTCAATTCAAAATTATTTAATAAATGTCTACTATGAACAAGGCACTTGATGGCACAAAATGTAGTGCCAAAAAAAATTATTTTCCATATGCTGCATTTCAAAGGTTTGTTGTCCAATACAGTCATCCCTCAGTATCTGCAGGGGACTGGCTCCACGCAGGACACACACAAACACGTGGATACCAAAATCCTCAGATGCTCAAATCCCTTATAGAAAATGGCATAGTATTTGCATATATCCTACACATGTCCTCCCGCATACTTTAAATGTCTAAATTATTATACCCCATACGATGTAACCCCTATGTAAATAATTATACTGTAGTTCTTATTTGTATGACTTTTTATTTTTGTATGGTTATTTTTATTGTTTTTTTCCCAAATATTTTTGGTCTGCGATTGGTTGACTCTGGGTGTGGAACCCACTCATAAAGAAAGATGGCCAACCGCATTTCTTAATTTCCTCTATCTGTTCAATTCCTAGGAAGCCCGTTCCTTCTAGGCCTAGAAGACATCTACTTTAATTCAATTAAAAAAAAAAATCCTTTTAACTCTACCACCAAAAAAGTGACAGTTAAACATAAATTCATTAATGACCATGACCATGATCTTCCACGGCAGCATACAGAGCTACTACACATATAACAGCTATAGCTTCACAACACACAGCCAGAATTGATGACGTTTTTAACAAGTATGAGGGCTTGATTGGAACAGAAATTCTATCACTCTCATCTTGGGCAAATGAAGGAAGACAAATTTTTGAATTGGCTTATTTCCCATTTTAATTAAAAACAAAAGGTTATCTTAGATTGGCTTGCACTGGTCTCAATGAATTATCCCCTTCTGGGAAGATTTCGACCAATGTTCTGACAGATTCTTAGTTCCGAGAAGGGCAATCAGTACATTTAGTGGCATTTTATAAAATAATCTATTTAGTCATGTGGCTTTTTAAACAAATATTTTAATTATATTGTCAGGAGAGAAATAAAGTACTATGCTTATGCCTAAGAGTACAGTTCCTTTACAAGCCTTGGTCCTCAAAAAGCATATAAGGATGTGTGTTTTTCTCTGGCCAGTTCAGAAATAAAACGGGAAAGTTTT
>NW_012155840.1:7787829-7790583 GCF_000956105.1 Propithecus coquereli | reverse complement strand
TAGCATCAAAAAGAATAAAGTAATTGGGAATAAACTTAACTAAGGAGGCAAAAGACTTGTACAGTGAAACTTTCTAAAAGAAATTAAGGAAGACACAAACAAATGGAAAGATAGCCCCTGTTCATGGATTGGAAGACTTAATATTGTTAAAATGTCCATACTACCCAAAGCAATCTATAGATTCAAAGCAATCCTTATCAAAATCCCAAAGGCATTTTTTTCCAGAAATTAAAAAAAAATCTAAAATTCATATGGAGCCACAAAGGATGCTGAATAGACAAAGCAATCTTGATAAAAAAAGAACAAGGCTGGAGGCCTCACACTTCCTGACTTCAAAAAATATTACAACAATATGGTAATGAAGACAGTGCGGTATCAGCATAAGGACAGAAATATAGACCAATGGAACAAAATAGCCCTAGAATAAACCCTCACATTTATGGTCAAATAATCTTGGACAAGGGTGCCAATGCTACACAATAGGAAAAGGATAGTCTCTGCAACAAATGCTGCTGGGAAAATTGGATATCCACATGCAAAAGAATGAAATTGGACCCTTATCTTACAAAATACACAAACATCAACTCAAAATGGATTAAAGGCTTAAACATAAGACCTGAAACTATAAAACTCCTAGAAAAAAACACAGGGGAAAAGCTGCACAACATTGGTCTTGACAGTGGTTTCTTGGACATGACACCAAAAGCAAAGGCGACAAGGACAAAAATAGACAAGCAGATTACATCAAACTAAAAGCTTCTCTGCAGCAAAGGAAACAATCAATAGAGTGAAAAGGCAACCTACAGAATTGGAGAAAACATCTGCAAACAATTTATCAGATAATGGGTTGATACCCAAAATCCATAAGGAATTCCTACAACTCAATAATAACAAATAACCCAATTTAAAAAGGGACAAAGGACTTGAATAGACATTTCTCCAAAAAAGACACACAATTGGCCAACAGGTATATCAAAAGATGCTAATCTTGTCATCATCACTAATCATCAGAGAAACACAAATCAAAATCATAATGAGATGTAACCTCACACCTGGTAGGAGGCCATTATCAAAAAAACAGAAAATAAGAAGTGTTGATGATATATTATAGAAAGATTGGAACTCTTGTGCACTGTTGGTAGGAATGTAAAATAGCGTGGTCACTATGGAAAACAACATGGAGGTTTCTTGAAAAAGTAAAAATAAAACTACTATATGGTCCAGCAATCCCACTTGTGGGTATTTATCTAAAATAGCTGAAATCAGGACCTTGAAGAGATACTTGCACTGCCACATTCATTGCAGCATTATTCACAATAGTCAAGAAACGGAAACAACCTAAATGTCCACTGATGAATGAAAATACACAGTATAATAGAGGCAGATCATGGTATATTATTCAGCTTTTAAAAAGAAGGAAATCCTGTCATATGCCACAATGTAGATGAACATTATGCCAAGTGAAATAACTCGCTCACATAAGGACAAATACTGCATGATTCCATTTATATGAAGTATCTAAAGTGTCAAACTCTCAGAAGCACAAAGTATTATGGTCAGTAAGTATGAAATATACAATTTTGAATCAAAAGTTTATTATATTTCAACAAAAAGCAGTACAATTAATCAAAGTATGTGTCTAAACTAGCGACACAGTTTTGTCATCTTAACGGTAGCTTGTTTATGCCAGCAGCAAAGAAGCCTGGAGAGCAAGTGGTGATGAAATCAAGAAGGGCATTTTCCACAGCTTGTTGAGAACTGAATATTTTTCCTGGCAATTAGTAGTCCAGACTGGATGTGAAATGACCAGAAGACATAGTACCAGTAGGCCGAAGAGTAGGAAGTAGGTAAGTCAGCCACAGAGCCCAGCAAAGACTCAATGGAGGAATGAGACTGAGGGCAGATTTCCTGCCCAAAGATGACAATTGATTCCAGGGAACAAAGTCTGATCATGCTTCTCCCCAGGCTTCTAGATCAGCCTACTTTTCAAGACACCTCTATTCCTTCCTCCTGGCCAGTGGACATTGCGTAATATACAGTCCTCCTTTTTTAACCTGATAGTTCAACTATTCATACACTGAAATATTTACAACCATGAAAAATAACATTTAAGGATAGGGTAATTGTTTGCCCTGTTCTAGGCAAAGAATACTCTAAATACTATTTGTCACTCTAACTTCATGCACACCTACATTCTAGTATATTTTGGGTCATATTTATTCATTCTCAACACTAGCCTGTGAATTAGCCTGTGAATGCCTTACAGATGGGAACCCTGCTCCTTTTCCTCTTGCACTGGCCTAGGACCACAAATGTAACAAGTACTCAGTGAACATGAGCTGAACTAAAGAATAACTGAAAAAAGAAGAAAAGGTCAACAAATATGTGTATTGAGACTGGCTACTGCCACCACAAAGAAAAACCTGCCAGACATTCCATCACCCTCTTATTATCTCCTTGAAAACTCCACTTGAAGAATTATTGTTATTCACCATTTTAGGTTTTTATTCCACTGCAGAGATCATGAAGCCATTTCCAGCCAAGTATAACCAATAACAAGAGTATTTCTAGATATATATTTACATTTATATTGAGAAAGTGAACACTGGGAATATTTAGTGCCTCGGTGTCATTCAACACAATCGCCACTAGCCACATGTGGCTCCTGAGCATTTGAAGTGTGATTAGTCTGAATTGAGATGTGCTATAAGGGGAAAATACATACCAGATTTGGAAGTTTTAGTATAAAAAACA
>NW_012155840.1:7785972-7787779 GCF_000956105.1 Propithecus coquereli | reverse complement strand
GATTTAAGGACATAGATAGGCTGAAAGTGAATGGATATTTGATATACATGGTAACCAAAAGAGAACAGGAGTGGCCATACTTACATCAGACAAAATAAATGTTAAGTCAAAAGCCATCACAAGAGACAAAGAAAGACATTACATAACGACAAATGGGTCAATTCACCAGGAAGATATAACAATTATAAATATATATATGCACCAAACATCACAGCACACAAATATATGACGCAAACATTGATAGAACCAAAAGGGGAAATAGAAAGCAATACAAAAATAGTAGAAGATTTCAATATCCCACTTTTAATAATGAATAGAATATCCAAAAATAAAGATCAATAAGAAACAGAGGACTTGAACAACACTATAAACCAAATGGTCCATACAGAACATTCCACCCAAGAGCAGAAGCATGTTCTTTTCAAGCACACATGAAACATTCCCCAAGATAGATTTCATGTTAGATCACAAAATAAGTCTTAACAAATTTAGGAAGACTGAAATCATATCAAGTATTCTTTCCAACCACAATGGAATGAAGGTAGAAATCAATAACAAAAGGAAACTACAAAATTCACAAATATGTATAAATAAAATTAATTGAATAACCAATGGTCAAAAGAAGAAATCAAAAGGGGAAGTAGAAAATTTCTTGAGACAAACAAAAATGCAACATATCAAAATTTGTGGAATGCAGCAAAAACAGTGTTAAGAGAGATTTTTATAGCAGTAAATGCCTACATCAAAAAAAGAGAAAAGTCTCAAATAACCTAACTTTATACCTCAAGAAACTAGGAAAAGAACACAGCAGAAGGAAGCAAACTGAATTTTTTGAAAAGATCAACGAAACTGACAAACTGCTAGCTAGACTAAGCAAAAAAAGAGAAGACAAATTAAAATCAAAAATCAAAGAGGAGACATCACAACTATGCCATAGATATGAAAGTGATTATAAGAGACTACCATGAATAATTATATATCCACAAACTGGATAATCTAGAAGAAATGAATAAATTCCAAGAAAGATACAACCTACGAAGACTGATTCATGATGAAATAGAAAATCTGAACCAACCTATAACTAGTAAGCAGAATGAATCATTAATCAAAAACCTCCCAGCAAAGGAAAGCCCAAGACCAATCCTTCTCAAACTCTTGAAAAAAAAGAAATTGAAGAAAAGGGAATACATCCAAACTCATTTTATGAGGCCAGCATTACTCTGATACCAAAGCCAGACAAAGACACTACAAAAAAGAAAGCTACAGGCCAATATTCCCAATTAATACAGACACAGAAATCCTCAACAAAATACTAGCAAATTGAATGCAACAGCACATTAAAGGGATCATACATGTGACCAAGTGAGATTCATCCATGGGGGGGATGCAAAGATGGTTCAGCATAGGAAAATCAAGCAATGTGATAGACTACCTTAACAACACAAAGGATAAAAATCACATGACTATCTCAATAGATGCAGAAAAAGCATTTCACAAAATTGAATGCCCTTTCATAATAAGAAACACTGAACAAACCAGAAATAGACGGAAATTAACTCAACGTAAAGGCCATATATAAAAACCTACAGCTAACATACTCAACAATGAAATATCAAAAGCTTTTTCCTCTAAGGTCAGGAACAAAGCAAGGATACTCACTCTCATCATGTCTGTTCAATATAATACTGGAAGTCCTAGTCAGAGAAATTAAGCAAGAAATGAAATGCATCCAAATAGAAAGAAGTAAAATTATCTGTTTTCAGACGACATGAACTTTGTAAAACACCGTAAAGATTCGAATAAAAGG
>NW_012155840.1:7773257-7782897 GCF_000956105.1 Propithecus coquereli | reverse complement strand
TTTTTAAATGTGGCTACCAAAATATATAAACCTATATACACAGCTCACATTTTACTTCTATTGAACGGCACTTTTCTCTATCCCCTTTTTGCATCTAAATGTTGTTTAAAACAGGCACACACACAGAGATAACAGTTAATGTCTCTCTTTTCATGCACCTGGGGTATAAAGTATGATGATGGCTCCACATGGGCATGGAACATGTCTGTCTAGCTAAACAGCATAGCATTGCTCCTGAAATATAAGGTAGCAGATAAATAATTGTGAAACATTGGTCTGTGTCTCTATTTTTGTGCCAGTACCATGCTGTTTTAGTTACTATTGCCTTGTAGTATAGCCTAAAGTGATGTCTCCAGATTTGTTCCTTTTGCTTAAGGTTGCTTTGGCTATCTGGGCTCTTTTCTGGTTCCAAACAAAGCATAAAACAGAGAACCCAGATATAAAACCATTCGCATACAGCCAACTGATCTTTGACAAAACAGACAACAATATACACTGGGGAAAAGAAGTCCTATTCAATAAATGGTGTTGGGAAAACTGGATAGCCATATGCAGAAGATTGAAACAGGATCCATCTCTCTCACCACTTACAAAAATTCATTCAAGATGAATAACAGAATTAAATCTAAGACATGAAACTATAGAATTCTAGAAGAAAATGTTGGAAAAACTCTTCTAGATATCGGCCTAGGCATAGAATTTATGAAGAAGACCCCAAGAACAATCACAGCAATAACAAACATAAATAAATGGGACTTGATTACATTAAAAAGCTTCTGCACAGCCAAGGAAACAAATCAACAGAGCAACTAGACAACCTACAGAATGGGAGAAAATATTTGCATGCTATACATCTGATAAAGGGCTAATAACCAGAATCTACAAAGAACTGAAGCAAATCAGCAAGAAAAAGAAATCAAACAATTCTATTAAAAAGTGGGCAAAAGACATGAACAAAACCACAATGAGATAGATATCACCTAACTCTGGTTGAGAATGGCTTTTGTCAAAAAATCCCAAAACTACAGATGCTGGTGTGGATGTGGAGAGAAAGGAATACTTATACACTGTTGGTGGGACTGCAAACTAGTACAATCTCTATGAAAAACAGTATGGAGATTCCTCAAATAAATAAATGTAGACTTACTGTTCGATCCAGCAATCCCACTATTGGGAAAATAGTATGGAGATTCCTCAAAGAACAAAAGTAAACCTACCATTTCATCCAGCAATCCCACAATTAGGTATTTACCCAAAGGAAAAAAAGTCATTTTATCAAAAAGACACTTGCACTAGAATGTTTATTGCAGCACAATTCACAATCACAAAGATGTGAAACCAACCCAAGTGCCCATCAATTCATGAGTGGATTAATAAAATGTGGTACATGTACACCATGGAGTACTACTCAGCCGTAAAAAATGAATTAATACCTTTTGCAACAATCTGGATGGGGCCAGGCGTGATGGCTGATGCCTGTAATCCTAGCACTCTGGGAGGCCAAGGCAGGCGGATCGTTTGAGCTCAGGAGTTTGAGACCAGCCTAGCAAGACTGAGACCCCAGACCCCGTTTCTACTCAAAAGATAGAAAGAAATTAGCTGGACATCTAAAAATATATATAGAAAAAGTTAGCCAGGCATGGTGGCGCATGCCTGTAGTCCCAGCTACTTGGGAGGCTGAGGCAGGAGGATTGCTTGAGCCCAGGAGTTTGAGGATGCTGTGAGCTACGCTGATGCCACAGCACTCTATCCCAGGCAACAGAGTGAGACTCTGTCTCGGGGGGCGGGGGGGACAATCTGGATGGAACTGGAGACCATCCTCCTAAGTATCACAAGAATGGAAAAAAACCCATATGTACTCACTATTAAATTGGAACTAACCAATCAGCACTTATGTGCACAGATGGAAGTAAAACTCAATGGAAATCATGAAGGTGGGAGGGGAGAGAAGGGAATGGGTGAAATTATACCAAAGTGGTACAATATACACTATCTGGGTGACGGACACACTTATAACTTTGACTCAAGCAGTATAAAAGCAATCTATGTAACCAAAACATTTGTACCCCTATAATATTCTGAAATTAAAAAAAGTAATTGTGAAACAAATAAAAAGCACTATACAAATAAACTGTAATTTTAATAACTTATTAAGCACTAATTATAAACTGGGAACTGTACCCTGGATTATCTCATTTAATCCACATGATGAATTCAATGAGGTAGATTCTTTTATGATTCTAATTTTAGAGATGAGATAACAGACATGTAGAATTATAACAGAATCTCTAATATATTTTGAAATATCACAAGAAATTAAACAATTCAATTTAGATAGTCTATATGGGAGGTTCAAACAACTTTCTTCAAACAATCAATCTTTATTGGATGCCTTCTATTGCATGGTGTTATACTAGGTACTGTGACACTAAAAGAAATCACAGATTAATGCAACCAAAACAGAAACATGTTTAGGCTAAATCCTGTTACAAATAAATACCACTGCAATTATTCCATATGCTATCAAAATATTAACAAACCTATTAGCTAATAATCCAGTAACACAAAATTCTTGCTGAATCTAGACAATTAGTTGGAATTTGATGTAAAAAGCTAGCATTTGTGTAGCACTTTACAATTTTTTTTTAAATAAAAGGCATACAAGTTTATTAACATGTATACAGGGAGAACCACAAAGTGATTAACCCTGTATTTTTTTTCATGTATAGGATCTTTTAATCCTCACAACACCCCTGAGAGAAAGGTATTAGAGGTTGGGTGGTATCTTACAAGTACTTAGATTCATTATTTGATCCAGGGAATGCCCCCTATCAGGCTTTAATTCGTGTTCTGCGGCTTGTCTTGTGACTGCCTAGGATTTCAGGGGCGGGGAGCCACAGTGGAGAGTTTTAGGCCACCTACAAAATTAATTCTGGGTTCCAGATTCCTAGCATCTTCATAATTAATGGCCTTGGGCTGAACAAGGCATGCAGATGATATAATTTAAAATTTTCTAAGAGGACTGAAGAGTCAGGCTCCAACTTACCACTTTTAGAGGAAAAAACAGCATTCAGATTTAAAATAAGCCTGCATATAGAATAATTTAAATAGCACCAATCAGAGCTAAGTTATCTTTATTGGCTCATTCTTGAAAACATATTTATTAGGGCTCAAACCTTGGTCCATCTTGAAAAATAAAGCAATACTCAATACACACTAAATGGTCAACTTAATTTTTAATGAGTAAATGACATGGCAAGAATGGTCCAGGTACTTGTAAATGCTAAATGTCTGGGTATGTCTTCATTGGCTTTTGAACAGTTTCAAAGAGCAGACATGAGGATTCATTAGCTCTTAGCACATATGAACCTGCTCCAAAGGCAGCCAAGAGAGTTGCCTAGCAACAGTGCATTTTGCATCTCTCATCATCCCCAAAGATGCTGCTGCAGCAGCAGCTAGGTCAAGCCTCTCATTAGCAACCTGACAAAGGGTTTCTATCTCCCATTTTACAAAATTATTTTTATTTCCAGGTGAAGCCTAAATATCTATGTATTATTCCTACAGACAATGTGTTCTCTTTCCTCTATTCCTTCTTCTTCCCAACCCCCATTTCAACAGCTACGTTTTAATGAACCCATCAAAATACCTGTAACAAAAGCAGGCACTGAGAAATCCAACAGAATTTATATGCCTATTCACATCACTCTAACAGTTCCATATCTTTTGGGTAATAAAGAAAGCTTTAGAAAAATGGGGGGGAAGAGATGCTGAAATCAAATAATGGGAAGACGGAAAAGTCAGTATGACTTCAAAATTAACAAAAACATTTACCCAAATTATTTGCAATTTCGTTAACTACTTTATTTCTTCCTTGTTCCCACAAAAACTAATCTCAACCATATAGCAAAACAGCAGAAAAGGCAAAAAAAAAAAATCCAGAGTGGGAATAAACTATAACAAATAAATTGACAGTTTATAATGAATATAAAAACTCTGGTTCCTACCTGAATAACTGTGTTATAAAGCTTCACCTCAGATCAATAGCTATTCATTCACTTCCAAAATATTTCTTAAGATATTTACCATTCAGCATGGTTGCCATGCAGAACTAAAACATATACTCACATAATCCTCCTTATACATACTCAAAGATCCTTAAAAGAAAATAAACAAAACAAGCTAATAGACTTTTCTCTTCACGTATCTCAAAGTGTTTAATACAGATTTTAATATAAACCACATCCACCCTGGTGTCTGAGCTTTCATGCTATCATGAATTTCCTTATGGAAACGATCACAGAATGTGCATGGATGCTACAAAAGACAAAGTGTGGTCCTAATAGACACAGATTAAGAATGGTGTAATGAGGAACATTTTAAAGGCAACTGTTATCACACCAAATCAAATTAGGTAAATTTTTTAAGTGATCTGAAAGGAATTATGTGATTTTTTTCCCTGTGCCCCCCCATTTTTTTTTCCTATGTACAAACAGCAAAGAATGAATCTTCAAGAGGATTTCCCAGAAGGGTGTCATTTACCACGAAAATATTTCATTCCAGCAGTTGAAAGACCATAAAAGGGTGAATGTCCTCCAGAGTCTCTAATAACGGTAATAGATCTTGTGTTACTATTCACAAGTGACCTCTCAGTCAGGCGATTTAATTTTTCCCCCTGCAGCACGGTTGGTTTCACACACAGTGTAATAACAGTTTTTGCACAACAAGACAATTCATCCGATTAGAAGAACTGTATTAAGTCTTTCATGAACAGCATGTGTCACAGCTTCAGCTAGGGTTTGATTTAAGGCAACCTAATATATGCATGCATGATTCCTTCATTTTTCTACTGTTTTAAAAATGATTCCTGGACTTTCTTCAGCAATTTTGCAGACCATTGCCTGAACCCTCCCTGGCTTCAAAAAATAACTAAGAACTCATCAAATGTTCACTGAGTGCTTTAAAACAGGCACCAAGAATACCTATCAGGCAACATAAACGCATATAAGTTCCCTCCTTTCTACATGGGTTAAGTGAAATTCCACTAATGTCTCAAAAGGGAAAAAATTTGAAAAGGGACAGAACAAACGCACCTGATTATTGCAATTACTTTTATGCTTCACATTTCAGCAATGCACCATTACTTATAAAGACAAATGTCTTTACTTATAAAGACATTACCAAGAAAAACTTTAGCTAAAGTGAATTTTGTGACCTCTGCAAACCTCAGAAAAGCACAAAATATTTATAAGTGGAAACTAAAGGAAAAGGTGTGAAATGAACTGACCATTTGGCAATCTCTACTACAATAAATGGTTCAGCATCATTCAATGCCTGTAGCAGCCTAAACTGAAGAATATCTAAACATTTCTTATTTCCATGCTGCTGAAATTAGGGAAGGTTAAATCCAGAATCTCTGTAGCAAAGGGCGACCATCGTAGCTGGCAGAATTCTAAGGGGTTTCCTTAACCTTACCACCTCTAATTGATGCTGATAAGCTTGGCTTACCCTCTCCATCCTGGAATCTGGGCAGGCTCCCTGGGAAGTGGCATTTGCACTCCTCTACTACAGACCTAGGGTGGTATCTTCACACCTCACAGGCCCCGAAGGGATTCTCCTACTGCTCCACGTCAAGCAGTCTTTAGATTCTTGGTGCAGGTGAGATGCTTTCTTTTGGTTTTGTTCCATAGCTCTTAGGAATCTTCATTCTTTCAGCAGAGGCCTATACACCCCTCTAAGCAGTCCTGTGAGATCAGAGACAATTCCCCTGTAGTTCTCTTGACTGTGCTGCCCACGTTTTGTCACAGGAAACACTGGTATAACTTGCTTGGACAAATTCCAGGCATGCGAGCCAGTGCCTAAGTTGCAGTACTCTCTCCTTTACAACCACCATCACAACAGCTAGCCAGCCCAGCACCCTTTTAGATTTTTTCCGGCAGTCACCAATTCACTGTATCTATTTGTCCACCTCAACTGCACGGGAAATATATCAAGCTGGACTTGGGGAGGGGTGAGGGGAGGTAGGGGGTGGGCTGAATTCTCTGTCACTAGGCTTGCGATCAGAGGCTGACACTTGTGAGACTCACAGATGTCCATCAAATTTCTCCAGGGATCCTCCCTCTTCTCTTCACCTGTCCTCTCATATCCTAACTTCAGTTCCTTGTTATGAGTGAGGGGTTTAGAATTACAGGAGTCAGACGTCTAGGTTTATTCCTATGCTATTGCAAGTTCTAGTGGGTGTTCTGTCTCAAAACTCACTTTGGTATCTCAAGGTCTCCACCGAAACTTCTATTTTAACATTTTGTTATAAAACTTCATCTCCCCTATATCCCATTACCCCTGTACTTTAGAGAAATACTCATCTCCTGCCTGACTCTTCAGGACCATGCTTCCAAATACTTGCCCAGTATCCCCTCCAGGAATGACTTCCCTCACCCTATACATCCCAGGTTAATATGAAACTACTTGCATTCCTTTTACCCCACTGTGACCTCCCACACATCTGTGTCTTTGCAAATGCTCTTCTTTCTGCCTAGAATGCCTTCCCTTCCCCCTGCTTCAAGACAACTGTGGGCCCAACTGTCATCCATGTTCCAGGGGCACTTACATACCTCCACAATGACAATCACCATCTCATACTAAACAGTAATTTTTATGCCTCTTGTCAACCCACAAAGCCCTATCATTCCTTAAGGCAAAGACTTTATCCTTTTATCTTTGTGTTACCACAACCTACCATACAGGAGGTCTGTAATCAATATACATTGAAGGATTAAGTGAATGATTTGAAAATGCTGAATAAATAAAACAAGACCTAATAAAAACAAGGCACCTACACTATTTCAAGCCGAATGATAATTCCATGATAATACCACTTAATGCAGATCAAGCTGCACCTCTACTATAAAGATCTGAATACAATTTACACTAAATACACATAAATAGAGTAAAATGCCACCAGTATAATTATCATTAATAATAATTCGCACTACTGGAAATAATGAAGGCTGGCGATACTGAATTAAAAAAAAAATGTTAAAGAAATAAAATTGTATTACTTTCATGTATATACTGTAACAAACTAATTAGCCAAGTGTTGCCAAGTACCAGTCCCTGCTGATATGTCTTACTGTATAGATAATTTGATCATTTTTAATTGGCACATTCATTGTACTGAGCAAACGAGAAAATCCAAACCATCTAAAAACAATAGCTTCAACACCTGTTTATGTTTTAACTCAGCCTGTATCAAATTACCCTGAACCCTAAATTAATATGATTTCATTTAATAAGATTTTACTGTAATCTAACCTAACCCAAACCCTGTCCCTAGACTCCACAATATTTCATCTATTAGTTTGGATAACAGATGACAATATCGGAAGATAGTTTATTGGTTCCAGGACAGTAGATAAATATAACTATTTATGTGTTAATTCAATCAGTCAACAAAACACGTACCAAAGTCCAGGAACTGTCCAAGGTTACTAGGAGGCAAAAACAAGTAAAACATGGTTTCCCTTGAGAAATTCTAAACCTAATTGTATCTACTAAAAATTCTCTGTGAAGACAGCTAACATTCAAGATAACTATAAGACGAAATGCTAATTTGTCCTTATCTCATTCAGCTTTAGCACTATTTGAGTCTGTAATATAATAAAATTCAGATTACGTATGTTTTTATATGCTTGTTTCCTTTAGAGACAGAGGAAAAAAATACAAAGATTGTCTTAAATGTACAAGTAATCCATTCCCACAAGAATGGCAGTAAGTAAGGATGACAGGACACATGGCCTCCAAAAGCGCAATCAATCCACCATAAGCCTGCCATACAGAAATCGTCCCAAGTCACTTCTTAACTATGTGTCTGGCTCTACTTAGACTGTAAACAGGTCTACCCATCTGAAACAAAGTAACTTCAGAACACCCAATTTCATTACATAAACTGTCCTGAAAATTTGCCAAAGACTCTATTATACTCTCTACCATGAAAAGCTCATACTTGCCATTGGTGAGGTAAAAGCCCAGTGTACTCAACAGACCAAAGGACAGCACAGGTTTCAAGACTTCTAGTAAAGAGTTAACACGGCTATCCGACTTTAACAATTCCAGAGTTGGTGGGCTTCCCACCAACCCACCAAATCATGATCCATCTCAATTACAGCTATCAGATGGAAGCTATAATTCCAACTATATTACTGGCTTTCTTTAACTCTCTAAGAAAACTAATGCTAAAATACAAAAGTATTGCTAGTGAAATTATGGTTCACAAAATAAAGAACTAATCCACTGTTCAACAACAGTACTCAAAGAGGATCATGTACATGTCATGTATAAAATAAAAAAATACTTCATATGTGCTAGTAACAGGCTATCTGCTTCTGCCAGTTCATTTCAAAGATGTTCTCTTTTAACTTGTGTCTGTCCAGCAAGACGTACACGCAAACCACCTACTCCAAGCAGCCTTCTCTGGCCCCGATTCTGACTTAGCCTCCCCTTTCTGGGATTGCACAATACGCTGTCCTTCCCTGCATCTTAGCACTTATCACAGGGTATACTGCCCATCTTTCCTATGCGCTATGGACTCCCCAATAACTGTCTTTGTATCCTAAATTCCAATTAAAATGTATATCGCAAAGAGGTTCTCTCTGACTATCTACTGAATAACTAATTCTTTTATGCCCTTTCAAGATCCCAAACTGACTGTGTATCTTGCCAAACCTTTAAATGTTTAAAACTTACCAAGGTGTAATTTTCTCAAATTTTGTTATTTTTCAAAATAAAGTGAATATAATGTACTTTTGTTTACTAAAAAATAATTCTTCCTTTAAATGTCAGAATTGCCCAATTATGATTACAGACAAAAAAATAAATAAAAGAGTAAGTTTTGACCATTAAGCAATAATCCCAAGAAGGCATCAGCAATAGGACATAGTAGACATAGGACGTTTTTAACACTGATTCACGTGGACCTTCTCAATATCCTCCTTTTGATATATGCTTACAGGAGTCACGGCTGTGTGTATATGTGTGCATGTCTGTGTCTTCCGTTTAAATGGCTTGTCTATTGGGCCAATGGAAGCCAGCATAATAGAGGCAAAAATCATCACATGAGACTGAAGACATAGCCAGATTTCAACCAAATGTTAAGGGTCCTCTCTTAGCATTTTGATTATGATTATCTCTACAACAGACTGGGCCAATCTAAAAATTGTAAAGCAAGTAAACTTGTTTACTCTTTCAAAAATGAACAACAATTGGTTTAACTAAAAGTTGTTGAGAGATAGAATATATTGGGTAAGAGCACAGACTCTGGAATCATATGTCATGGGTTCAAATCCAGTTCCACCAATCACTAGCTCTGTGACTTTAGGGAAGTTACTCAAATTCTATGCCTCAGTTCTTAATAGTAATGGTACTAATCTCAAAGGGCTATTTGTGAGCATTGAATGAGTTAGTTAACATATGCAAATAAAGTGATTGAAATAATGACTGGTATATAAGCATATGTAAATTTGGCTATTTTATCACCTATTACTTTGTTCAAGTAGATAACACAGCTTCTAGATGAGTAGACTACATTTAAACCTATTTAGCACCAGACACTAAGAATAAAGAAACAATTTATTCCAAAGCATTAACC
>NW_012155840.1:7766647-7769997 GCF_000956105.1 Propithecus coquereli | reverse complement strand
GAAAAATTGTGTTCTGGCAAAGGTGGACTTCAGTGTATTTTCCCCTTGAGCAGAACTCCTCATGCCTATTGTGAAATTCAAAGTTACCATAAAGTCTGCTCTGATTCCCCTCTCAGAGCCTTTCAACAACACTAGAAGCCCATCCCTTAGAGAGTTTTAACCAGAAACAAACCTACTGGTGCCTGATATTCAGCTGGAAGCAGATAGACTCTATTGTTCTGAATGCAGCTTTGGACCCCTCCTCCTTAAACCCTACCCCATTCTTTTCTCATGCTCAGTGTTTAGTGACACACCCAGACAAATGGGTTTTGTTTCAATATATTAGTAAGCTAGTGAGTATCACGGTGACATGCATTGAACAGAAAAATCACAAACGATTCCTTCCATGAGAATTTTATGTAATTTCTAATCTGTAGACTCATCAGAAATAACTCGGCCAAGTATTAACACTCAGGAATGGTAGAGAATTGACTCAGAACTGCTTCCCTGAGTATAAACTTTAGGCTTTTTGCACACAAATGGGAAACACAAAAGAGTTCAAATGCAGTTAAAAACATTTTATTCTACAGATATTTATGTGAGATTTACAAAGAAGAAATAAACATATTTCTTTTGGATAGGGTAGCTGCACCTTGACCTTGTATTTTGGTCTGTGTTTCTCTTTGTCTAATTGCTTCATGCTGACAGGCTCATCCTAATTTTTCTCTAGGCATAATCGATGCCATGGCTACCAGGGAATAGTAGTATACCACTTCTTATCTATAAAGCTCTTTATTAAAAGTACTGTACATTCTGGCTTCTTTTTGCTGGTGTGAAGAACACAGGAAACAGAATGACTTCGGGGGGTAGCAATTCATAGAACTCAGTGACAACAGAACAGAGTGCAAAGTGTCCAAAGACTCTTTGTACGAGTTCTTTTATAGAATATATTTCCCCCTTTTCTCACAGCAGTAACTTACAAACCATTAAATTTCACACATTTCCTATTCATTTTCCATGTTAAAATATGGCTTATGACCCTGAGTAGAACTATCACAGGATTCTGCCCTCTAAGTCAACTTTTACCATTTGATAATATATGACTTTTAAAAGACCAGCAGTCATGGGCCATGAACCTAACCACATAAGTGATTTCGAATGGCTCAAATAGTGTACACTTTTACAAATGGAAAGAATTAAGCACTGAAAACATCACAAAGAATAAAATTATCAAAGATTGCAACTGTTTCCATTAAGCAGGACCTTTAGCTAGACTTAATAACCAAAATGTAAAAAGAAAAGACCTCAGAGTTATAAAATGCAAGTAAAAACAAAATAAAATAAAACAAACATGACTCTACCCCCACTTCCAAACATGAGAAAAGCAAGTACCAAGGGTTTGAAACAGGCACTGAGTTTCACAGAACTCATTTTGTTAAGCTCAGCATTGAGGGTGAGTTTTAAGGAAGGAACTTGTGGTTCACTAAAGTCAAATTTACAACCTTTTATTCTTTGGCATTTTCCATTTTATAAATCAGTGAAAAAGAAGTTGCTATACCTTACACATATTTAGAGTTATTCTACTGAAGGTGAGATACTAAACTAGGATTGTATTTTATAACTATCTCAACCTATCTAAAAGTTACTAATCTTTGTGGTTAATGTTCCGTTCAGATACCTAAGTATTTAATCTTGCCCTAAACCCTTAACCTTATAGGCAGAAGCATGAGAAAAAAACACACTTTCTCAGGTCTTAAAACCACTAACAAGTGGCCTTGATTTCCAAAACAACATAATCTTTCATCAGGTATTCTCTCTACAAATATTTATAAAACATACTATTAACATCTGGTAACTCCTAAAGGCTTTCGTAGAAACACAGTGCTATGTGAAAAACAGCTTCCTCCAACACCTCTATTATTCCCTGGATATAATGCTCAATAGCAACAGCTACAGGGTAGCCCAATAGAGAAGGAAAGGCAGAATAGATATTAGAGAAGATTTTAAGAGGTAGTGTCCCTTTCTTCTCAAGGGGCCAGAGAAACATTATGGGGGATTGGTGGGAGGAGTCCCAGGTAGATACAAAGATACGCTTACCTGAGCCAGCCACATAGAAAATGGGTGAAATATTACTGGAAGCTAAGGTCAGATCTGGCAAAGAACTAAACATAAAATCCAAAAAGGAAGGAAAGGACAGCAAGAGAGAAAGAAAAAGTAAGGTTTCTGGTTGAGAGTCTTAGAAGCAAGACATAATCAGGTATACAAAATGGGTTACAGAAAGTGGTATAGCACTGGCATTATCACCTGGTAAGCAGTATATTCGAGGTGCACAGTGCAGATCACAGAGCCAGATGTGGTTCTGGACAAATGAGATGTCACTGAGATGTCACTGTGCTAGGTTCATATGCATGAGGATACAGGAGGTCAATCAATACTTGTTGATTGACTAGGAGTCATCAACCCCTTCTTTAAGGAAGTTATATTGGTCTCAGACATTTCCTGACTGTCCACAATCATGTTACACAGGCAGGTCAATCATTGGCTATGGGTTCAGAATATGATTTGATATTGCCTTTAAAAGAGCCATAAATTAAAATTCAGAAAAAGTCCTCATTTAGGCCGGGGATCCCCATCATCCCTTAATTAACTCAGTAGACCCTATACTTAACAATCACTACCACTGACTTCATACCAGATGTGGCTAGATCCTGGACAAATAACAGAGATACAAAATAGCTCTCTGATGAGAAAAGAACTGGGCCAACTGAGCACTACTATACATGAGCCACGAAGCCATGCACTACAATTGTCATTAGGCATCTCTGAAGGCAACCAAACGATTTACATCAAAATGTGGGAAAATAACACTACTCACAGTATCAGAAAGGCAGGAATTATTTAAATACAACCAAAAAACACATGAATGTACCAACTGCTACTTCCAGGAAAAAAAAAACAAACATTAATTTAGGAAATAGAACTCCCATTTATTATAATCAAAAACTATAATATGAAAATATGTCTCTAAAATAAATCAATATCTTTAAAACTTTCAAGACTTTCATGGGAATTCACTCAGAATGCTCATTCTTGGACTGCTCCCCACAATACTCTAAGACATTCCCCCAAGAATGTGAAAAGCATGGAACTTTTACCGAGTACTGCCTGACCTCAGTTTGTATATTCTACAAAGTGAGTCTCATGATGTCTGGGTAAGAAAACTATAAGGATTATTAGTAACTGCTGATAGCATTTCCAAGTATGGGGGGGACATTTTTCATTTTTCAAATGTTGGTTTATTGCTTCACCTGTAGGTAACTGTCTAGTCACATTAATGTCATCTGTATCCAGTTAACTCTAAAACAGTACTC
>NW_012155840.1:7765416-7766597 GCF_000956105.1 Propithecus coquereli | reverse complement strand
CTTTCTTGGATTCATTTTTGGTTTTGCTGGAATACATCCTTGAGAATTTTTTTCTCCCATAAAATCAGTAAGCAAGAAATATTCTTGAATTCAGGCACATCTGAAAAAGCCTTTACTGCCATTATTCACAAAAGGTAGAATAACAGGAAGAAATATGCCAGGTTCAAAATGAGTTTCCCCAAGAAACTGTAAGATAATACTCCAATATATTTCAGTACCCAGTGTGCAGCTAGTGAGAAATTTAATGTCAATATAATTTCAAGTAAGTTTTTCCTTTCCAACTCTTCTCTGAAATCTCATGATTTTCTCTTTATCCTTGAAGTTCTGGGAAGTTCATATTTAGGTTTTTATATATTCTCATACGTGCTTGGATTTTAGAGGGTCCTTACAATCTGTAGCCTTGTGTCTTTCTTCTGCTCAGGGAAAGCGTTCTTCGTCATGTTTTAAGCTTCCGTCCTGCATTCTCTCTGTTCCCTCCACCCTCGAATTCCTATTAGATAGATGTTAGAATATCAAGATTGACCCTTGAAGTCTTCGCCTTTTCCATGTTCATCTTTTTGCTCTATATTCTGAAATATTTACTTGAATATTCTACAAATCACTAATATAATCTTCATATATGTACTATGGCTATCACAAACATTTTTAATTTCTAAAATCTCTAGGTCTCAAATTTCTTCTTTCTCACAGCAGTATCTTTGTACACAATACAAAAACACATATACGATATCTTTCCAACATCTCATAGGACATAGATTGTTTTTACATTATCTTCTGCTCCCCGAGTTCTCTTTCTTCTGGAGACAATGTTCCAGTTAGTCACATTGCTAAATTTTCTCATAGGTCTGATGAGTCTTGATTATCCATTTACATTTATGAATCAAGTCCATGTTGGTTGTAGGGAGTTGGCTTCTGTAGATGTTAAAAAGGTTTCCTTAAAAAAAGCTCTCCTTGATCAGTTAATACCAATTTGACGGTGAGTACATGTGATGCTTGTCTTTCCATTGTTGGGATACCTCACTTAGTAGAATGTGTTCCAGCTCTGTCCAGGAGTATACAAGAGGTGCTATATCACCATTGTTTCTTAAAGCTGAATAGAACTCCATGGTATACATATACCACATTTTATTAATCCACTCATGTATTCATGGACACTTGGGTTGTTTCCACATCTTTGCAAT
>NW_012155840.1:7708293-7757056 GCF_000956105.1 Propithecus coquereli | reverse complement strand
AAGTAACATAATCTCATTTTTTTAAATCATTTTTTTTTACTATTATTAACACTAACATAGTGTTACTAGTTGATATTCATTTGTATTACTATTAATTAGCACTACTAAAAATAAGTTACATTAATACCACTTAGAATTAATAAAAGTAACAATAGTACCCAACGCATACTTCATATACGGCTTATCTCTTCCAAATCTGTCAAATATTTTCTCTCACAAGGTCTTACAGTAGGATTCTTAGAATAAATCAAGGTGTCATTCAAACACAATCTTTACATAACCACACTGTAGGTCACAGAATCCTACCACAGAGGTTAGGTGACCACCAAAACAGAGGTGGAAGACAGCCCTGAAATTCTTTTCTTTTAGACTACTAATAAATGAGGCTAAGTAAATAGGTAAGATTAGCCTGAATTTGAGCCAATGATTATTGCCCTTCTTTCCATAATGGAACAAAGGACAAACACACATGAAACATGAACACATTTCATGTAGTCTTGTCAACTAAATGAAACAGAAATCACTCCACCAATAACAGAGTACAACTCTAATTTTATTCACGTTCAGTCTACTGAAGCAACTGTTCACAATTAGAAAACTTGCTTTTTCAAAATATTCAGTCCTTTCTTTTGGACTGTTTCACATTATAGCAAAAGGTCAGTAAAATAATAGGAAATGGTCACTTCATAAAGAAAAGTAAGGGGAAAAAAGAAAATCATTACCTCCTATTTCTAGGAAACTTCTCCTTTTCTCTAAAGACTTAAACAACTTCACTAAGTTCTTATTAATGATATCACCTTTGCTTATACATAAATCTGGATAACTGTATTTAAACGTTTCACTCTGACATTCATTTTAACAGCACAATTACACTGGGAATTTTTCTCATTTCTTTCAAAACTATCCAAAAAATAATCAACAGAAGTGTGACATACTGACTTCAATTTACAGTATTGCTTCTTAATAAATATTTATTGAATAAATGCATGAGCCTGAATGGTCACCCTAGTGCTTCTCAACCTGTTCCATTTCATGGTGCACATGAAAAATGTTTATAAGGATATAGGGTAAATAAACAAATAAATACAGTGAGAAGCTGACAGCCATAGATTTTGGGCAGCCCGAGCTGAGACAACTGCCAGAGTGCCAAGAGGTGACAGTGTCTCAGCATACCTACCACATTCACAGTATTTCAGTGTCCACTGGAACACAAATTGAGAAGCTCTGCTCAACACATTTGGCCTATTTAACACACTCCCACTCCTATTACCAGGAAACTATCTTTCCTCTACGGAACCAACCCACCCTCATTCCACGTGAACCTGGTGGCACAATTTTAGAGCCCTGACACTTCACTTCTATTCCACCCAGTATGGCCAACTAAACTGCTCCATTATCCTATCGTGATGGCTAGCTAGTCCAATGTGGACCCATGACCCAAGCAAGGCCAACCAACCATTCTCCACTTCTCTCTTCCTTTTGGATCTTGAAAATAAGGTTATAAGGTTTTGGGCTTCTAGCCCAAGAGGAAAAAAAGAACCTAGAAAAGAAAGTGCCTTGAAAAAGCTATCTAGGCCATGATTAACCTTAATACTAGAGCTATTAATAATAAAAACCAGAAGAGAGGATTTTGAATGTTCTCAACACAAAAAAATGATAAATGTTTGAGGTAATGGATACACTAATTATCCTCACTTGATCATTACAGACTATGCATGTATCAAAATCTCACTTTGTATCCCATAAATATGTACAATTATTATGTGTCAACTACAAATAAAAAAAGAGAAAAACTATTTATGGTAGCTTAAGATGGGTTTCTGTTACTTGTAACCAAGGTATCACCCTAGAATTTCAAGACCAAATTCATCTCCTGAGAGTGTGTGTGTGTGTGTGTGTGTGTGTGTGTGTAAAAACAGTGGTAATATATGTTTTACATCAGTGATGTACATAGATCAACATAATCCACTGTATGACTTCAAGGGATTCTTCTTTAGATAATCTCCAGGCATTATCTGTGCCTTAACTCGTCTAAAGAGATTATCCTACAAGGTGTCAACATTGAAAGAAAACATTGCTTAGAAGTAGAATCATTACAGAAAATGAAAGGAAAAATACAGAAGAAAGCAAGTTGAAATGATTCACATTATATAGACACCATGAAACACAGGTACTTTGAGTACATTATAGATCCACTTGCAGAATCACAAGAGGCCTGATCAGAGTGAAAATTTTTTGTGAGATATCATCAGTTGTTTACTTGACAAAAAGGAATGAGCATGACAATTTGGGGCTAAAAAGTAATTCCAAATACATTAACTTCCTATCTTAAATAAACACATTTACCCCACCTCTGCTACCAAGTTTCCTCCTCTAAGAACACATAATTTTTCCATTAAGAGATGAACATTTTGTTCACCATGCTTAGGGGAAAAAAAAAAAACCACAAGCGCAGATACCGATAAACAGAGGATAATAAAAATGCCATATTTACTTGGTTAGAAAACCCTTCCCTTCATAGGAAATGAAATCTAAAGATTCTATCCAATGGAAAAAAATCACAGATTACTATGCTAAATATGTGGTCAGTTTAAAAGGCAGGGAAAAAGTCTTATTAATGCTGGAATGCTTTCTCATTACACTCTAAGTTCTGGGCAAATAGGAAGAAAGATTATTCACCATCACAACCCAGCATGTAGATCAGCACCATACATAGCAAGGATCCAATACTTTCTAGTTTATTAAATGACTAAATGAAGATACAATCAAATCACAAAAAGTTAAAAACATATTAATATATGTTGTATAGGCAGCTTTATCCCGAATTGATTAATCTGTGTCCACATTAAATGATCACTATTAGAACTAATGAATATGTATCTTGGAATAGGTTCCAAGAATTAACAAAAGCATTATGAATTAGCAAATCCACCAAAAAATGGAAGAACCAGAATAGCACCATATGCAGATTTCCTTGCGAAGTGTGCTTTCACTAAAGAAATGTTTGCGTCATTAAGTATACACATCAACTCAGAGTAAGGAAAAAGAAGAATAAATTGGGAGAATAAAGGTAGCATTAAAAAAAAAAAACAATAATTTAAGACATTGAGATAAATAATCTATGAAGTAAGAATAATCTATAATTCCAAAAACTAAGCTTTCCCCATTGCTGTTCCATTATTCTCTTTCTATACCTGAGAAGAATCTGCTTGGGCTAATTCCGTAGTGACCTTCAGTATTTGGTGAAGATTTCGTCCTGTATCTTCAACAAGGAGCTGAGCCAGCAGAAGAAACACATGCACAGGGATCGTTGTCGTAATAGGGAGCAATGACTCTACGGAAGTCAACCAGTCACTCGCTGCAGACTCTTCTCTCATAACTTCAAGAATCCTCCAGGCTGCAAATATTGAACCATACATGCTGGTTATAGGGAATTCAAGCCTGTAGGAGAGCTGAAAAATAAAGACAAAAAAGGCATGAATAAATGATGTATTTATCAGAAATATATTTCTGACATTCACTTATTTTTTTATATTTCATGGAAAGAAATCATTCCTTCCAACAAAATAAATACAGAGTTAGAATTCCTGCCAAAATCCTCTCAGCACACATTTGAGGTAATAGGATTACACACAGAGAGAAAATAGTTGTTAGGTAGAATTCTAGGACAGTTTATCACGACTTTTCCTCACGTTTACCATTCATTCCCAGTTAAGGCAGAAAAAAAAGGATCGATATAAAAAGATCCAGAGGTAACAGAGTTTGGAAAAAGCCATTATTGCTAAAAAAAAAAAAAAAAAAAAATCCCCCAGTTTGAGGTTGCTGTGAGCTAGGCTCATGCCACGGCACTCCAGCCCGGGCAACAGAGTGACACTCTGTCTCAAAAAAAAAAAAAAAAAAAAGCATTCAGCAATGAGAAGGAAGACAGGAAAAAAATACCGTATTTGCCCAGCTCCAGGCCCTCGTAAGTGGCAGCCCGGGGCAGATGGCAGACTTGGACTGAGGACAATTCATTTTTATAACAGACAGTATGTTGATAGGAACAAAGTTGGTTCAGCTGCAGCCTGGGAATTCATTAATAATTGTGACTAACTTCTGCAACAAGAAATAGCCTGACAGCTCTAAACTGAAACAATACCCAGAAATGATATTGTACTTAGGTCAATCTGAAAAATGGCTCCTCAAAGAATTAAAGTAGCACAGGCAGGGCCAGAGAGTGAATAGAACCTGCCAAGGTGAGCTGTTCTCACAAATGGCTCAGGAGAAGAAGCCACAGACATTAAAGAATCATTGGACATTGCCTGCTAATAAAGTAATTCAGATCATTGAGAGTATGATGTAACAAAATTAGAAACCTCTAGGTTATAACTGGTTATTAGAGGATGACTTATATGGATAAGAATAACAACTAAAAGGATAGGAAGTAAAAGTTAAGCTTTATAAGATTTTTTAATAATAGCTTTATTAAAATATAAATCATATACTATAAAATATACCCTTTTAAAGTTTACAACTCAGGAAATTTTAGCAATTCATAAAGTTATGTAACCATCATCACTATCTAATTTTAGGACAGTCTCATCACCCCAAACAGAAACCCCATATGCATTGACCCTCATTTCCCTACCCATACCTCCAGCCCTGGTAACCATCAATCTACTCTGTTTCTATTTTGGTCATTTTATATAATACGAAACATACAATATGTGGAACTTGGTGAATGGCTTCTTTCACTTAGCATGTTTTCAAGGCTCTTCCATGTTGCAGTTTATATCAATACTTCATTACTTTTTATTGCCAAATAATATTCCATTGTGTGCATATACCGCATTTTGTTTATCTACTGTCAATTGATGGACATTGGGGCTGTTTCCACTTTTTGGCTATCATGAATAATGCTGCTATAAACATTCCTGTAAAAGTTTTGTAAACATGTAAGTGTTCAATTCTCTTGAGTATATTTAAAAGTGGATATGAAATTTATTTTATAAATGCCACGTAAAAACAAATGAGAAACCTCCATCTGTATTGATGTGAAAAGATACCTCACATGAAAATATTAAGATACAGATAGTGCGCCTGGAACATTACTAATTTTTATTAAGAGAGTGAGGAGAAGCTGGGCATGGTAGTGCACACCTGTAAACCTAGCACTTTGGGAGGCCAAGGCAGGAGGAGCGCTTGAAGCGAGGAGCTTGAGACCAGCCTGGGCAACACAGTGAGACCCTTGTCTCCACAAAAAAAAATATTTTAATTAGCCAGGTATGGTGGCACACCTGTCATCCTAACTGTTCATGAGGCTGAAGCAGGAGGATCGCTTGAGGCCAGGATTTAGAGGTTGAAGTGAGCTATGATCATGCCACTACACTCCAGCCTAGGGTGACAGAGATCCTGTCTCTAAAAAAAAAAAAAAAAAAAACAGGGTGATGAAAAAAAGACTATATATCTATATTTGCTTTTATATGCAAAGAAAAGTATTTGGACAAATACAAAAGAAATTAGTAACTATGAATCATCATGATCTATTTGGCAGAGTGAGAACTGGACAACTGGAATCAAAGGCAAGAAGGAGGCTTTCATTGTATGCAACTTTATATTAACACTTTCTGAACTATTTAAGTGTATTACTATTTCAAAAAATTGAAAAATTTAAAAAATTAAATAATATCTAAGTTTATACAGATGCCTCTCTCTAAAAATATTTTTCTTCCCCCAAAAATAAAATTCATTGGTGACTACAGCCAAGCTTTTTAGACTAATCACAAACAGCATTGGACTTAAGATTTAAAGGACCAGGACTTTAGCACAGCTATGCCAGCTATTAGCCATTATGAAATCTTTCTAAGCATATACCATATATACTTTCTAAGCATGTCCTCTTTTAGAGGGGAAAGTAGATGTTTCAAAATAAAAGACAGGTTTATGTACGTGAATTAGTTTCCTCGTTTGTAAAATTTAAGTAATGACTACTTTCCTGCCTGTGTCATTGAGATAGAGAATGAGATAGTATCTACCAAGCACCTAGCCCAGTGCCTGAAGTCACAAAATTCAGGGAAATATTACTGCTGTCATTTTCTGAAAAGAAAAATAAAACTGGTGGATAGAAGTATAAAAGAAAATAATTTGGAAATCACCATAAACTATAAATTAAGTCAAAAGCAACAATATTACAGAGACATGTAAGAATAAACAATGAAACAGAAAAGCAATCCTACATTGCTTGAAGTGTTAAATCCAGGTTCAGGTTCTGTTTTTTGTTTGTTTGTTTGCTTGCCTAAGGTTAGAGCAGCAGGAAAAATTATCCATTGAGTGACAGCTGCCCCTGGCACAGTACCAGGGCAAGGATATAATCAAGGTTTTCTCTCAGCACCAACTACCAAAGCCTGGCCCCAAAGCCTCAGGGAGAACCTGTGAAAGTGCTAGTAGGTTCTTTTAGAGGAGAAAGTAGGTGTTTAAAAATAAAAGACAGGTTCATGTATGTGAATTATATCTCAATAAAAAAATAAAAGAAGAGAAACCACAGAAAAACACATTTAAATTATAAAGCATCTTTGCTTTATAGTTAATAAAGATGGTTATAAAGCATCTTTTACAGATGTAAAAGAGTTGAGAATCTAAGAATCATTTAACAAAAATGTTCAGGTACATTAAGTAGTAACAATAAGACAGACATCTGGTACTACTTCTTTGTCTAGAGAGGTCTGAAAAAGAAATTGTGAATATAGGTGAACAATATAGATTGTCGTTAACTGTAAAGAATGACATTCATCTGTAATAGTAACTAAAACAAAAGTGGGAAGAGCATATGGAAACTCAAACTTTGCGATCCTTGAAAATAGGACAGATTTTTGCTAGAAAGGATTTTTTTTTTTTTTTTTTGAGACAGAGTCTCACTGTGTTGCCCTGGCTAGAGTGCCGTGGCGTCATCCCAGCTCACAGCAACCTCAAACTCCTGGGCTCAAGCGATCCTCCTGCCTCAGCCTCCCGAGTAGCTGGGACTACAGGCATGCACCACCATGCCTGGCTAATTTTTTCTATATATTTTTAGTTGTCCGATTAATTTCTTTCTATTTTTAGTAGAGACGGGGGTCTCACTCTTGCTCAGGCTGGTTTCGAACTCCTGAGCTCAAACAATCCGCCCGCCTCGGCCTCCCAGAGAGCTAGGATTACAGGCGTGAGCCACCATGCCCGGCCTAGAAAGGATATTAATCACTCACCAGGCAATAAGCGTAAGACTGGACTAGACAAAGCCTCCAGAGACCCTTTCTAGCTCTACATCTCTGTGAGGAATCTAGATAAGCATCGAGAGACTTGAAAGTGGTTGGTTATAACCAAAAGAGAACCCACATCATCCTCAGTCCCGTGTCTTTCAGAAGATGATGACAGAGCCAGGATCTCAGGCTTCCTAATTCTTTAACTTTCAACCCCAAAACTCTTAAGAAACCACTGTGCCTCAATTTACTATTAATTTACTGTTTGTTTCCCTATAAATCTGAAATGCTACTTTTATTTACTCCCAAGATCAATACAAAGATGATAAATTACTGTGCCAAAAAAAAGGGGAAAGAAATGAAAATGAAAGTGGGGGTAACAGGATGTAGGTTTTAGAATCAAACAGCTAAAATCTGAATTCCAACTCTATCTTTCACTACTTGTGTAAATTGGACAAGTTAGTTAGCCTCTCTAATCTCAGTTTCCTAGATCGAAAATGAATATTTTATTAAATAAGAATACTATCAGGGAAATGCAAATCAAAAGCACAATAAAATACCATTTCACACCCAATACGATAGCTGAAGTCAAAAAGACAGACAATGACAATAGTTGGCAAGGATGGGGAGAAACTGAAACTCTTGTACACTGCTGGTGAAAATGTAGCTTTAGAAAATAATCTAGCAGTTCCTTAAACAGTGAAACATACAGTTGTCATATGATCTAGCAATTCTACTTCTATGTATCTACACAAGAGAAATGAAAACATATGTTCACACAATAACTTACACATAAATGTTCATGGCAGCATTATTCATAGCCAAAATGTGGAAACAACCCAAAGTTCAACGAATGAATGAAAGAATAAAATGTGATGTTATCCATATAATGGAACATTATTTGGCCATAAAAGAAAATGAAGTACTGGTACAGGCTACAACATGGATGAACCTTGAAAACATTATGCTAAGTGAAAAAAAAAAGTCAAAGGACCACATATTGTATGATTCTATACACAGCATACACAGGAAATGTCCAGAATACGCAAATCTATGTAGAGACAGAAAGTAGATTAGAGATTGCCTACGCTGGGGGGTGAGGGAAGAATCAGAGAATTGGGGAGTGATGATTAAGGGGTGCAGTTTTTGGGGGGGATTATAAAAATGTTCTAAAGTACTAAATTGTACACTTTAAATAAAGTATATATATGTGAATTGTATTTCAATAAAGCTATTAAGAAAATAATTGGGTTCCTACCATATGACCCTTGGCAAGTTATTTACCTTCTCTATGCCTCAATTACCTCTTAAGCAAAATGAGACCAATAATATTACCTACCTCAAAGATCCTAAAATAAAATTAAATGAATTAATACATAGCAAAGTGCTCAGAACAGAACCTGCACATGCAAAGTGCTCAAATAAACAAACCCATGAAGCAGGTGCTTTGTTACTCATTTTACCAAGGCTCAGAAAGGTTCATCAACTAGTCTAAGGCCACACTGGTAGAGATGGCAAAAAACAAAACAGAAAATCTGATTATTTCACAGTTATTGTGAAAAATGTGAGTTGACTCACATAACAACTCCTGGCATACAGCACATGATCAATGTTAACCTTAGCTATAAGTAGCACAATGACAATCCATTTCAAATTTTTATTTTAAAGAGACAAATATTCAAAATATTTTCTGCTTACTATACACTACTTCAAAGCAACTTGAAATAAAACCTGCTTGGCACTGTTTTATTATCAGGGACCCAAAGTACTATATTTAATTTTTAAAAACAGACACAGAATGAATAAGCATATGGTAGACCTTAGTTCAGTCAAGCTGTCTCTAAATCTTTCTGTCGACTAAAACAGTTTTATAGCGATGAATTTTGCCCTCCTCTGCAATTACAGGAGTTTGACTTTTAGGTCCCCTTTCGCAGTTCATCTCATCCATTCACCTTCGCTCCCCTCCAAAAAGGCTTTTCTGATCCTGTCCTACTTCCTGTGCCAGTTATGGAACTTATTCCCTCTAAGCTCCACATCCACCCTTCTTTGTCTGGCTTTGTGATACTACAGCAGTACCTTGTCAACTTTTCTCCTTTGCCCTCTGATGCAATGTTAGACCTTATCAACAGAGAGCGCAGGAGAGATGCTGCAAGGCATAGCAGAAGAAGGGGCTTCTCTGCAGGCACCTGTGTGCTTCTCTGATTTCTCCTACCATGGCTGCCAAGGATGTGCAGGAGACCCCAGAGGTGGCTTCCTATGGACCAGCTCTGGCCTGCGTCACCCCAGCAAGCTGCATCCTCCAGCAGGCCATATCCACATTCTCTCCAGTAAGGTCTGAATCTCAGCCTTGATTGGGGAGACGCTGGCAGTTCCTTCCTTGGGTACTCTCCCTCCATCTTAGCTTAGAGGTAGTAGCTGCTCCCTGCATTTACTACTGTAATACTCCTTAGAGACTCTTTTAAAACTTTTAGCAACTGAACACCTTTTACTAATTCACAATTCTTTGTATTAACTTTTCCTTGTTCCAATTACCGATGTGTTTTCTCTCTCCTGACTGGATCCTGACTCATACATACACTGACGCTTTCTTTCATCCCCCCCAGGAAAGGGGCAGAGACGGGATTTTTTAAGCACTTTAGAATTTACAACTAGTGTTTGATTTCTCTTGCCTAGGGAGAACACAATAGGTAGTTTTAAATATCACATTTAATAGCCAAATAGAAAAGAATTCTGTTGCCTATACATTTTTTTTAAAGTCTTATTAGATTATGTTAATCTTTCATTTTAAAGAGATGAATGGCAGGTTTGCTCTCTTACATTTTTGAATTCATATAAATTGGTAGAAATTAAAATATGTTTTATTTTATGGTTATCAACATTTCATAAATGGAGAAGTAATAACAGAATTACACAGTGCAGGACATTTAGCCTTGTTTTCGTCCAACAGAAGAACTCTATTTCTGAAGAACTGCTCTAGTTCTAAATCAAACACTGTAAGTCAGATTCACCAATCTAAAAAATAATAACAAAATCTGTGGATTTCATACAGAGGTTTTTCTGTAATAAACCAAGATGGTAAAATGATCTTCTGTATTCTTATCAAAAGCACATATTCCGTACTGAATAAAAATTCACTGAATGTGTAACATCTGGTAAACAATAGATCAGGTATTGTGGATGCAAAGGTAAGTAAGCCAACATGCTATTTATTTCTTTAGGTATGTGGAAAATAGGACAGTATTCATTTGACAAATGGCTAAAACATTTTTAACGCTCTCATCTACGATCTCCTCAAAAAGATAAAACAGAAACACTTAGGGTGGAAAAATACAAAAAGTTCAACAACTGTTGCAATTTAAATACTAATAGTTTAAATTGTTACAACTTCCTAAATGCCTTAGAAAATAAAAGCAAAGCATGAAAATGGCCAAGATTCCTTTCCACAGTGAGCTCACAGTAGAGCTGGAGGTACAAACGTGTAACCCTCTAAATTAAGACACAATACAATTGAGTAATGCAAAAAGGGCTGAGGATGCAAGGAGAGGGTAATGAATTCTGACTTAGGGGGCGCTGAGAACATTTGCCTGAGTCTTGAAGAATGAGTAGTTCAGACATAAAAATAGAGTATTATGTGCAAAAGCAAAGATTCAGAAAGAGATTTGGAGAGTTTGGAACATGTGAAATTCACAGGTGTGTTTGGGAGTCCCAAACAGGTGCAATAAAAAAGGCAACAGTAAAATATGGCTTAAATTTTTTGAAAGGATGATCATGTATCTACTCAAAGCCTCAATAAAGCAGCACAGTATCATAAGGAGGATGTTTATAGCCCTAATTGTATTCCTTCCTCCTCCCTGTTCAGCTGCTAAAAAAAAAAAAAGTTCAGCTATTAGCATCAAATAAGATTCACATACACCTGAGCAAATAGTAAGCTGAGCACTTCTGTATTAGAGTTAGGGTTAGGATGATCCTCAGTAAATAACAGTTGTGATTTAAAGGAACAGAACTCTTAGTACATCTTGCCCTACCCCTACCCACAATCAGGAGCTCATCATTTTTCTACATGGGCAAACCAAGAGGTAAGGTAAAAAAGCTATTAGAATTTTTTGGCCATATTTTGTACTCCTAGTAGAGCTGATGCTAGAAGAACTTCTTTCTCTTAATTCAAATCAATTACCTACTTCTACTTTTAAAGTTTTAGTCAAACAATTAGGATTTAGGAAGCTGCAGCATACATTCAATTTGCCTATAATTTCAGGCTAGTTTCTGCTACATGCTCAAATAAAGAATAATAACAACTGGATTTTTGCTGCCAGAACATTTAACACTACATGAGAAGTATCTCTGCTTTTGCAGATGAAGCAACAAACATGGCTGTAGCTTGTATTTATGTAGTGCCTCTCCCCGCCTCTCCATGGAGACTCGAGATGCTTCACCAGCTCTATCGTGTTTAATCCTCATTCCATCCACATAAGAGTAGGGGTTGGGAAGTAATGCTGCATTTTACCAAAAGCAAAACTCAAATATCAAAGGAGAGAAAGTCTGGCAAATCTAGGCCTAGAACCCAGTCGCTAATCAAACATTGACAATAGTTTACATTACTATATCTGGAAAAGTGAAACCAAGAAAGCAGAATGAGGTAGGCAGGACTAGGAATGGAGTGTGACAGGCCTGTTGTCTTCCAGTTGAAGACATACCCAGGGGATCAAGAGGCATTACTCCAGGCATAACGTGCCATATTAAAAAATGAAGCCTTAGTTCTTACTGATCCCAGAACTTCCAGGCATTTAGGGAGCATTTCCCACTTTGACCTGTCCCAGATCTAGCAATATGCTTCACTCATTAAACAGCGTGATGAGAAAAAATTCTGTGCTCAAGTATGTTGAAGAAGCACTAGGTTAAGTAGGATTAGTTCCTTTTCTGCAGGATCCCTCAGGACCTTTAACTACTAATGTGCACTGGAATCTCAAAGAGGAAAAAAGATTATACAGCATTTCCAAAAATTATTTCACAACAGGACTACTCTCCCTTCCTGTAGTCCAGAAGAATATATTAAGATCTCCTATACCACTGCCTGACAGGATGATAAAGTTCAATGACAGTGTTTAAACCCAGATACTTCATAAGAAGGCAAGATTATCTGCAGACACATAAATCCTACATCAACACTTTATGTAAGAGAAACAATGATAACTCATTACCTTTTGGTGGTTATCTCTGTAACACTCCTGCTGTACCATTTCTAAAAGGTTTAGAGCCAACTGCTGCCTAGAGGGACCTTCTTCATCCACAGATATACATTCTTCCAAGGCAGTAGAAGATAGTATCTGTAGAACTGGCATCACTAGAAGCAGAGATGACTTTGGGATTTTCTGACCCTCAGCAAAAGACAGGATCTTCAAAGCTATTCAGCAAAATGATAATTCAAATTTTTAAAAATTAATTCCAGTCAAACACAATGCGATTTTGTTTAAGAGTGATAGGCCAGAGAGCTTTCTTGCCCCTTTATAAGTGATTTAGACACAAAACTAGAATAACACTCACCCTAAGAGAAAATAAAAGCAGTAAAAATTATCTTAAGCTGTTAATATAGATAACTGAAAATTTGATGATACTCTTAAAGAAAATACATATCATATATCATAAGGTATAAATCAACTCCTTTTTAGATTGATATGAATTTTTTAATACAATTCAACGTTTGTCCTTCATACCTTCTCAGACCCTGCTATTGCCCTCAGCAAACAGAGCCAAAAGACCAAGAGTTCCTGATCAGTGGATAACTAGGCCAATGTACATGCTTCCCTTACAAACCCAGCTGAGTATTGTATTAATAGACGCTTAAGTAAGCATCAAGGTGAAACGGGACTGCCCTTCAGCCATAATTGCTAAGAGGCAGATCATGAAAGTCCCAAAGTCCATAACCAGCGTAACAATCACATCTGTTTTTAAGAAATGATTCTTTTTTAACGTGGAAACAACTTGACATCAGAAACATACGTACAGATATACAATAACTTAGTTTCATGGAGAGTCTCCCCTAGACTATTAACAGAATGAGTTAAGGCACAAATATACTTTTTTCACAGTATTTTTTTAAGTTTATTGAATGAACCTTGATTTGCTAAAAGATGTTATTCACAGGCTTCAGGTTATCAAAATAATCAACTGATTTCCCCACTAGACCAAAAAAATTCTACAAGCCTTAAATCATGTCCATGAGTTATCAGTATTTTGTTTTATATCATTTGTAAGGCAAACCTTAACATCAGATGAAATACAAACATCTGTTATTCTAACACTATTAATTTATTTTTTTGCTGAAATATTGGTCTTAATCCATAACTGAGATATTTTGAAAATCCATTATCTTCAATAAAACAGGAAATGTATATAATACAACTGTTTCAATATCCTATATTATAAATCTTCCAGGCATTTTTTAGAAGTTGCTATTTATAATCAAGGCTAGTGTTAATAATTACAAACCATAATATTAATGCTGTGTGTTAATTTTTTAAAAATCTCTTGGTTATCCTATTTATTTGAATACCCTTTGCCAATATAATAAATAATAGTTCTTCCTTACTTTTCAACATGACATACTGGCTCAATCGTTTTCAGTATGGTTCGCTCTAACTGATATAACTTCAAATCAGAGACAGTGGTTTATAAGAGAAATAAAAAGTCTGATATCCAACAAGTAATGAAAGTATTTGAGTGTTTGATCCTGTATCACCCTTCTATTGTAAATGAGCCACAATACAGGAGCATAGCTTTAGAATGAGAAATGTGGCTTCTCTAGGGCTTTGGAATTCTTTGTCAAAAAAAAAAAAATCCATTTCTATGAAATGGCTAGAAATGGCAAATGTATAGAGAGGAAAAGTAGATTAGTGTTTGTCTGGGGCTGAAGTTGGGAATGAGGATGAACTACAAATGGGCACAAGAAATTTAGGGGGAATGATGGAAGTGTTCTAAAACTAGATTATAGTGCTGGTTGCATAAACCCATAAATTTACTAGAAAACATTTTATTGTACACGTTAAAATGGTGAATTTATGGTATATAAATTACAGCTCAATAAAGCTGTTTACAAAAATAAAACTATGGCTGTCAGAAGTAGCAGCCCTGGTAAATTATACTTATGGGAAGATCCCATGTGCACTGCTATTAATAAAAGGTGGGGAGGGGGACAGATAAAGAATTAGGGAGGAGGGACACAAATTAGCGTAAGGCCAACAGGCAAACGTAGGGTGGGAGTCAAGCCTAGGGACCAAGGATCCCCTCCATCTGCTGAAGCCATTTCCGAGACATACTGTAAGTAAAACTATGTCTTTTACTCTCAAATTCACTCTCAAATCATGAGTTAAAATGCCCAGAAGAATGAGCTGAAGAAAGATCCAGCTGAAATGACTTTATTCTGAAATTTTACAGAATACAGTAGCTCATTCTTACTCACTTCAAGCAGGTTTTTTAAAATAAGGATGGGAGTGTATCAACATGTCATGGCATAATACAACCTAATTTAGACAAATCCCCATTACTACATGGATTATATAAGACTGGACCAAGTAAAGGGAGGCAACATTAATGTAAAGGCCACCTTTTAAAGGTGTGACTTGTTCGCCAATCTCCCAGACCAAGCAGCTTGATTCTTTACCACATTATTCTTAACTGGAAGATTTTGGCCTCCCCTTGGCCTGCTTCCCCCACTTTTCTTTAAATCAATACTGGACAGTCAAAAGAATATTATCTTTCATTTGTTCTAGCTAGGTTAATATAATAACCACAAATTAAATCTTGTTCAATGTAGCACCAGTTATGAATAGTAAAGATAGAGTTTTTAAAACAAATACAACTGCTAAATACTTATTTTCTTGCAAGGGTTTTACGGCATTGTTTCTCACTTTGCTATACAATTGTAAGGTGATATGTCCCTCAATATATTTACGAATGTTACTGCTATATGATTTAGATTATAACCTACTAACGTGCAACCAAGATACTTGGTAAATTACAACCTTGCACAAGGTAACTCCTTGTTGGATAAGAAAAAAAAAATTCTATTTGATAATGATTAATGAGGAAAATTCCAGAATAAAAACTCAAAATATACAGGATACCTAATACGTAGTTCAAGTGACTCTGCCAACACTCATGTTATGTATTCATTTTACTCTATTGAATGTATTTTTATTTACCTAGACTTAAGATTGGCTTCTGCTGACTTGCCGGAGTCTGTAAAAGAAGTAAAGCTATTCCAATGATGACAAGGTCAACAGGAAAATCCTACAAGAATGGGGGTGGGGGGAGAGAAAGGGTTATTGAAGAAGTTCCCCAAACCACGGCTTTTTAACACGTGTCCAAGAACACTATATTTAACATGAAAGACTACAAGCCTATTATGCAAAATTATTTACACACAAGTCTGCCCTACTAAAGAAAGGATTGTTGAATACCACACAGTCACACATAAGTTCAAAATGTTGTATTATATGGCCAAAAAGCAACAGGCTATAAGCCAAATAATTCAGAGCGAAAACTCCTTAACACAACAGTTCAACAAGTCTTCGACATAGTCAATCTTTGCAAACCATTGAAAAGTGCCTAAAGTACTGAATTTAATATTTCATTTCTGAAAAGTATCTCAATTTCTACTTACCTAATACAGACATGATTCATCTATACAACTTGCATAATTTATTATACTAAACAAATGGTAATAAATCACATTATAATAAAAGAAATATTAGTGCTAGGGAGGTAGAGATTATTGTTAAATTACAGTAATTTGTTAAGCATATTTAAATATAGCAAAGCAATAACCACAGAAACACAAAATCTTTAAGTTTACCATGTATATAAATAAAACGAAAAAAATGTACATTAGGTTCCAAATAAATAAAATGCAAGTCATGTAAAATGTTATTTTTCAATAATAAACAAAATAAAGGAAACCTCAGTGTATTATGAAACTAAAGAAGAAAGGTCCAGCTAAAATTACTTCATTTCTGAAATTTTACAGAAGTGCCTGCAGAGCGGAAGTACCTATGACTCATAAGGACTGACCAAAAAATAAAATAAAATAAAAAGAGGGGGAAAAAAAAGGAAATCTGTGAGCCACATGTTAAAGAAACACTTGAGAGAAAGCAATTTCATCTGACACACTCAGAAGTTATAACCTTGAAGATGCTATTAACTCTGATACAAATTAATAAATACCCTCTGTCTCAGTTCTATTGTGTGAAGAGTAAAATTAATCAAACTACAAAATCTTCTAATGTGCTTATTTATGGACTTTTGGAAAAAAACAGCAAAAGAAAGAAATTAATTTGTGAATTTTTAAAAATGAAATATATTCCAATTTGTGTCTTTTAGGACTACATATGTTCACAGTTTTGAAATACAGTTGAGAACAATGAAGTAACTCTTGTCTGAGGACAGTAAATATATCTTAAAACAATACACCTACAGTATATACCATCACACCATTCTTTGCCATATTTTCCTCAATTTCATTTCGATTTCTACACATCCATAAAAAAAAAACAACAACAACAAAAAACCCAACTAGATGATTTAAATTTCAAATTTACTAGCTTCTGAGAGATCAGAGACAAATAAAAGCATTACTGTGTAACAATACTATCACTGGAAAGCCTTTTTCACATAAGCTATTACTGAAAAGGCCACAAACTAGCTTTTCAGGGTTCTGAAATGGAATAGAGCATTTTTAAGTGGATGGAACTTAAAGGAACAAGATAGAAATGAAAGTGGCCTTCTCCAGGAAGGGTGAGACTGACCTGTTCAGAATAGAGGGTAAAAGGAACAGAGCTGAGATTCAAGACATCAAAAATAAGGACAAGTAAAGAGTGGAAGGTTCGACTAGCTAAACTGTAAATTGCTTACAATTCTGACGGGTTACAGGTTTTTTGTTTGATTGATTGATTTTTAATGGACACTAAAGGATGGTACCATTTAATGAGATTTTTTTTTTTTAAATAAAAGCCTGTGTTGGATATCCCATGTGCCACTTCAAATGCTACAGTTACTGCTGTGGTAACTGGGTCCACACAAATGCGACCTGGTTCTGCTGCCAGGTCCCAACAAGCCTATGGCTTCCCGCCCCAGAACAGCCAGCTCTAGAAGTATGAGGAAGTTAAAGCCCCATAGGCCAAGGCTTGACGCCTGACAAGTTGGCAACAGGATCTCACAGATAAATGTTTCTCCCTTTACTCTGGATCCTTCTGGAGGGTGCTGACACATATTTCCTAAGGCTCCTCAGCTTAAGCTGGCAGCAGTGGCCAACTAGACAGTGCTTGTGTTATCTCCCCGACCTTCCCTATTTTACTCCTCTTGTTCCTCTACACCTGCTTCCTGGGATCACATTTTTGCAGATGAACTCCAGTCACACAAGCCTTTGCTTTTATGGGAACACAGGCTCTGCTTCTGCCTTTAGGGAAACTCAAGCTAACTCAGAGCCTAGCTAGAGAAAGGAAATAAAATACAAAAGAGGAGTAAATGCCTTTATATTTGGCCACAATTGTCACAGGAGTCCCAGTGACAGAAAACACCTGGAATCTGTACATTTTGTTCTTAATTCAAATAAAAGATATCCCTAAACACTACCTAGGTACCAGGCACTAAACACATGTACTGACTCCAGGGATGCAACTGTATACAAAATATTCCCCTTTTCTCAAGAATTTTACAGTCTAGTCATGGAAAAGTTGTTTTGGTTTGTTTGTTTTCAAAGTATGAACAAGGTATAAGAAAGGCTATATCCTGGTAGCAAACACAACAAAGATGGCAGCTCAGCTCACTCAATTCCCCAGTGTGATGGCTTTGTTAGCTTCCCTGGTTCTCTGGCCAGAGCTAACTAAAACAAGCTGGGTCAAACAGATCATTTTGCCTAGGAAATCTGAAAACTTAAACTGAGACACACAGTGAAGAGACGTGGTTGGAAATGAGTCATCTGATGGTGGTGTCTTAGGAACCACCAGTTCCTGACCTTCCCAAAGCTATAATGCTTAGCTCATCCTTCACTTTGAGAGCTACCCAATATTCTCCCAATCACTACCATTTTTGCCTTATTTTGCTGGTCAGGGCATATTTATTAATATTTTGCTTGAAATGAAAAGGACCTGAAGTTATGATCATTCAAATCTGGCTAAAAATAGCTCAACTAAGACCAAATCCACCAAAATTAATGCAGTCTACGAAAGAAATCCATTTTTAGTGTACAGTGATACATCTCTGATATAAGAGTAGAAAGAGAACAGAGGGGAAAAGAAAAGTTCACGTAACATGTGAACTGAACATCCAGCACATAAACTCAGTGATACAGTATTACTGAAAGCTCAGCACTTGTCTTCGAGGCTCCATCAGAAGAACGAGGACAAGTGGTTTGAGGAGAAGGAAAGAGAAGTTTATTCACTGACTCCGTCTTAACGTACCAACATCCATCTTCTGAGCAGGAATACAGAGCTTAAAACAGTTATTGTTACTTCTTTAAAAAGGGGGAGGTTTTCAGCTATAGTTGATGGTTCTGATTCATCTCATCTTCAGCTAAGACAATCTCCTGACCTCCTCCTGGACAATTCCCTTGAGCCATCTCCTGTGGCACAAAGGACACTCACGTCCCCTCCTGACTACTGGCCAGGGGTAGGGATGTAGGTTTTAATTCCCCAAAGGAGTGGGGGCGGGGGGGGAGGTTTAGAGAGACAGAAAACATTTTTATCCTTTTTCAGGCCATTGCCCCTGTTACAACAGGAATGTAGCTATAGCCTCAAAATACATAAAAAGACGGTTTTATTCTACCTCATTTTATTTCAAATTACAGTGCATATAGGCCTAAAGGATATATGTTTGCAAATTAATTTTCCTAGGCTTATTTTTTGACTTCAGGAACACTGAGATAGGTGTGGGGGGCAGGAAACATCATAACAGAAATATTTTAACAGTTATGGTTACTTCCTTCTAAAATTGTTGAAATATTGGGCAGAAGATAGACAATATAAATATGACCTTCTCTCATAAAAACCCTTTCATCATTGTTCTAAACAAAATTAGTATCCTGTGATTCTATATTATGATCAAAAATATCTTAAAAATTGGACCCAAGAGCCAACTTGATGAAATTCCTACTGGCCAAAAATAGGACAATTTAAATTTCAATAAGGATAATATCTGCAATAGACTGAAATGCATCAGATATGTTTAAATCTATCCGTTCATAACACTTTTAGAAGATGGCAAATAAAAGGAAAGGGGAAAGAGTCAAGCATTTACTCTATCTTTCCTATATAAACTCTGCTACTGGATAGCCAAATAGCAGGAGAGGGGAAGACTGTTTTTATAGAAGTAATCCAGCTATTAAATGAAGAAATGATAGAATTAGAACATCACCATTTATGCAACTCCTAATTAACTGGAACTAAGCATTGAGTATGAACAGCTACTAGGATCAGGAAAAAAAAAAAAAAGCAACACACATTATGTGCATCTTGATAAAAGAACACTCCCTATAGTCTTGGAAACAAAAAACAAAACAAAACATCCTAAATCCAATCAAGCCTCTAGAGCTAACTACCTTTAAGCAAAGATGTTTAAGTGCACCAAGAGGATGCAATCAGCAAAATCCAGAATGTAGGAAACCCCGCAGCTCACATAAGACAGGCCATTCAACATATAAACTGCAAGGAAGGAAAGGGTTGGGGCAGGGGACAGAAGAGGACCATCTTTAGTTTAAAAGACACTTAAAAGATCATACACAAACACACACATTGAAACTATATTATGGTGTTTAGAAATATATACTCATGATAAAACTATAAAGAAAATATACAAAAGTGACTACTACAGAAGTCAGGACAGTCAGGCTGTAATTAGGACAGGGCTTATGGAGAACTTCTGAGATGGCTGGAAAAGTTCTTTTTCAATATCTCTATGGATAGGCCCCAGATATTTGCATTTTTAATAAACTCTGCCTAGTGATTTTTATGCACACTAATTTGAATCATTTGACTGAAATGTAAGCTTCATGAACCTTGTCTGGTTTTAACTAATTGCCATAGCAAAGTGTTTGCCATAGGCACCTGCTAATAAATATATGCTAGCGGCGGGGGGGGGGAGGACATACAATAAAATGGCCAGAGAATGATACTAAAAAGGACTAAACTATGAAATTATAATTTATATCTACTGCTCAAATGAATCTAGTACAAGCACACAGGAACAATACTGGGTTTACCTAAATATATTACACAGTTAAAACTCCTGGTAATTTATCTATAATTTCTCTACAAAATACTTTTCTATATAACATTTTATATATAAAGTATTATCATCTGTATACATCTATATACATGAGATATATATTATATGATAATTATATCTACTATATAGTAGGTATAATTATAATAGGTAAAATTATATATCTGAATAGAGGTTTGATACATTATTTTATCATTTATAGTATATAATTATATCTTATACATAAAAAATATAATATACAATATATATTATCCAAAGTCCCAGTATAGGCCAGGCGCGGTGGCTCACGCCTGTAATCCTAGCTCTCTGGGAGGCCGAGGCGGGCGGATTGTTTGAGCTCAGGAGTTCGAAACCAGCTTGAGCAAGAGCGAGACCCCATCTCTACTAAAATTAGAAAGAAATTATCTGGACAACTAAAAATATATAGAAAAAAAATTAGCCAGGCATGGTGGCGCATGCCTGTAGTCCCAGCTACTCGGGAGGCTGAGGCAGGAGGATTGCTTGAGCCCAGGAGTTTGAGATTGCTGTGAGCTGGGATGACTCCACGGCACTCTAGCCCGGGCAACACAGTGAGACTCTGTCTCAAAAAAAAAAAAAAAAAAAAAAAAAACCAAAGTCCCAGTATATGTGAAACCATTCTAATCATGAGATTGACAAATTGACAAATGACTTACTCAAGCCTTCCTCCTCAGCTCCCACTTCCACCAAAATCTACATTCACTCTGCTTTCTCACCTGCCATTCATTCCCTTACTCCAATGTTCTACTCATCACCACCACTCTGCTGAAACTGCTTCCTCCAACATGAACAATAAATTTTTATTTGCTGCATCCTGAAAATAGTATCCAACCCTTACTTTACACCCTCTCTGCACAACATGACACTGTTGACCATTCCCCCTTATTGAGATATTTCTTCCCCTGAATTTCATGTCATCTGGCTCTTCTGTTTGTATACAATCCTTCTAGCCATACTCTCTCAGGCTCCTTTTAATCAGTAAACTCCAAAATTACCTCTGAAGTTTCCATCCCAAGCCCTGTCATCCAATCCCATGGTTAAAACTCTCACCCCAAAGTTGATGTCTACAGATCTATATCTTTAGTCTAGGCCTCTATCCTGAATTTCAAAATCATATATCCAACCAAGCATATCTAAAATCAAATGATTCATCTTCCCTCCATCAGTTACCATTTCTCAAAGTGAATGGCCCCATCTAGTAGCCCAAAACAGAAAGCTGAGACTCTACCAAGGACCCTCTCCTTGACCATCTAATCAACCACCAACCCCTACTGAATGCATCTGCTATGCCTCTCTTTTCCCATTTCCACTTCCCTAATTAGCTCCTTGCTATGGACTGAATTGTATCCCTGCAAAATTTATATTGAAGACCTAACTCCCAATGTCACTGTACTTGGAGTAAAGAAGTAATTAAGGTTAAATGAGGTCATCAGGGCAGAACCAATTGAATCAGTGTCCTTATAAGAAGAGACACGAGAGTTCACACACTCTCCACCATATGAGGACACAGCGAGAAGGCAGCTGTCTGCATGACAGGAAGAAAGATCTCGCCAGGAACCAAATCAGCAAACACCCTGAGTTGGACTCCACAACCTCCAGAAATGTAAGAAACAAATTTCTGTTGTTTGAGCCACCCACTCTGTGGTATTTTGTTATGGCAGGCCTAACTGACTAAGACATCCTCCTCACTTCCTGCCCTGTTAGTGCTGTGCTGCCCCAAACCCTCCTTCACTCTCCCCTCAGAAAGATCTTCCACGCAGAAAAAATGAGGTCTTCTGAAAGGTCTTAAACAGGATGCCACTATCATTTCTTGGCCTCTAGGCTAAGATCAAGGGTAAACAGGATGCCACTGCCTAGAAGATAAAATGTAAACTCCCTTGTGTGGCATGGGAGGGAGGCCCCACCTTCCCTCTCACACCATAATCCTTCAACAGTCAACACCCTGTTGTTTTCTAAACAGGCCGCACCTGCCTGCTCTCTCATGTTTCTGAATTTGAGCACATGCTACTCTTCCAGCTGGAATACCCTTCCCAGATCCTTGTACCAGGCAAACTCCATTCAGTCTTCAAATCTCAACTCACCCCTACTTCCGTTAACTTATGTTCCCATTACACTTTAAATATGCTCCCATAAAAGCACTTATCTTATTGTACTACAATTACTCATTTTCATGTCTGTAAGTGTCTTGGGGTCCCAGAGTGCACCTTATTATCCATGTATTCATTAGGGCCTGACATATAGTAAATGTTCAATACTTGTGTTCTGCATGAATAAATAAATTAAAAAACTACAGTGGTAGATCCTTAATTGATGCTATAAGCAGTATTTTAATGATTCATTTTTCTAATAAATGATATTACTAATAGTACATTTGTTGTATGATCTAATGGTATTAGATCAAAATACCTCTGATATACAATGAACTGAATGAGCGTATCCACCCAGTTACTGAAAGACCCACTTAAATGATAACTGACACATTAAAATTTCTTACTATCCTTACCTCTTTTAGAAGTTCGACACTGTGCTCTAAAAGGTGAATTAAAGATGAACATTCCCCAGTTATCTTTAAGCTAACTTCACAGACACACAGCAGCTGAAGGGTCAGCTTGGTAAGCTGAATTTTCCAGAAAACAGGATGACGCAAAAGGCTTAAATATACTTCTTCAATAAACAGCATCACTTCCGTTGTCTGTATCAAATCTTTTATCTGTTTAAAAAGTCATTATATGATATTAAAATAATGTACAAATCAAAGGATAATTTTGAGCTATACGAGAAACTTTTAACAATAAAATATTAAAGGAGATGAAGTTATATAAGTCAATAGAGTTAAACTACAAAACTCTGCCTTCTTTTGTCACTAACCAAAATACAATTTGCTACTGTTTTTGTTACTGCTGGCTGGCACGAATTCTTTTATTTTTCTAGCTTCTCTGAGTGCAGATGTCTTAAGACAAATTACATGACAGTGCCAATGTGTTGAAGGAAATTGATTAAGGCTGCTTTTGAGTTCTCCAAATGAACCTTTACATTTCCAACATAGATACCTGGTAGTCAAGGGTCATCATGTTATTCTAACATGCTACCAAGCCCTTCATCTGCAAGATACTTGCTCAGACAGCCTTCACTGAGAGCATTATTTCCACACTTGGCACATGTAATAAAAGACTATATTCAAATGGTAGGGTGTCTTCTCAACAGGCTAATGTATTAATATTAGGAAGGACTTGGGTGCTCTTGAAAATCCCAATTCAATTCAAACCCAGCTGTTCTGATCAAAATTCTGGAGTTGGTATTAAGGATATGGCCCTGCTCACAGACACACTGGCATTTCCCAGAGATCACAAACAATGAACCATCTGCTTCAATCAGGAGCCTTGTGTCTGTTAAATTCATCAAGAGGAAAGCCTACAGTTGACCAGCTGTACCTTTTACCAGGGGTTATCACCATAATAACCCAAATGACTGTAAGTTACACATGGAAAGAAAAATTAGTTCTTAGCAAACAAGAGAAAAGTAGATATTAAAAGATCAAAGGGAAGAAATAGTAGAATATATTAAATTATAAAACTTAAATGTAAACACAGTTCATCACCTAAATTTTGTTCTTTGGCAAACACACAGTAGGACAGTCAAAAGGCCACCAAGAAGAGACAGATTTAAAACAAAATAAAGCCTAATGTTTGACAACATATTTCCTTGAGTACATTTTTTGCACATACTTGAAATTTTCCATAAGAAAAAAAAAAAATCCAAAAGACAACTTCAGCAAGCCAGCATCAAAGGCTCTCTAATGTTTAACATTATCAAAATTCTAAACTAGAATCATTTTGAAGTAATTCTCTATCTTTGTGTAAAAATAGACCATGGGTAATGGATAATATATGAGATGACAAGAGTCACAATTAAAACAAAAAAGACGATTCTACAAACATAAAATAGAAGAGCAACCAGGGTAAGAAAATGGAATTTCACTGACCACTCTCAAATCACTGATCAAGAGGGTGGCATGGCCATTTCTTAAACAAAATTTTTTTAATTTAAATGTGTTTCTTTCTCAGTGCCTAGTACAGGTCACACCACATCTACAGCACTGTGTACAGCTTCAAGAAGAACATTTCATAGTAGCACATTTTAAGCACCAATAAACTAGAGAATTCCTAGCAAAACACAGTGAAAAGCCTGGAAACCATTTCACATGGAGAAGTAACGAAAGTGATGAAGGAAAAAAAACGAGGGAGGAGGAAATAATGGAAAGGAAGGAAGAAAAACAAGACAAGACAGGGTAAAGATGGAGTTTTTTAAAAGTTTATTTTGTTCTGAGAAGAACAGAAACCAATGGGCAATTAGAAAAACGAAGGTCGATAAGAAGTACTTGCTTAAAAAAAATAGTTGCCTTACGAATAGTTGCCTCTATCACTAAAATATTCAATTAGTTGTGGGACAGTCATCTTTTAGAGAGTATAAGAAATACCTGCTGTAATGAGTGGGGAACTGGATTACACTGCCTCTAAGAACCCCTTCCAAATCTCAGATTCTTCATTCTAATAAAGCTTATTTGTTAAAGTGATTAAATGTATATATGTCACCAGTTCCTCTAGTTCCAGATGATGTATCCTTTTCTCACATATCTCGGTTATATTAACAAGCCACAGACTGCCAGAAATAATCCACAGAGCTCATTTCTAAAAGTATTTAGGCTTGTCTACAGATTCACGAAGATGACAGCAAACATTTCCAAAGAGCACAGACCAGGGTAATACAGGCATGGTGTGAAAAAATGTACCCTAGTTCAAAATGTTCTGCCTATACACTGCTTTACTGCCCAAACAAAAGTTTTGGAAAAGCCACAGGAGAATTCATTTTATTTAAATTTTCTCTGCCTTGTTATAGGAAAGCTCATTTATGAGTTGCAAGGTAAAGATGTACTCTAGTCACTCCTTGCTAACACGAACTTAAAACAAGTCGTCTATGAACCCAAGTGATCACTTTGAAATATATTCACAGACTCCCTCCGCCAGCTAAGCAGCATGGTGCTCAGAATCCAGGCAAACGGCAAACCTCGATTATGCGAAGGGATAGCCAGATAAATGAATCATTAAAATCACAACACACTGGTAACTGGAATTTTTTTTAATCTGCAACTGCAGAGACATTAGCTTGGATTTCTCCCTCCCCTGAACTCCCACAGCATTTTATCTACACCTTTCATCCATCTACTTAAAATTGTAAGAATTTATATACAGTACTTACCCTAACTCATTTACTATGCTATAGGCTTCTGAAGAGCAGGATCCCTCAGGGCTATGCATACGTTGTCAGGGGACATGTGGAAACTGGAAGCTAGCCAGTACTAGCAGCCCAGGCTTCGTATGCTCAGAGCTGTATCTACCCAGAGACACACCTTTTCTTAATTTGCACAAAGAGGTCTTCTTTTTTTTTTTTTTTCTTATTACTCTTCCAGTGTCTAGCACAAAGAGAAACTCAACTCAAAAATCTTTTCCCTGATAAATCTTTTTTAAACAAAGGAAAGTTTTCATTCCTACTAATCCCAAAATGAACTATGTTGATTTATAGTCTCTGTGAATTTAGGTAACATAGTATACATTAATATTAAATCTAGATTTTGTTCCTTTATCTTCTCCAAAAGATCACAAGCATTTCTAGAGCCAGGATCATGTCTGAATCACATAGGTTGCCGAATCACAGAGGTTCTGGAGCCACTTTATGTATGACATGATAAGCAACACTTTCTGATGCCAATGCTATACTAGTGAAGGGGGATAAAATACCCTACCTGCAAACACGGAACCATGTTGCAACACAGTTGAAGTATCTGCTGTTCCAATATTGATGGTTGCTCTTTGTCACAAAGAACCCGGGGTTGAAGCAAGACTTTCAGCAGGGCTAGTCGGAGGTTAGCATATTCTTGTAACTGGGATGGTTCACAATATAGATACCACAGAAATGGTGCCATTATTTGAATACATGAAACTTCTGACCTGTAAGTCATATAATACATTAGCCAATCACTGAGTTAAACACACTATCAAGCAGGTAAGTAGCAAATAGCAACTTATTGTTCATAGCATATCATAAACTATCATACCATCGAATGTAACCTCTTTTTATGATTCTTCTACTTCACTATGACCTAACTAGCTCTTCACCAAACAGTTCTTTGTGCACTGGGGAAATGACTCAACACCTGAAGATCATAAGCTAGACGCTCGGGACAATGAGAATCTCTATTTGCACATTAGAATAGCATCTACATCTCCAGGACCAGTATTCAGTGAACATCAGAATCATCTGAAAACCTATTTAGAATTATAGATGTTAGGATCTACTCTTTCAGGAGTATGACATAGGCATGCATTTTTGGAAACACTCTACAGGTGACGATCTATATAAAACAAATCCATACAAACATTGTAAGATGATTATGATGATAGTTAACATTTACTTGTTAACTTGTTAACACTTACAGTGTACAAATTACTGCACTGTCTTTAAACTCATTTTATCCTCACTACAACCTTATGAAATAAAAAATATTATCATCCCATTACACAGACACAGAAACTGACAGACAGAGAAGTAAAGTAATTTGGCAAGGCCCTCTTCTTAAGCATTTCTTACTCAAAGAAGGAATACCATACAAATCTTTCATATCTATTTAGATTTCATTATATCCCAGTAATTCCTAGTCCAAAGACACTAAAATGTCAACATGACCTTCAAAACTAAAAATATGATCATGTCATTAACCAGCTTAAAACAGTTCACCCATAAGATAAAGTATTTAGCCCAATTCACAAATCCACCATAATTTGGCTTTTGCTTATCTTCCCAGCCTCATTTCTTGCTCTCTTCTTCACTCTCCACTAAACTACACTAAACTTTCAGGTCTTCAAGCCATCTGGGCTTTCTTCTCACTTGGTATTACCTCTATCTATAATATTCTCCCCCTTTCCTGTTCCTTCCCCTGCCTAATTTCTATCATCCTTCAGTTCTCTGCTTCGAAATGACCTCCTGAGGTCCTTCCTTCACAACTAGCCTTGATCAGATCTCCAACACCTGCTTCCATGATATAATACCTTTATTGTCACTACATATTTAATATCTGTATCCCCTGCCAGACCATAAGCCAAATGAGGGCATGGAACATGGATTTCTGTTTACTTGTAAGTCACCAATAACTGTATACACTAAGTCTTCAAACAGATGCTCAATCATTTGATTAATCCAGCTACACTAAGTTATAGTTTTATAACTAGCATGAATCAATTGTCATAATTTTATTTTAATGTTTTTCACATTTATTACACATAAAAAAAATGATTACATAAGACACAAAGATGAACCAGGCATTATCTACGCTCAGGAAGCATATAGTCTGACAGGGACAGTTAGTTCTCCTCCTGAACTAGAGGACAGAAAGTGAAAACTGCCAAAAGAAGGATATAAAGTACAATTACTTCGTGGAAGAAATGGCAATTGAATTATGGCTGGCAACATAATTTAATAATACCATACATTCCACAGCAATGTGATTTCAAAATGCCATTAACATTAATAAAAATGTTAAAGCTACCAAATCAATAAAATTTAATTTTATTCATTCATTCAGTTATTCACTTGGCAAAATTTATTGACCACCTACTGTATACCAGTCGCTCATCTACGTGCTGGAAACAAAGCAGGAAACTAAAACAGATTAAGTTCCTGCTCTCATGGAGCTCACAGCCTGGAGGAAATTTTCTTATCATAAGCTCAAGCACTTACAATCTATGAAAATCAAAAGGAGGACTTTTAAGTTCATGGTTATTACTGAAACATATTTTTATCACACCATCCACTGTAGGAAACTAAGAAAAACTTCATAGATGTAGGAATCAGATGAGGTATGTATGGGTTAGAATATGAGGCAAAAGTAGTTTCTAGAAAAGAGATTTAAGAAACATTTCTTCCCCATCTCAGTCCAGTAATGTATTCCCTAAAGAATAAATACTATCCAGGTGTCAACAGCATCCATGGAGAGCTTATCAGCTTTCTTCTACTTTGAGATGCTGAAGGTGAAACATAGGGTCACTTAAAGAAATACATTTATACAATGCCATTATGATTTGACATCAAGAGCATGATGATGAGCTTCCTTAAGTATAATATACTGTTTAAAAATCTCCTTGGCTTAATCTATCCTGGTTTTAGATCCTGCATTTCCTATGTGGTATCTGATGACTATCACTTCAGTGGGGTATGAAATTGCCAGGGCTTAAGGAGAAAAGGAATATAATAAAACAGATGATCTGAAATCCCAAAGTGATTAAAAATGTTACCAATTGACAATATATCTACACAAAAATCTGTTATATTTACGTTCACCACTAAGGGAGTAGTAGTAGAAAAAGACCTAGATTAAGAGTCAAAAACCTGAGGCTTTAGGCCCAATTTCACCACTAGCTAGCCATGAATCCTTAAGTCATTTAATGTTGCTCTCCTTAGTTCATTCATCTGAAAAATTATGTCACAGACTGGTAACCTTAAAGTATCCAGGCCTAAAGTCTATGATATCATTATCAATTTAAATAATTCTCAGTTCCTGAAAGGTCAACATGAAGTCTTAACATCACAGGACTTCAATTAATGAATGCAGAACTTAATTATAAAATAGTGCCCAAAAAAGCTAGCATGAAGATATACCGTCATTTTAGGACATCTAAATACTATTAAAAATGAACATAGTTATTTTAATCAATAATTCCCAGACAGAACCAGAATACAAGCTATCCTCACAACATTTTGCTCCCTTCCCATAGTTGTGAATCACTACTCATATTCTTATTAAATCACCAACCTGCCTTTATTACCTTCTAAACAATTTAACTACTAAGTTAACTGAATCTAAAATCACATCTCAGGAAACTAACAGTCTGCTGAAAAATGCAAACAGAATTACCAGATTTATCAATTTCATCCTGCAGAAAATAATCCCATGGTACAAAAGTAGAAATGAGGCAATTATTCTTTGCTCATATATATAAAATAATTTAGAACTTCCAAATGGCTCTAGATAGCAAACTCCAACACCTGAGAATTTAAGTGAAAGGAAGGAGATGAAAGCTTATCAGTAAATAAAGCAAACTCAATTAATAATCTTTTTTCCTTATGAATATCTGGACCAATTTTATTAAAATAACTACTTCCAAGTCCCAATATAATACACTTTAGAGATAAAAATAACCTACAGTAAATTTACTGTTTGTTGACTAAATAAAGCATCGGAAAAGAGATGCATTCTCAAGAATTACCCTAAAAACAAGCTTAACAAAAAATTTGGCTCAGCAGCAACAGGAGCATCTTTTATAAAGTATCCCAATCTATTTAGCAACAGAGAAATTTCATTGTAAACAAACAAATATGGCTTTTTGTTTGTTTCTGACAGAGTTGAACAAAGGCTTATTGAATAAATATTAATGTCCTCCTACCTTTGAAAATGCAATCCTAGGTGAAGGAAAAGAGGAAGGTAACGATGATCATTTTGAACTGCTCATTCAAATGTTACATAGATTTTTCTCACTGGCAGCTGATTACAAGGTGCTGTGGACTGAATATGTGTTCCCCCAAATTCATATGTTGAAATCCTACTCTCCAAAGTGATAGAATTAGGAGGTAGAACCGTTGGGTGGTGACTGGGTCGTGAGGGTGGAGCCCTCATGAATGGGATTAGTGCCCTTATAAAAAGGGCGGGCCTAAGAGAAGTCCCTTGCCCCTCTGTCATATGAGGACACAAGGAAAAGATGGCCCTCAGAGAATCAGAAACTGGGCCCTCACCAGATACCAAATAGGCCAACACCTTGATCTTGGACTTCCCAGCTTCCAGGAGTGTGATTAATAAATTTCAGTTGTTTATAAAGCCATCCAGTCTACAGTATTTGTTAGAACAGTCCAAACTGACTAAAATACAAGATTCTTTATGTCTCTTTAAAAGTTCCTGCAGCAGTACATCCTACCTAGAAATTCCATCTAAAACTCAAGTAATGAACTCAGAATGGTGCTCAAAGAAACTGTATGTACAGGATAGTATAAAACCTTCAAGAGCAAGAAAATATGAATGTAGCTACTACGGTGAATATAACTCAGGCATTACCCAGGATAATGGTATTTTATGACCTTGTGTGACAATACCAAGTATGTAGTGATATTACATATTGTAAGGCACTCTACAACCCACTCCCTGGGCCCTGCCAACCCAAGGGCCTCATTTATAGAAATTCAACATTTATAAAGCACCTGGAAATGTACCAGGTATTATTAATACAAAGAATGAGATACAGCCCCTGCCCTCAAGGAGGTTTCACAGTTCATAGAGAAGAGTAATTATAAGACTTGTAAGTGTAATGATGTTAAACAACACAACTGCAAGTTATTATGGGAGCACACAAGAGAGACACTGAATTCAGCTTATAGTAAGTAAAGATTTCCTAGGGCAGAGAGTGCCTAAACAGATCTTTAACAATGCAGACAAAAACATACACTGGGGAAAAGAATCCCTATTCAATAAATGGTGTTGGGAAAATTGGATAGCCACATGTAGAAAATGAAACAGGCTCTGCACCTCTCACCTCTCACAAAAATCAACTCGAGATGGATAACAGACTTAAACCTAAAGCATGAACCTATAAGAATTCTAGAAGAAAACGTTGGAAAAACTCTTATAGGCCTATGTAAAGAATTTATGAAGACCCCAAAAGCAGTAACAGCAACAACAAAAATTAATGGGACCTGATCAAATTAAAAACTTCTACACAGCCAAAGAAACTACCACTAGAGTGAACAACCTACAGAATGGGAGAAAATATCCGCATGCTATAGATCCGATAAAGGGCTGATAACTAGAATCTAAACAGAACTCAAGAAAATCAGCAAGAAAAAAAAAATCAAACAACCCCATTAAAAAGTGGGCAAAGAACTAAAGGACACGGGGAGCACTGTAGAGGGGAAGGGCATGCCTCTAACTCTCGCTTGGGTGAGGCAAAGACATAAAATGTAACCATAATGTTTGTACCCTCATAATACCCTGAAATAAAAAAAAAAAAGTGGGCAAAGGACACAAACAGAAATTTTTCAAAATAAGACAGATTAATGGCCAAGAAACACATGAAAAAATGCTCAACATCTCTAATCATCAGGGAAATCCAAATCAAAACCACAATGAAATATCACTTAATTCCAGTGAGAAGGGCTCAGAAAGTCCCAAAACAACAATTGTTGGCAGAGATGTGGAGAGACAGGAACACTCATACACTGCCGGTGGGTCTGCAAACTAGTCCAACCTCTATGGAAGGTAGTATAGAGATACCTTAAACAACTAAAAGTAGAACTACCATTTGATTCAGTAAACTCACTACTAGGTATTTATCCAAAGGAAAAAAAGACATTCTATAAAAAAGACACCTGTACTCGAATGTTTATAGCAGCATAATTCACAATTGCAAAGATGGGGAAGCAACCCAAGTGGCCATCAATACATGAGTGGATTAATAAAATGTGGTATATGTATACCATGGAGTACTACTCAGCCATAAAAAAAATGATGAACTACCTATTGTATTATCCTGGATGGAGGTGGAGCCCATTCTTCTAAGTGAAGTATCACAAGAATGGAAAAACAAACACCACATGTATTCACAATTAAATTGGTACTAATTGATCACCACTAATGTGCACATATGGGAAGTAACATTCATAGGGTGTCAAATAAGTGGGAGTGAGGAGGAAGGGATGGGTAAATCCACACCTAATGATGCGGTACATGCTGTCTGAGGGTTGGGCATGCTTGTCGGGCAGTGCAAAAGCAATTTACATAACCAAAGTGTTTGTACCCCCGTAATACTCTGAAATAAAAAATAAAAATTTAAAACATAATAGAGAAATTAGGAAGGAAGGAAGGAGGGTAAAATTCAAGAGAGTAAAGTAGATACCAATAAGCAAAAGCACAGAAAGAAAGGAACAGCACTGCTTCCTGTGTGCAACCAAAAGCAAGTCAGTGTACTGCAAAAGTATACATTGTGAGATGTAGATAAAAATAGATAAAACTGGTGAGACAGGTAGGAACATATCAATATACAGAGTCCAGCCTGACATATTAGACTTTATCCTGTAGTCTGGGGAGTTTCAAACTGTTTCAGAAAGCAAATCTTTTTGTCTACCAACAGAAAGAGCTTCCATAAAATATCAACAAGTAAGTGCTATGAAAACAGAGCTGAAGGGGTAGGGATACCTTAGCCTATGCACTGCAAGGGCAGTTTGAAAACCACAGCCATGGAGATTTAAGTAAGGGAGTGATACAGTAAGATGTGCTCTTTTGATGTATCATTCTGATGGATGTTTAGAGAATAGATTTCCAGAGGACAAGATTGGAGGCAGAGCTGCCAGTGAGGAACAGGTTGGCAACAGCCACAGCAAGAGACAATGAGGACCTGAACCAGCACCACAGTAGTAAGGATAGGGGATGAACTGAGAGCAGCTTTCAGGACCATCAGGAGGCCTTGGTGAAGCTAAACTAACTGCACATATGGTGGTTATCCGGTCCCACTTGGCAGTACTACTTGATCCCAATTGGCAAGTTTCTAATCAAGAGATTAACTCACTAACCAATTTCCAGGGGAAAGAACCTATACCCTTGTATGTAATTTGTAGAAATTTACTGAAGATTTCTAATCAACTTTCCTAACCATTAACCAATATTTAACTTCTTTCATAACAGCTTTTCTCATATTCAATATTTCAATCAATAAATCTGGCAGATTTTTTTCTCTTACTATTAAAAAGAAAATAGAAAATTGCAACCCACTCTAGGACATTTCTTTTCTTCAGGAGAAAACATTATAGTCAAAGCAGGTAGGAAAAAAAAAAAAAACTAGCTCTAAAATTAGCATGTACCATTTTGTCTCCATATTTATTTTATTTTACATTACCTTTCAGGGCATTGCTGGAAAAAAGCTGTCAGTTGCTGTAAAAGTACTGGCCAGCAATCAGGTCTGTGTTCAAGCACAGTGATCAAAGGCTGAGGATGATTTCTGAAAAACATAGAAAATCATAAGGGAAGCTGTCGTTTCAGGACTACACATTCTCAATACCCAAATACAGCAGCAAAAAAGCCAACACCTTCTAGAGACTTTTTTCAGGATTCACAATTGTCACAAAATCATCACTTGCTGCACTTGTTGCAGTGTTGGTTCATTAGAACTGACTTTTCTTTCCCCCTTTACATAACTTTTTGGCAGAAAAGAAATTGAACCCTGGAGTCTCAGAGACACAAATTTGAGGACAGACTCTACCATTTAACAGCTCTCTGCGTTTGGCCAAGCTCCTGAATCCAGTAGCTCTCATTTCAATCCCCTTGATTCCTCCCCTTCCGGAAGTAACAGGCCACCTCTTCCTCCTGTTGCTCTCTTTCCAAGCCTGGAAGGTTCCAGTTCCTCTAACATTGCTCCAGCTTGTAAGCACTGTCTCTCCCTCTCTGTTCCCACTTACTCCACTATTCTCATTGTATAGGTCTGTATTCCCCCAGCACATTTAAGATGAGGGGAAAGAATATACTCCCCCCATCTCAAACAACAAACTATCCCAGACAGAAAATGCATAAAATTTCTGTTAAAAGAGGATGAATCTTTTTATCTGGGCTACTTCCATTAAGATATCTAAAATGACTATGTCAAACCTAAGATCTGAAATCTTCGACTCTCAAAGAATTGGGCTTTAATAATGAAAAAAAAGAACAACTACAAATTGCTTTAAATAGTTCAAAAAGCCTAATAGTAACTGTAAATTGATCAACTTTTTAAACTATGAATTACTACACGAAGTCTTTAGTTATAATTGATGTGGATTTTTCCTTCAAGAAAATTTCTAAATAAAATTTAAAATGCTCATATAAAAAATTCAAATACAGAAATATCAATCTTTTCAGCATAAAAGGAACCATATACATAATGCTATTCTTTAATGTTAATTTTTTAACCCAATAATATATCTCTAGCAATGATTTTTTTTTTTTTTTTAAAGATCAGATCACTTACACCCAAATGATTTTTTTAAGACTACTTTCTTGGTGGTTCTCAAAGCCTCAAAGTGTGATCGCTGTACCAGCAACATCAGCATCACCTGGGAACTGGTTATAAATGCAAATTCTCAGGTCTCAGCCCAGACCTAATAACAGCCCTGCAGGAAATTCCAATGCCCTGCTATAAAGCAGTGGTTTTCAACCTTGGGTGCATATTAGGTTTTCTATGAAGCTCTTAACAACACCAACGCCCAGGTCTCAGTGATCTTAGAGGTGCCAGGAATGGAGTTTATGCATTAGCAATTTTTTAAAACTCCACAGGTAATTTTTAACATGTTGCCAAAGTTCAGAACCCCTGAAAGTAAAAACTACTGAAGAGGGAGCTGAGGGATGGGAAATTCTCTTTTTCTTTAAAAACAGAAAAGTACAGTAGATATATCATATTGAAACACTCAATATGACACTCAGAGAGGTAAAACACCTCTCTGACACTACCGCACAGTTTCTAGGTATTCTAACACCGTCTTGTTATTCCTTTTCAACCTCACCTAATCTATCATGCACTAACTTCACATGCTGGCAGCCCCCTGTTTGTTAAAGCACAAGCTATTTCTGACAGATCAGATTGCTATCATTGCTAAGGGATCGCTCCAAGCAACTTTTTATGCCAAAACTCAAAAAATCACATCAAAATCATGTTTCCAAATTCCAAATCCTTTGGCAGTCAAATCTATCTAGAATTTACTTTCACTCTGGTTGCCACAAATATTAAGAAACAAATAACACAAATCCTAAAAACCTCTCAACTACGTGACATCAGATGAACTTCTTAGATTCAAAGTTCAACAGGCCATTTCAGTTAAAACCACCAAATAAAAAGGAAGGAATAGCACCTGCAACTATTTTAGCTATAGTTTCTTCTTCCGATAAGCACTGTATTGACATACAGAGCATCAGACAAGAGCATCCATTCATCCTCCAACTAATGGTGGCACTTAAGACTATTTAAGAAGAAAATCCAACAAGTTACCACAAAGTTTCTGTGTGATCATAAGGCAATGAAGTGCTTTTCAATATTCTTCCCTTATATGTCATCCCCTTTCCCCACCCTCCCCACCCCTCACCCAAAAAAACTGCTAAGGCTCTATCTCCTTTTTAAAACATACGGTTTTATCCAAATTAAATCAGATCAACCGAAATAAGAGATAGTAATTTTAAAGTGGGAATAGAAATGATGGACATATGGCAAACAACTGTATTATCATTTACTGCTACTCCATGTGATTGAGGGAACCACGATAGCTTTGTTCATGATGCTGAAGGCCTGTTTTGCTAGCTATTGGATTCAGCAGACTCTATTTAGTATCTCAGACTTCAACTCTAAAAATGAGATTAAGTCGAATATAGTAGGATAGGGATTATCCAGATTAATTACTGATTTAGACATATGGATAATCAATTTTTCCAGATAATTATGTCAGATCCAAGTGACAATATTGTAAGGAATAATATACAATATTGATTCCAAGAAGCTGAAAACCTTGAGAGAGAAGCACAAAATGAGAACACTGAACCTTCCTGTTCATTAGAATTTGATTACTGACATTATATTATTTCAACTAAGTACAACTAACCTAAAATCAATTATAATCGCCAAAATTTTGTTTTAATACTCTAATCATAATGAAGCAAAGAGCTGAAATCTCCCTTATGAATATTGTTATATGAATGCATATATAAAATAATATATAAAGTATTATGCTCAAGTAATAGAATGGATTCATTTTTTAATTCAATAAACTTAATTGTGCAACTGTCCATGCACGAAAGTTTCTCAGTCTTAGCACTATTGACATTTTGGGCAGATAATTCTTTATTGTGGGGTTGTCCTATGCATTATAGGATGTGCAGCAGCATCCCTGGCCTCTACCCACTAGATGCTAGTAGCATTCCCCCTAGTCATGACAATCAAAAAATGTTTCTAGACAGCCAAGCACGGTGGCTCACACCTGTAATGTCAGCACTCTGGGAGGCCAAGGTGGGAAGATCACCTTAGGCCAGGATTTTAAGACCAGCCTGGAAAATACAGCAATACCTTGTCTCCATAAAAAAAACATAAAAATTAGCCAGGTGTGATGGCGCATAACTGTAGCCCCAGCTACTCAGGAGACTGAGGTGGGAGGATCACTTGAGCCCAGGAGTTCGGAGCTCCAGTGGGCTATGATTGTGCCACTGCACTCCAGCTTGAGCGACAAAGTGAGACTCTGTCTCAAAAACAAAAATATCTGGACCTTACCAAATGTCCCCTGAAGGACAAAATTGTCCCTAGAAGGAAATGGCAAGTCCTATGGGAAGCACAACACAGACTAAAGCATGGTATCAGTCCTGAGTTGTTCAAAAAAACTATGATTCTACCTTCACCTTTCCTTACACTGAACTAAAAGTGATCTATCAATCATGATCAAAATTTTAGATTTCCTATGGAAATATAGTTATCACACATTAACATTAGGTACACAAGAGCAACACAGTAGAAACTAGAAGACTTAAAATGGAAAACAAATGTAAAATTACTCCTTTGCAAAATATAAAATCTTGTTCCAAAATAAATGGCATTAAGTATAATAGTATACATGCTAATTTGGATATGACAGAAAATGGAGTTATTTTTCTATTTAAAATGTTATAATTAGAGCATTTAAAATGTTATGAGGCTCCCGTTCTTCTGCTCTTGTGGTGCCTCACTTTGGATAATGGGCTTAAATTTAAACCAGGAAAGTATAAGAGGTGCTAGATCACTGCTGTTTCTTATGATTGAGTAGTATTCCATTGTAAACATATACCAAATTTTAATAATCCACTCATGGATTGACGATTTGTACTCGCCATCAAATTGGTACTAACTGATCAACACTAGGGTGATCACATGGCAGAAATACTCTCTAGGGATTAGGGGGATGGGGGGGCAAATCTACAACTAAAGGACATGGGGAGCACTATAGGGAGGGAAGGGCATGCCTTTAACCCGCACTTGGGTGAGGCAAAGACATAAAGTGTAACTATAATGTTTGTACCCTCACAATACCCTGGAATAATAAAAAAAAAAAAAAAATGTTATGAGGCTAAGCATAGTTCACTCTTGATGTATTCACGGATTATTACATTTATGGATTATTCAAGACATTTCTTTTCTTTCTTCCTCTCACTGCTTGTTAGCCATTCCACTTCTTTCAAGTACATTCAACTGAGAAATTTCAAGGTAAATGAAAGGATCCACAATTTAAACAAGTCAACATGTTTAAATTAGAAGGGCTATTGATCAAACAAAAGACAATGTGGTATGAAGAACACCAAAACAAAACCTCGGTTATGACTTAAAATTTCAATTATCCCCAAACCTGCTATTCAAATAATGAAGAATAAGTTGACTGCAACCCTTTATTCATGATAGATGGGCTGACCATACAATCAACCTGGTCACTTGTAAAACTAATAGTGGCAGACAATAAGCCATACAAGTTTTGAAAAAGTAAATACAAATGTGGTGCATTATCATCATTATTATTTATATAAACAGTGGCTACACAGCATCATGAGAATCATTTACTAGTATGTGGCCATGTCCATATCTCAGAAAAAAACGGTAGTGGAGAGAGGAGATGAAATAGTTGAGGGGAAAGCACTGAATTAAAAGTTAGGAATTCCAAATTCACATTCTGGCTCTGCAACAAATCATGTGATCTCAGGAAAGAGAATTAACATCTTTTGGCCAAAGTTTCTTCATCTATAAAATGAGGAGATCAGACTAAGTACCTTCCAGAGTAAATGTTGTATCATCCAAGCTATGCATTAGAGCCCTAACCTTAGTTTTGTTCAGGACTAGAGGTGGAAACAAACCCTGTAAAGGCAAAAAACAGTAAAGACGGCAGCTCTCAACTATCAATAATTCTATCCCAAGCTTAAATGGCTCTAACGCCAATGTCTAATAAAATCTAAGGCCCCAAAAAAGGGTCTCCTATTTTTATCTCAAAGAGATAAATCACTCTGTATTTTTTTTATTTCAGAGAGAAGTAAAATGCTGTGTCCAGAAAGAGCCCACAGAAATTTTTAAATCAGAATTTCCTAACTCCTGAGATATCCAATAGATTCTGCTTTCTCCTTAAAAGAGAATAACATTGTTTCTAAAGACCAAAATCAATACAAACCAGGCAACCAGGTCACCCTTCATTGGCCTCTAGTGCCTCTAATATCTCCTTTACTGTGCAATTTTTTTTCTGCCATAGATGAACCAATTTGTTGTACATTCTTTGGCACTTTACCATTTCACAATTTGCGAATGTTTTAATTGCAATTTTAAGTAATTCGTTTAACATTAATACTTGACAAATACAGTACTATTATGATTATCATGAGGATGGGTTTCTTAAATTACAGCATAAGCAGCTTGACAGCTGGGTCTATGTCTTCTTAATCTTTTTGTTTCCCTTTCAGTGCCAAATGCACATCTACCATAAATGTAATTATCACACACACACACACTTTCCCCAAACCATCTCTTTAAACTCCTAAACTGGTTCACTCATGTTGTCACAAATGACAGAATAAACTGGATCATGAAATTTATCATAGTCCCTCTAGCACATTGTCCCAAAGTCAACACTGTCCCAAGAAAAAAAGCACAGAGGAAGCACATGGAGTCGGTACCTAATACTTCAGGGCCCTCCACCCTTTACTAATATTGTCAGCGACACAGAGCAGTGCAGTATATGCATCATCTTAACAGAATAGAGTGGGAAGGAATGAATGATAAATGCATGGTTCCACCAGACTAGCACAGAGACAATGATAAAATATGTAACTGGATTCACCTTTCCAAGTATAAATACGCCAATCTTAATAGAAATGAGGGGGTAAAAAAATTAGTCTTCTGGTAGGCAAATCAGAAATCAAAAGTTATTTGTAACCTTTAGGTCACCTCAACCTTCTTGCTACATGTCTGAATACAGGAAAGCTATGATTTGATTTACATCATAAATCCAGTGACAGACACAGATTGCCTTTTCTGTGTGAGGAAACAATGCCTGCAGTTACCATGCATTTTCATGTATGCAGCTGTGACCCTGGTGCTTTCAGAAGCACAGCGTAGCACTTACTGCATCAAATATGCGCTTTAAAAGCATTTCCCTACCTGCTCTGAATTTTGATTTGAAAGAGCTGGTTAAGAGCTAAAAGGGATTTTTTTTTTAATTTTAAGATTTTTTTTTACAAAAATTTAAGATTTTAAGCTAAAAGATGCATAATAAAAAATTATCATGAAGATTCCACCATGAATATTACTATTAAAAAAGAAAAAAATGATGAAAAAGAAAAATTAAACAATAGTTGTAAATTGCCATATATCCTATGGCATCATTTTAAGAAAAATGCATTTTTATCCTTTCTACACAAGCTTCTAGAAAAAGACTTGGAGCAAAAGTGATTTCAATTTTGACGTTTCTGACTGAGTACATTTTTTGAATCTATAAGACAGACAGGGAGAGTATAAGATCCTTTGAAAATATACTACATATTACAACGATTCTGCCCTCATACTGAACCTTTCCCAAGATCCCTGTTTTGAGAGCCAGAGTTTTAATGCAAAGATGTCTGTCAATATCAGAAGTCTTGGAACTATTTTAGGTACAAGGTAATAGGTAGAGGGAAACATAAAAGTACTTAGGGATCCAAAGCCTTTCTTTTATTAAGTTACAAGCCATGATCATAAAAACAAACAAAAAACTCTAAAGCTAAATAGGCTAATAAGGCCAAAATTGCAACATTTTTGTGGTCTTAAAGACATTTATCAGCAGATTACAATACAAATTTTTAAATTAAACATCTACATTTAGAAGAACTTATAAAGCATTTTCTAGTGGCTATTGCTAACTGGAAGATTGTACAATGTGTGTAGCTTATTCTTCAGGTCTGACTATAAATCCCAGGTGCAAGTCCCAGGTGATTAGAACCATAAATTGTGAACAAAGACTTTCCTGGGTGGGAGAGAGAAAAGAGGAAATGAAAACAGAAGCAAAACATGCAGCTAGACGGAAAGAATCGAACTGCAAAGAGACAGATGGCCCTTGGAAAGTATTATTGGCTATGCTTTCTCAATTACTGCCCTAGCTTCTTTTTTATCCCTAACTCTGCTGGGCTTTTTCAGGAGTGGATCTGACACTGATACTACATTGTTTCCCATCTTCTTTCTCCTGATTTTTCTGCAAAGATTTCTATAAGCCCTCTGCAATTATATGTAAAATTGAGTACATATATGTATGTACATTTTCTAGGAGAAAGTCCAAAACTTATATGCAATTCTTAGACAAGGTCCTGACCAACTCCCAAAATAGGATAAGTATCAGTAAATCAAACCTAAGTATATATAAGGTAATTTCTGTAATTCAGCCTGTTCAACTCCTGCTTTCAAAAACAACTATAAAGACCACTTCCCAAAAAAGGTTATATATGATATGTTCTGCCCAGAAATGGTGGCTCACTGAGCATTTAAGTTTTTGTAACTTCAGCAAAATAAAATATATTAATGTATTCCACTGGTTCTAATCCCTTATGGCAGCTTCATTGTGTAGTACAAATGATTTAATAATGGTGTCATGCTTACTTTATGCTAAGTAAAACCAACTATCTATACCTCAGGGGATCATTTTAAATAACATATTCAATTATTGAAATAATCAGTCCTCAAAAGCAAAATGCTCACTTTGACAACAAAACCATAGGATAATAGCTGATGGTCAATTTTTTTTTAAGACTTAGAGGATTCTAAGCAACCTCATTCAGAAATAGTACATGTAGGGCTGGGCCCGGTGGCTCATGCTTGTAATCCTAGCACTTTGGGAGGCCAAGGGAGGAGGATTGCTCAAGGCCAGGAGTTTAAAACCAGCCTGAGCAACACAGAGAGACCCCATCTCTAACAAAAAATAGAAAAATTAGCTGGGCATGGTGGCCCACGCCTATAGTCCTAGCTACTGGGGAAGCTAAGGCAGGAGGATTGCTTGAGCCCAGGATGTTGAGCTACAATGGCACCACTGCACTCTAGCCCAGGAAACACAGTAAGACCCTGTCTCAGAAAAAAGAAAAAACAAAAGAAATAGTAAATGTAATATCAAAATTTATATAGAAATGAAAAACAAATAAACCACTCTCACTAATTAAATAGTACAGTTTATAATGGGTACAAAAATAGAGTTTTAGATAGAATATTTGATAGTGCAGCAAAGTGATTATAATCAACAATAAGTTAGAGTATACTTTAAAATAACTAAAAGAGTGGAACTGGAATGTTCCTAACACAAAGAAATGATAAATGCCTGTGCCTGTGGTGATGGATACCCCAATTACCCTGATTGGATTAATTCACATTGTATGCCTGTATCAAAACATCACACGTACACTATAAAGATATATAACCATTATGTATCAATAATTAAAAGATAAAAATTTTTTAAATACTACAGTTTGTTTTCAGCAACTTACAAATAGTAGTTTACCTTCAGAATATATGTAAGAAGGCAAAAACACTAAAAATTCGTTGGTCTTAGTAAGCATCAAAAAAATTCGAGGATAAATAAAATGTAGTATATGTATGCAATGGATAAAGAAGAATGAAGTACTGGTACGTGACACGGCATGAATGAAACCTTGGAAACATTACGCTAAGTGAGAGAAGCCACATGGTATGATTCCATTTATATGAAATACCCAGAATAGGCAAATCCATAGATACGAATAGTAATGTTTTCCAGGGGCCGGGGTGGGGGCTCTTGGAGGATGACTGATCATGAGTATGAGGCTTCTTTTGGGGTGAAGAAAGTATACTAGAATTAGACAGTGGTTATGGTTACGTAACTTTATGAATATAATAAAAACCACTGACTTGTACACTTTAAACGAGGGAATTTTATGGCATGTAAATCATATCTCAATAAAAAGCATTTAAAAATATTCCAAACTTAATTCAGTCATATACTATTTTAAATTATTACTTCTTTTTGCAATTTTGGAAAAAGTCATGTATCATGTGAAATATAAGTATACTGCGAATATAACAGATGCATTAACTGGGAGTTCCCTTAGAAAATAAGCTCAAATTAGAATCTCATTTATCCCTTCAATATCCCTGATTGAGAGCCTGTCATTTCCACATATGTTTATATCCTTTGCCACTAATAAATGTGAAGGGAATGGCAGAGTTGAAAAAATCACGATTTTGTAGTTATAACAGTGAAAACTAGTTGGGGGGAGGGGGGTAGTGAGCTTCATGACAGGGTATTTGCATGGTTTCACAGTATCTTCCCCAAAATGTTGTTAGTTACAAAAGGTAAATGATAACTATACAGCAGAGAAACCAGACAACACCTTGACTGGGTGATCAAAATTAGAATCCACAGTGAGGGGCAAGATGGACAACAATGCCTCCAGATGTGATAGCCTCAGAAGGACACAGCGTCATTGACACAGTGTTCAAAAATGCCAATGCCATGAAAAACAAAGAGGATGAGAAACAGGTCCAGATTTTAAAAGGCTAAAAAGATATGACAACTAAAGGCAATATGTGATCCTAAACTAGATCCTATACATTAAAAATAAGAAGGAAAAGGGATAAAAGAACATTATAGAGACAATGGAAAAAAATGGAATATGGATTGTACATTAGAAAAAAGTATTGTATCAATGTTAAATTTTCTCAATTTGATAATTGTACTCTGGTTATATAAGAGAATATCTTTGTTCTTAGATAACACACTATTGAAGGTATGCAATCTATTCTCAAATTTTTTTTAATTATATAGAGAGAATGATAAAGAAAATATGGCAAAGTGTAATAACACTGATGAATCTGAGTCAATGGTATATGGGAGACTTTTGTACTATCCTTGTAACTTTTCTGGAACTTTAAAATTATTTCAAAATAATAAGAAGAGCCTTCAATGATTTCCCACTACTTTTTAATAAAACCCAAAGTCTTTGCCATGGTCTTGCATATTCTAGCCCATGAGCACATCTCCTGTTCCTCCATCCCGGTCTCTCTTGCCCTTGAGCACTAAGTTCCAGCCACTCTGCCTCCTGTTAGTGCCTCTAGTGTGCCAAGCTCTTTCACATGGCAGCATCTAAGCACTTACTTTTCCTACATCTAAAACACTCTTCCTGCACTCTTCATGTGGCTGGCTCCATGTCATCCTTCAAAGTGAATAAAAAGAAAATGCAAAAACAGGTTAATGCTTAGAAAACGCTAGTCATCAAAATTAAAAATAGGGCTACATTTGATATCCACACCACAAACTGGTCTTTGTGCACTTAACATCAGTATTTATCTTGGACTTTCTCCTGTTTTTCTTTATTTGATGACCCTAAGGGATGAATGCATTTGCCCTCAGTGATAAGGAAAAGAATTAATATAAATTACAAAGTATCTTAGCCTTTAGGACACATATTTTTAAGTTCTTAAAATTAACTCTCCATCCAAACACACTACACATATCACTACACAAATAGATGAACAAATACACACAGAGCACATTAACTTTAATCTACTCAGGGTACAGCCATCCATTACTATCGGCCTAATCGCCCACTTCAGACACACCACTTGCCAAAATAATATTCTCTTATTTCAGAAAGTACAGCTTGATGTTGATCAGACCAAACTTTTTCACAAATAAGATTCCTTAACATTTGATATTTGTGCATGTCAGCCACTGTCTGGCACATCAGAATGATACACGAATTCTGGAACAAGCAGTTACTGCTCATGAATTCACAGCTATTTCCTCACTTTAGCTGAGGGAAGAGAGATCTTTAAAAGACTGTCATAATATGAATATGCAGAGAAAAAATCAAAAGCAAAAGCACATGATAAAAATTTCAGGAGAAAAATGCATATTACAAAGCAAATGAGCCTCTAATAATTTATAAATCATGAAAATTTAGTTTAGTTATTCTTCCTTGCAATGAAAATACCAGCCAAATATTGATTCTCTGCCACACTTCCTGCATGATCAATATTAGAAAATGTTTAAATAACTTAAGTAAATATAAATGTGTTACAGCTAACCAAAAAGAAAATTCAGAGCAAATAAAAGGGAGAGGAAAAAACAGAAAGTTTGAACTAAAGAATATCTTAGTAGTGTGTTAAAAAATGTTAATTGGTATAAAAATAGTTCACAACTAGAAAAGGGCTTCTAAAATGCATGAAAACAGTTCAGTACCTAAATAGGAGGTCACAAACTTATTGTTCATGGATTGCTTCCTGTGAGCAGATGTGTTTTGTCTGCCTATCCTACATTTTTAAAAAATTTGAATTGGTTGCCAGCATTTAGTCAGTAGATTTCACATAAAAATCTTATTTATATAGAAAGATCTGAAGGTCTGGCAACAATGAAGCCCCATTGCCTCACTGCAGCAATTGGGCAGCAGTTCTCCACCCTACCTGCATGTTGGAAATCACATAGGAAGCTTTGAAAAACTACCAATGCCTGAGGCTGACCCTCCAGTCATTCTGGGTAGAGCCCAAGCATCTTTATATTTTAAAGTTCCTCAGAGGGCTCTAATATACAGCCAGAGCTGAGACTCATGGGCCTAGAGTTTTATACTTGGCATATGCTCTTCAGTTAATCACAGCAGCCAAATGTACTGCACTGTTCTTCCAGCTTCCCTCATCCACAAGGTACTGGGAGTTGCAGCCTCATTTAAATAGCCTCATCTAATCTTGTATAGGCCACAAAGCTTAAAAAAAACAACAACAAAGAAACCACAACTGCCTAGCAAGGAGGGTCCAGTTAAACATAATGAACTTTATTAGCTCTACACACTCTAATGTTTCTCAAGGTCAGTAGACCACCTCATTCAAATCCCTTGTTAAATTGCAGATTTCCAGGTCATGTTCCAGACATACATATCGAAAACCAAGGATAAGCTCCTTGTGCACAGTAAACTCTAAAAACCAGTGTCAGTTTCTAAGAGGATGTTCAGGATTTTCTCTCCCTCCTGCTCCCACTACCACTCACCACCTGACCATGAGAAACACTAACGGGGAATTATTTCACTGAACAAATCAATGATCTTGTGCATTCTCTGTCCTGCATCCACAGTTGGCTTGCTCTCTTCGGACTGCTTTTCCTTTGAAATTGCTCTTTGGTTCTGCTCTTGTCCTCTCTATTGTCCATGATTGACATGGTAATACAAACGTGGTGCTTTGATGCTTAGGAACATACAGGTCTCTTGCCCCCCAAACAGGGAAAAGAGGGAAGGAGGCATGATTAAGCCACCCAAGATCCCCTCTAGTCTACCCCAAGGGGGTCCCTGCAGCTCACATGTGGTGCCAACAAACTCTCAGAGGCTGAAGCAATATTTCTCAAGCGTGATCCACAAATGACCTATATCCATATCACTGAGCAACTGGATAAACAAGCTGATTCCTGAGTCTCACACAAAACCTACCGAATGAATGAGAATCTCGGGCAAGAGGGATTGAGAAGCTGTACTTTTAACAAGCTCCCCAGGTGGTTCTCATGCAAGAGAAGTTTGAAAACCACTAAGTTTTAGGTACAACAAAAAGAAAACCCTCTCTAGAGCTCCTCCAGGAAATTCACGGAGCCAAGGGAAGCCATTGGCCAACATTCCTGGTTCTCACATCTCTCCTCCTCGCCCCACTCCCATACTGGCACAACTTGTGCAATTCAGCACAGACTCATTTAAAATGACCAAGTATTCTGTATTATTATAACTCAAATTAATCAGCTATGAGAACAAAATAAGTGAGAAATACTTAAACCCAACTGTATACTAGCAGAGTCCTGAATACCATAAAAACACAGATTAGCTTCATATCCAGAAAGCTTACATTTATTTGTCATAGTCCTTCTATTTTAAATTAATCCTACAACATAACCAGAGAACGCCTCTCAGTGGAGTTCTAAACTGCTCATATCCTTTTAAAACTCATCAGTTGCCTCTCCAAGGCTGGATGATATTGCTAACCAACACATAGCAAAGAAGGCTCTAAAACAGCATGACAATTTTATGCTTGACTCAGGTAATCATAGCTCTCTTGAGGGGAATATGCTCTTCAGGCTCACCTCTCCTCTGTTTCTGCCATCCACAATCCCCCTTGGAGGAACTTAAAGCTCTTACACACTCGATTACACTTTACTGATTTATAGTGCCAAACAGCCATTCACATAAGGGCTCTCCATAAACATTACCGGATTATGCCAACTCAAGTGATTGATTCCGGACCTCTTAATGTGCCACCTATCTAAAGACAGACCTTATATATCCGATTCTTTTCAGCTCCTCCAGCTAGGCTACCTATCCGCATCTTGCACCTACTGCCATTTAAAAACAAGACTGCAGTTAGAAGAACCAACTGCAGGAGAAAATGAATTATCAACAGGAAAACAGACCAGATGCGGTGGCTCACACCTGTAATCCTAGCACTCTGGGAGGCCGAGGAAGGCAGATTGCTTGAGCTCACGAGTTTGAACCAGCCTGAGCAAGAACAAGAACCCATCTCTACTAAAAATAGAAAAATCAGCCGGGCGTCGTGGCACATGCCTATAGTCCCCAGCTACTCAGATGCTGAGGCAGGAGGATCGCTTGAACCCAGGAGTTTGAGGTTGCAGTGAGCTATGATGATGCCACTGCACTCTACCTAGGGTGACAGAGTGAGACTCCAAGGGAAAAAAAAAAAAAAAAAGGAAAACAGATTAAACATTATGGACAACTGAAGGTCCAGCACTCATACACAGTGAAGACAATCAGTGTGAAAATGAGAGTAAACCTAATTTTTCTGCATGATAAAAAACTACTTTTTACTATCATCTAAACTGGTGCTTCTTAAACTTAAAATGCCTATAAATTACCTGGAAAATCCTTCTCAAACACAGGCTCTGATTCCAACAGTCTGAGATGGATTCCAAGATTCTGCATTCCTAGCAAGCTCACCAGTACTGCTGATGCTGCAGTAGTAGCTCTGCTACACAGCACGCTGGGACAACAGCAGCATGAGCATCACCTGGGAGCTTGTTAGACCAGACTCTCAAGCCCACCCTAGAACTAAGGAAAGAGAATCTCCAGTTCAACAAGGTCCCCAGGTGATGAGTATGCACATTAGAGAGCAGCTGACATGCCAACGTGTACTCACTGTCAATCTGATCACCTGGGACACTTTTAAAACTACTAGGCCTCACAACAGAGATTCTGATTCAATTGGTCTGGAATATTTGATTGTTCCCATGTTTGTTTTTAAACCCACCAGGTGGTTCTAATGAGCAGATTGAAACCAGGTGGTTCTAATGAGCAGCCAGTGTGAGAACCATTGAGTTAAAAATACCCACTGGGTGGGAGGAAAATATACAGTGACTCTAATGGGTAAGGAATTTCTTTTGGGGATGATAATGATGTTCTAACATTGATTATGGTGATGGTTGCATAACTCTGTGAATATGGTACAACCTATTGAATCATATATTTTAAATGGGTCAATCATGTAGTTTATATACCTCAATAAAACTGTCATATAAAAATTAAATTAAAAACTTCAGTAGCATCCCTATTTAAAAATAAATAAATAGGCTGGACATGGTGGCTCACACCCCATAGTCCCAGCACTTTGGGAGGCCAAGGTGGGAGGATTACTTGAGGCCAGGAGTTCAAGACCAGCCTGGGTAACATAGTGAGACACACCCCCCCCCATTTCTACAAAAATATTTAAAGAATTAGCCAGGTGTGGTGGCTTGCACCTATAGTCCCAGCTACTCGGGCAGCTGAAGAGGGAGGATTGCTTAAGCTCAGGAGTTCAAGGCTGCAGTGAGTTATGATCACACCACTGCACTCCAGCCTGGGCAACAGGGTGAGACCCTACCTCTAAAATAAATTAATAACCCCCAGTGAACAACAATGAAATGGAATTATTTTCTATCCTAAAACTTTGGCCCAAGAGTTTGAGCTTCTTTTGAAAAATGAGCAAAGAGACGTTTATCTAGAAATACTAAGATCTGCTTATCTACTCTTCAGGTTCAGTTCTGGTCAAGGCAACAAATGAGGAAGTAAACTGAAAATGAAACTTTACATAAAAAAGGGGACCACTATACTAAGAAAAGAAAAGTATATTTATCAATTTGGAAAACTTGAC